>NC_061454.1:13600000-13965053 GCF_022581195.2 Helicoverpa zea
TTACATAGCAGCGTGTCTAGAAAGAAGATGCGACAATTTCTTAATACGCATAACTTTTTTTCCATATCATAAAAAAAAATAATAATAGTGACCGTTAAGCCTCTTGTTCACACTCATTTTACTGCCGTAAAATTCTTTTCATCCCACCATCTCGGAAAGAGTATTTTTACCCTTTGATATCTGAGCGCAAAAGCCGTTTTTATCCTCTAGAGCGGTAAAGTGATTTGAATTTAGAACATCGTGTGCAATACTCCATTTGTGACAATCTTGATAAGACTTTTCAAACAAATACATATTAAAACAAATAAAATAATGTTAAAAATAATTATTCAATTAATTAAGTAATTTTTATTATTGTTTTACATAGATTTTTAACCTCGTTTCATTTTAAACTGAGTTTTCAAATAAATGAACTTTAATAGGTACTTCTCTTTAATTTCATACTCATATGTGCGCGCCATTTTGTTTTTTTGCATTTAGTAATTTCCTCGATGAAGTGGGGTGAAATTATTATTTTTCATAGTTTTCAGCAGTGGACGTCCTATGGCTGAGATGATAATGATGATGATTGTTTTGAGGTCGATTTTAAACCTCATTACATTTTTAAACTGAGTGTTTGCATAAATTAATTTTAATTGGTACATCTTTTTAATTTGCCATGTGTGCGCGTGCGTGCCATTTTCTTTTTTTGAGTTTAGAAATTTCCTCGATGACGTGGGATGAAAAGTTACGTGTTGCACTCGAGTGCAAAGAGTTTTCACCTTGTGCTCTTTTGATTCCCTCGCTATCGCTCAGGATTCTAATTATTGAAACACTCGCTACGCTCGTGTTTCAATTTTAGAATCCTTCGCTTGCTCGGTCATCAAAATTGAGCCCGCGGTTAAAAAGCAACTTTGCACTCTTGTATAACAAATAACTATTATTGGGTCACTAAATAAAGCTGCTGTTAGGTCGATTCAATAAACGTCTAAAAAGTCTAGACTGAATACCGTTTCTAAATATGGAATCTAGATTAAACGCCTGTCAATTAAATGACTTGCAGCCAAAACATGTAGAAAGTAGTGCAGAATGTTCGTTTCAAATAGTTTCGATATTTTTAATATCCATAAAAACTGCGTGAGGTCGTCGTTTTTGCAGATTTTAAACTTCTAATGAGCTAATTTCAGTTTGCGATGAGGTAATCAGGGAGGCGTGTGGATATAAAATTAATCGATGACAAGGCTAAGCAGATATAAGCTTATATGCTACCCTTGTAAATTTCAATACATTATGTAATGAAATTCCACGTTGGTATGCTATTTCGTGTTTAAAGGTACCTATTTCACGTCACTTATAAAAATAGTGTAGGATTGTATTTTTCATCATGAAGTTGACAGTCTATAGCAGCCTTGAGTCAATGAAAATATCGATAGGCACGGCCTTACCTGCTCCATAACCATTACTATGGAATTCAAATCGAAGAATAAATAAATACAAACCATTGTTTTTGGCCCCTTCCTGGGCAAACAGACGAACACACCAAACTTTGACCACATTAAACTTACTTTTAGGGATGCCTTAATTTACTTTGCAACTAATTTTATTTACACATTTTTTATCCCTACAATTCCTATCTTCCAGGGCTACCACGACGTCGCAATCACACTTCTCTTAGTCTGCGGAGACAGGGCTTCGTTCCCCCTGCTGTGCCGGCTGTCGTACGGGCCGGGGGCTCCGCTGGCGCCCTTCATGCAGACCACCATGCAGCCCACGCAGCACCTGCTCAACTATATGCTGCCCGTCATTAGCAGGGCTGATAGGAAGCTCGCTGAGTGTTTGGACAAGTGAGTGATGACTTGATGAAATAAAATGCTAGGAAATGATGAGATTTTTAGATAGATGAGAGAAGATTACAGCCTATTTACTATAAGAAGTATAAAAAAGGTAGCTTGAGTATTCTTGCCTTATGACATTAAATCACATTCTCTTTTAGAATGGTGTTAGTTGAAATCGTTTCTATTCTGTGATTTATATCAATTAACTTGGACATTATTTGGAGTCACACCATCATTTAATTCTGCTGGACGTAGGCTCTAACATACCATAACAACCCACATTTAACTTTCGAAGTAAGAGACCAGTATGTGGCACTGTCTTTCTCGCGCTTTGAAACTCGCCATAAGTAGAAAAACTTTTCATAAATCAACTTTTTACTAACACTCATAACTTAACCGTCTACGTATGTTTCTTCCAGAGCACAAGTAGGCACGATGTTCGCGCTACCCTGGTACCTAACCTGGTTCGGTCACAGCCTGAACAAGTACACGGACGTGGTGCGTCTGTACGACTACTTCCTCTGCGCCCCCCCACTGTTCCCGGTGTACGTGACGGCCGCCATAGTGCTGTATAGAGCAGATGAAGTGCATAGCTGCGAATGTGATATGGCGATGCTGCATTGCTTGTTGTCGAGGGTGAGTGGGATACGAACTTTCATTTGTTTATGTACAAAAAAAAAAATAGGTAGGTACAGTTATCATGAGGTAGCCTTGCCTGTTCGAAGGTGGCTACTAATGTTGCAAGTGTCTTCCTGACCGTCAAAATGTACGAAAAAACCTACCAAGCAACAGCGTTGTTTGGCAAAAGCTGTAGGTAAACAAGGAAGTCATTGTTACTTGTTTCATAATCCCTGGCTGCTGGCGTCATCTCTAGTGATGTAGCAAACTATGGCTGTGTTATCGATACTATTAAAGACTGCGCTAGTCGAAATAAACTTTCGTTTAAATGTTTGCTGGTTTAAATGTAAGCGACATTTTCTACATTTGAAAAATATAAATTAATTTTGTTGTATGTTTTAGTTACCGGACGACTTACCTTTCGAAGACATCCTGGTGACTGCAGAGAAGTTATACGATAACAACGACCCCACTGATCTCGAACCAGAAGTCGCCGCGCTAGAGAGGAGAGAGTGAGTTCATTTTGTTTTCGATATTTTTGTTAGATGTCGATTTTATATCGATTTGAATAATTGAGGTATTGTCGTGGACTTGCTTGTTTGTTTGTTGAAAAATATGTGAAACTTAATAATGGTATGTGTGCCGATTTTTGGCCACGGTGGTTGAACAGCCAGACATCTCCTTGTATGAGAACTCATACAAGCAGATTTCATATAGTGTACACTAATTTGTGCAGACACCAGTGCACTCTCAATACCTTCACTTTCATAGTCCCATGGGACGACAACTCGACATGACCAGAGAGAGATTATGGACGTTGTATTTGTTCCAATTTTCAACACCATTTTATAACCAATTTCCTCTCTCCTTACAGAGAAGAACAACGCAAACTAGACGAAGAACGTCTAAAACGCCGTCAAATCGCGGCCCGGAACCGTAACACACTCACCTCCCGTCTCCGTGGCTACGTGCCGGCAGCGCTGCGGCGCTGGCCGCTGCCGCGCTACGTGCTGGCCACGGCCACGGTGCTGCTGGGCATCTACGTGTACTACCGCCCCGACCTGCTGCTCAACAGGTAGCGCCACGCTTATCAGTTTGTCTTCTTCCGCCTTTAAGTGTATGTACGTTGTTGGAATGTGACCCGATTTTTTGGCCGTCAAGTGTTATTTTTTTTATATTGGGGTTTTAATTGCTAGGCTGTTTTTTCGTGATTTTTGTGTAGGGTCTGTGGTATACTTTGTGGGTTTGTCAGTTACAAACAGAAGTGAAGATTCGATTTTGTATTGTTGATGCAAAAATGTTGTATGGATATTTTTATCTTTAATTTTTGTTTGTAATTGATAATTTGCGATGGTATAATGGCGTGTGCACATTAATTAAATTGAATTGATTACTTTCTACGAATTGATTACAGTCCTATCCTTTTCAAACGATTTCTCTAAAAAGAGAAGATTGTTAATAAATTCAAATCAAATTATAAGCTATTTATTCGCCTAATATGTTGGGTGCCTAAACTGAGACTTGCAAAAGTGTTCACTAAATATAATTACTGTTAAAAATAATAATAAACATTTAGTGAGCAGTGCAAGTAAGTTGATTATAAAATAATTTATTCCTTATGTAATAAATATAAATTAATTTTGTGATCTATTCAATATTATGTTGGATTTATTGATTTCTAAATTGAAATTAATTTTAATCACAACTAAATAATTATTATTTATGTTATCATATTTTTATGTGCACTTTCTACTACATATTATAAATCTTGCGTTGTTTAGGTATTATGTCCTGTTACAAATGTCTTATTTCACGGAAGCGAATGATCTATACTAGTGTGTGTAAATGTACATGCACATTGTCTTTGTATGCGTAAGCTCGGGAGCGCTCTGTAGTGGCCGAGTCGCCCACTCATACAAAGGCAATAATGCACGTACATTTACACACACAAGTACATCTCATCCGCTTTCGTGAGATAAAAACATGTATAAATGTCAATTATGTTCGTTATAAAGTTTCTGTTTTGATCTCATTTCGGTCTATTTCCAACAACTAGCGTACTGCTGATATCTCACACTGCTATTCATCATAATAATATTACCATACATTGCTATGTAGACCCTAGACATGCTTTATATTGGCACAAATGTTGGCGTAATGCGGTTACTGCAAAATAAACCTTATCTCTAGAACAATAAAGCTCATCTTAAAGTAATGGAAAAACGCGAATGTTGGGCTATGATATACCTATGTTTAGTGATGTGCAGTGTGCAAACATTTTATCGATAAAGTTAGATAATTTGTGTGTGTTTGAATAATAGTGATTTTTTTATGAGAATTTTTACTGTTGAACAGATTTGTAAGAACATTATTTAGTTCAGAGCATAATAACTTCATGGCTTATAGTCATTTTACATGAAACATTTTATTTTTGTTTGTTGTTACCGAAAATTTTGCAAAGAATGTTACAAGAATTATGTATGGACACATACATTATGCTTTACCATCGACACATGTCATTTTTTATATTGTTGAAATTTGTAATCACTCTAGTGACTTTCTGACTCTTAAAAAAAAAGATTTTAATATATTGTTTTCGAAGTACCTAAATTCGTCCAAATTAATTCAACAAAATTACAGACATATTACAAAAAATATTTTCATAAGTCAATAGTGTGTTTTTCCATAAACCATGGTAGTAGTTGGGCAGTGTGGGTGTCACGCTTATTGGCTTAAAGACGGCGGACAAACTGATGTTAGAGCAAAATATGCTCTAATGTGTACGGTGTAAGGGACAGATACAATCGGCGGGTTTGCTAATGTTTAACGTGCGGTAGAAATATGTGGGGATGGTCTGTTTCTCAATTATCTTGGAATCCATCTGATATTGTAGGGCTAAAGCTAGTTTTTATATACCTGTGAAAAATTGAATTTCATGATTTTGGCCCAAACTCCACCAAAAAGGAGCTATAGAGACCTTAAAAATATGTGTGTCAGGTTAAAAGGAACGTTCTAAAATATAAAGAGCCTCATGGTAAAAAATGGCTTAGTATCACAGAAAAATACAAAGATACATTGAGGTAATTTTGAAACAGACCTATATTTGGTATAGAATATTTGGGGACAGAGAACACTTCTAAAATTGTTGTTTCTCTATTTTCCGATTTCATAAATTGAAGTTATCTATTCCTCGTCTTCTTTTAATTCTTAATATCGCTTTGCTTCTTCCATCCTTCACATCAACGCTTGAAATATTTATTTATACTTAGAAATGCTTCTGTCCCCAAGTTTTCTATATTTGTTAAGTAATATTAGCCCGTTTGGCTAAATGTTCGTATCTGTGTGCAAAATAGCTAATAATACTCGTAAAAATAAATCGTAAATTTTGTAACTGAGGTAAAAATTGCTAAAGTCAGTTTTTTAATCTCGTAGACTAAACTGACATTACGAGTGTGGTCGTATTGCAAATTCTTAAATAGTGATGTGGCACGACCGAAACTTAGCGTTAATAAAATCAAGTATCGTTTTTTTACAGTAAGTCATCCTGAAATAATGGGCTTATTCTTGATGATTACGCATGAACTTGCGTGGTCAGATATCCCTGGCAGTTTGTAGCACGTCGTGCAGCCGTGTGTACGTACGTGAATTTAAATATAAAACTTTGAATGAATCTTAAATTCGTCTATTATAGATAAAAAGTTACGATTCAACAAACCGGTATCGTAAGTACAACACTGTACAAAAAAGCTAGCAACATTATTTGTAAGTTTGACATTTTGCAAGTGTCAATTTAGTCTACGAGATTTAAAAAACCGACTATAGCAATAGACTATGACATCTATGGTGACAAGCTTCCAAGTGTTTTAAATGGAAAATGGTCTCATAAGAACAAAAGTGGTTGAAAATAAAGTTTATAAAGAAAAAGGTTCATTGATAAACATTTAACCAAACGTGTTAATAGTAGTACGGTTTGGTAGCAATAAGACTTAAATAGATAACTTATAACAACATTGCCTTACATGTGTGCAAGCGTGCGTATGTATTGCAGAATACTTTAACTAATACATAGATAGGTAGACGTTATTGTTGATAATGTATAGGAGTTTTAAATTGGCGGTACTTTTAAATGTTGTATAGTGCCTCTTTATATTGGTGTTCTTGTACAAATAGTAGCAGAAGTAAGTATCATCGAAAAATATACAGGGTTATTGGTAACACACTAACAACCTTGCAGGACTGTATTACTAACATCAAAAACTACAACTTTTGTTCTATGACTTTTTATAAAACATAATACATTTGCCAAAAACAAACCTACAAGATTTCATTGTTCCATCTAAAACATTTCAACTCTATTTTGCTGTAGAGATAAAATTTGCTACAAGGACACGTATGACGCGACACGGGCGCATAAAAATGACTGACGGCCGCTCGTAAATAGGTCAAGTTCAAACGCTCCCCCGCCACCCGAGCCCCGCTCCCCTCCGATGTCTTTTGTAACTAGCGCTTTCTTTTGCTTCGCATACACTTCGTAAATTCTAGAGCGTACAATTGAAATATTTTAATTTTTGTGTGAAAATTTGATGAACTAAAATCTGAGAATTATCAAAAGTCATAGAACAAAAGTTTTAGTTTATGATATTAGTAATATGGTCCTGAGAGGTTGTTAGTGTTTTACCAATAACCCTGTATAAGGTGAGCAGCACTATGTAACTATAACGATAACCAAACAAGCCGTGAATTTGCCGCCCAGTGGTCAAGTCAGCAATTTGACCAAAGTGGTTTTAAGTCTGGTTTAAATCACTACTCGCGACAGTTAATACATATAAGATTGTCAGTTTTAACTCAACTTTTTCTACAAAAATTTGCTTTATTCTTCACAATAAAATAAAGCACACATAAAATAAATAATATTCAGCGACTAATTGTACAAGAACACTATGTAAACACTTTTTATACAGCTTCACATTAGGGACGCCATTTTATAGAGTTTTATACAATTTTAACTCCAAGCTATTGTACAAGTATTTTGTACAGTCGCCATCAATAACATACGCTTTAAACGCAGGTTAGAAAGTGCGCACTAAAAATACTATAACTGCGGGTTATAAGAGGTCTCCTAGACCCCGTACGGCGTAGGAACTATGAAATGATATTAATGTAGGAATCGAACAAATATTTAAACTTTAGATGTAATAGTAAATGTAAGTTGTGTGGTCTAAAGATTTTAATAATTTGGTTAATTGTAAAAATTTGGAATTTAGTCATCCATGCCTCACAATGTAGTCTTTTCTATTTATTGTACTTATTAAAAGTTTCATGTTTGTATATTTATTGGTTGAAAATGGAGTCTTTAATAAATTATTTTCCTTTATTTCTCTATAAGGTTCCAGTTTTAGCATTCGTTGAGGCACAAAAGTCAAAAAATTGTTTGTATATTGGATTGATTTAAAATTGTTTGTGTGTACATTTTGTTTAGAAATGTGATATTCCCTTAATTTTAGTGTAATTAGGTTAACGTTCGTTCATTCCTCGCTAGTTGGTATGTCCTCACGATCCGTCGTGAACTTCAGAGGAATATAAGCATTTACTATTAATAACTGTTATTGTATGCACTCTAGAACTGAAACACTTAATGTTTGTTAAGGTTATGGAAGGAGAAAAAATATAATATTGTAAAAACTAAAAAAAATGTGATGAACTTTTAAAATAATAATGTCAACATTGAAGACGAAATTTTTATTACACTGTGAACATTCTATTGCAGTGTGATAAATATTTTGTTAATGACTGTACTATAATGATTAAGTTTAGTTTCTTTTATGGTCGTTTTGGAGGAATCTTTTAGCTTGACGCTCTCAGGAGCATAAAGCCTTCTCTAAATAATGCGCCATCTCCAGGTAAAACAAGTAAAGCTATATTATACCATAGTTAATTTATGAGGCCTATATCTTGAGCAAAAGGAGGTTCGGCAAGTTATTGAGTCGGTCTTATATTAGAGAACGTGAACCTAAACTATTTCTCCTAAACGTCAGCTCATGTAAATATTTATATGTATATAACATCCAGTATAATTATGTTTTGTTGTTCATATTGTTTGCAGTGTTTGTTAACGTTTTAATGAAAGAAGTGAGATTGATTGAATCTGAATGATAGGTTAGGTGTTTCTCATGATGCGAGTCTAAATTGTTCCCCATTTTGTCACTCTAAAAATGAATTCAATTTGAATGGAATTGGCTGTTATTGAATTTAGTTTTAGATTTTGGCGGCTGACTGTACTAGTTTATCATACGTCATATTATTTAAATTAGTTTTCAAATATGTACCGTCTTACCACAAAAACTTTTAAACGTCAGTTTAAGTCTTGTCTAAAAAACTGTCAAATTATGACGTTGATATATGGTTCATTTTGCAGCCACAATTTTTTTTAGACAAGTGTAAATCATGTGTTTAAGTTTTTGTAGTAAGGCCAAAAATGTTTACTTAATTACCAACCATGTTAAACACATATTTAAATAATTTCTTTCCAAAAATCGGGTGGGTACTTTTTTAAGCCTTTGGTAACTAGTCAGCCGCTTCACCCTAGTATTATGTAAATAGCTTTACAACGGGGCTATGTAAGGTGTATTTATTTAGTGCATCGAAATTTCTTTTTGTATACCGCTGTAGGAAATGGCGGGCCGTACCCGTGCAGCGAAAAAAATACATTTATCGATATCGATAAAATCGTTTCACGAGTGTGGCTCACCACTAGCATGGTTACAGAGTGGTCTATACGGCTGATTGATGAAATGCGAAGTTAAATACATGTTTATTACTGATTCCTGTGTTTTATTCGTATACTTCGAATTATTAGACCATTCCATAGTTGTAAATACATACCTATCACAACTATTTTGCACACAGATACCTCCCTACTTCACTTTACTAACAATGCATGCACAGGGTAAATGGGAGTTGGTATCACAGCAAATGTACAGAAAGAGCTAAACGCTCAAAGGGCATCTTTGAGTGTCCATCAGACAGCACGCATTATCTCGAAACAGGGGGGAAAACTCTTTTCTAACTGACTTACTCTGACTATTTTCTACCTGATTTTCAATTTTCTTCTCTACAACGTTACATGCGTAAAGCCTTAGATACCCAAATTGTTTTGAATTCCATAAACAAATTGTGAAAGGAAGACATGATTTTTTAAAGGGTTTATGAGCTAAACAGCTCATACTATTTTGTAATTTTCGTACTAGACCTTTTCATACTGGGATTTTAAAAAAATGTTACCTCTATTCGAAAGTGGTCTAATTGATTCTGCTCATTATTCCTCTTGTTGCTGCTATTTTTAGGTTTTACGCATTTAACGTAACACTTTGTATATTATTTTTCATTAATATTTGTCCTTTGAAAATGCTTTGTTTTCCAACATTACAGAAGGCGCGAGAACGGCTTGGAATTATGACTGTATGTAACGCGTACAGGAATGAGGTACAAAATAAAATAAGCATATTTATCCGGGTTTCTGTTTATTTCTTTTAACAATCTCACATTGTATTTTCAGCCAATACATTGTAATATATTTATATCTTTTCACTAAGTTTTTTGCTAATTATTTAAATAAAATACCTTATTGTAAATATGGGTTGATGATATGCTCGCAATCTTCAAGAAATGTTTTTATAGATTTTTAAGTTAGTAAAAGAAAACTAAATCTTTTACAGTTTGTTACTTAATAAGTTATTTGATGCGGCTGCGAGCTCATATTCTTTGTTAGATGGAAATGAATGGAGAATTAACTACTTAAAGCTAATATATATAAATATTTATTTGTTATTCCACAGCTTAAGAGAAATGTAGAAATTGTAAATTAGCACATCGTGTTACTTAATTCGGGGATAACTAGGGTAGATTAGACTTTCAATACATATAAATATTGAGATAATGAGTAGTTTTTGGTAAAAAAAAATATTCGTTTACAAACTCGTTACAAATATATTCGACATTTAAATCCGTGTACTCTTACAAAAGTAAAAATAAAACAATTCATCGATTAATATCGTACATACATATACATTGTATATGTTTTAAAATCAATAATAATATGAATCAAACAATTCGTAAACACAACTTTACGAATGGTTGATTAGAATTTCTCGAATTATCTTTATCTTTAAAAACAAACGTTTGAGATACTTTGGTTTATATTTGAACAATGTTATTATCTCAGAAAGAGTATTTTACAAGAATTTATGAGTATTTCTCGTACTCGTGTATGTTATCAACGGTTTTGAAGTAAAGATAAAAATAAATACGAGTCCCTTTCGCATTTATTTTTTGTTAGCAGGTCGATATTTTATGTATTGTAGGTTTAAACTTAATAAACAAATCATATACTGACATAGTTTTTCCTTTCAACATATTTCAATATATTTTATTTATCTTTCTAAGGGGTCAGTAGTCTGACTATTATCTATACACTGAACCATTTTGCTGTCAAACTATTATTTTTTTACAAAGATTTAAGTTATCTGATTAATCCAAAAGTAGCCCTAAATTACAAATTGACTTTACACAGAAACAAAATACTAAAAAAATACATAAAAAAAACACATTTTTGTCATGGTACGAATACAAAATAATGTCAAAATAAATACAACACGTAAGAAGTATCACAGCCGTGAAGCTTGGCTTGTCACCTAAATATATACAGGCTAGTGAATCTATACGAGTATTCGTAAAAATAAACCCTTAAACAATTATAAATCTTATTACTAAAGTGATAAGGTTCCATTTTCTACTTAAATGTTAAGTTTTGAGAGAGCTTAGATGTAATAATATATTTTCTGCCAAGACTATGATTTTGTTTTAATATTAGAATGTAGATTTATGTAAATATTTGACTCTTTTTAAAGCATTACAGGTAACTGGCAAGGAATGCAAGTATTTTATTTATTACAGTTAGATACATGTAACTATTATTTTTAAGTCTACTAATATATGCTGACTGTACCTATTAGACTTTCTCTTATACTTTATTTACAAAACAGATCCCTATGTACAAAAATAAAATAATGTTAACATAACAACTTTTATCAGTATAAAATAAAAGAGTGGAATCGCATTAATAATAATTATCTGTTTACGAAGACACTGTAGAGCTTATCAAGACTCAGTAAGTATTTACTCATACTCATTACTTTTAATGTTAATTAAAATCATCATTCCTCTTATTAAAACTTACTATTAACTAATATCTTTTAAATTGGTGTTTATAGAAGACATAATGACTAATATCTAACAAGATTCAACCGTCCCCTTTTTCCCTCCTCATCATAGTATGTATTGAAAACTCTACTGAAGTCCTTAACTAATTGTCATACACACATATCTTAAGCACCCGCTTATTCATCAAAAATAATATCCTAAATACATTGGAATTCTCACTCTGAGTCACAAGCACTTACGTACGTAAATTCATTGTAAACAAAACAACTTTAAAACTGATTTACATAACATCTGTACTAAGTTTACCCAGCTGCTTATTTTGTTTGGTTGGACACGCTTATCTTAGGAAGTACGACTTTCAAATTCGAGAATCAAGTTTTTTGTTTATCTTGTCAAATAACTTTTCCGATCTAAAGTTGGTTACCAGTGACTCCACGCTAGTCAAACTGTATGAACCAGATACTACTGCGCAAGCGCAAAGCGTTTAATAGCTAATTTCAGAGCGCTAAAGTTACATGAAAACCGCAGTTTTTTTTTCGAAATTATTCACTACGACTGACGGCAGCGTTTTTGTAACACATACTTAAAAGTAGTTTTTTTAGAAACCATCCACTGCGATTCAAACCCTTCACACATCAGACTCAGTATAAATCCGTTGTAAACAACATAAATAAAAACTTACATTCAATTCTTCATAACGAGCTCAATATAATCTAACACTCGTTTATCGTGCAATATCTTGAGATGTTCGGCTCCGGGCAGCGGGAGGGACTTGACCGGGTTGCCGTTACGGAAGCTGCGCTTGCGCCAGTGCTCGCACGCGTGGAGCGAGCGCAGGTTGACGGTGCCGTCGCCGTCACCCATTGACAGGGTTGGGTAACCGTCGAGCCAGGTGCCTGGCTTGTATACTAGTCTGGGGGTGAAATAATAGTATGAAGTTTGTTGTTTGGAGGAATATTTGGTTGTGAAGTCTATTGTGTTATGATATGCAAACGAGTTATGCAAATTCTGAAAGGGTAATAGCCAGATACTTGAGAGACTATTGCTGGTGTCACACCACTCTTAATAATGGCTAAAACCGCTGAAACAATTTTCTATAGCTGGGAGCTATGTTTAAGCAACTTTCCAAAAGGGAAGAGGTTCTCAATTCTGTTGCTTGTTTTTTTTTTAGTCAAGCAAAAATAACAAAAAGTAGTTTAGGAACGAAAGACTTTTACGGAGAGTCATATAAATGGTCAGTGGACTGATGCCTACAGCCTCGTAAAGATAACAAAATAATGTGAAATTCGGAAAGATTTTACGGAGGGTTTTATAATAAAAAACTTGTTTGTTATAAAGACGAACCTCTCAACAGTGGTGATGTTGTACCCGTATATGCAGTGCACCTCGACGCCGGGCGCGCCGAAGTCCTTCGTGTACTTCTCCGTGTCCTTGCGCATCTCCCACGCGTCCGGCAGCTCCATGTCACTGGGGATTTACGAAAAGATGATGTGATTTTATTGAGAGATCCTATAGCAAGCATTATAAAGTCTGTCTGTGTGGCTGTGACGCCAAAATTACTGAAACGATTTAAATGAATTGAAGTAGGTTCACAATAGTCTACAGCCAGGGCATGCTATACCTACTTTTTATCCAGAAGAGCGATGTAGTTACTTTGAGACGTGAGTGAAACCGCAAAAATAGCTAGTTTAACATTGATGCCATTTTTGGTATATTCAACTACCTAGAATAATATATCGTGTAAGATATGGATTTGCGGAAGTCATAAAACATTTTCATTACCAACTCCTAATTTAGGTACAAGGTCTGGGACAGAGGGTTACGTAGGTAGAAGACAATCTCAGTTCAGCTGATTGTAATTACTATTTACTTTTCGTACATGCAGATATTATAGTTTTTTTTAAATACTCACGTGAACAACTTCTGGAAGTCGTTAATAGTATAATTATACTTGTCGGTCTGCACGAGCACCTCTGAAGGCTTCCAGAAGAGCGGCGAGGGCAGCAGCCACGCCAGCGACGGGCACGTGATCTGCTGCGCGCGCATTATGCTCTCGCGCAGCATCAAGCTGCCCAGATCGTCGCCTAGCAACCAATATTAATAAAATAACAGCAGCAAAGGAAGCATACTAATATCTAAGAAATTTTACAGACAGGTGAAGGAAATAAAACATGTTTATAACAGCGTCTAGATTTCAGACTACCACGCAATGTTTTTTGTAATTCAATTGTATTAAAAGTACTTAGACATTGACACCTACAACGATACAAACATATAATTAATTGTAATAAAATATACGTTGTTCTCCACTGTAAAGAAAACCCCAACACTTTGGAAATTCTCAGTAATATTCCATCAACATTCTTTAGAAGTTTTTTCCCATAATTAGTATCTAATCTATTATCTACATGTTATTCAACTTACTATCTATAGGTATAATAACGTACTTTAGCATTACATTCCTACAATCTTAATTATTTTCTAACATGGTGATTAATCGACCAATTACTCAGCATTGGTAATTCCACAAACGACAGTTTAGTTAGTACAATTACACTCGGTGACAGAAATCAGTGGTCATTCGGGTCGCTTCACATATTCACACCGTGGGGACAATATGCCTGGCAACAAATACTGATCAGAACTTCCGTTGACTCACAAATGTCTGATGCACAATATTTTGCAAACAACACAGTTTACAACTCGCATTGTTCAGTACTACGCTTACTACAAATTACACTGTCGTGCAGAAATATTGACAAGTCTTGAAAACCTGACTCATTCGTGAGAAGCTGAGGTCGCCTATTGTTATTTACTTTAGTAATACAAGTAGGTACAGGTATATATTACAAAACCACTTATTGGTCATTGTACTCCGATATCTGTTACTTGATAATATCTTACACAAGGATTAATCACGCAGTTTAAAAATAAATATGGTAAGGTAAGAGTAAAACTGCTATGATTGAATAAGCTTGATGCACCCTTACTTTTTAATACCTACAATACTTTAGTTTTAATCTTTTATGATGATAGAAGTAACAGATCGTCCAAAGCATGAGAAAAGACATAGGCTACTTTTTGTCCGGGTGCCGGAAGTAGTTCTCTCAGGATTGGGATGCGGATATAACCGCAGACAACAGCTAGTCCATATATAAAATTGCGAACATATAAATAAATGCTATTTCCGCATGTTTGCAGTCGATGACGTCACAGTAAGCAGGTCAAGGGCGATACATATCGGTGTTTACAATTGATAAATAGGCATCAATGTTGGAGGCTTGTCGCACTTATCACTGATACTACGCATTATTTGCACATGCTTCCAGTCTTTATTTATTTTTTCCAAGGTGAAGCTTTTTAAGATTTTATGGCCTTGGTTGCTAATTATACTGTTTGTTATAATTATCTTATTAATGTTTATAGTATAAACCCAATGAATTTGTTTGAAAGCGCTCATCCCCCGAACTACTCAGGGCCGATTTGAAAAAATATTGCAGTGTTAGATAGCCCATGTATCGAGGAAGGAATCTTTTAATCCGACAACATAAAACTGGGTCTTTGGACCCTCATTAAACACTAGCATTAAATTCAAATTAATGTTGTTACATAGGTTATTTATTTTATCGAGTGTTTACAAACAATGAGTAAGATATGAGAAACATAAACAGCGAAATGTGAATGTTTGAGGGAAATTAAGCGTGGATTTTTGTAACTCACTCAAAAGTAAGCGAATAATAAGATAAGGAAGAGAAGGAAACAACGTACATTATGTACCCCGAATTTTCATTTAAAACTCTCTTTAATTTCCTTGTATGCGCAGAGTATAATGGAAGTAATATTATTGTTCCTACAACTAACATGGGAATCACAAATTGTACAAGGACTTATCTTAAAAAAAAACTTACCTATAGCAAAAACTTTAACAGCCTTCATAGACCCGCCCCAGGGCGTGGACAGCGAGATGAGCCTCCTTATATACTGGTCCTTCCAGGCTTGAGGCTGCAGCCTCAGGAAGTGCATCGCCATCAGCCCTCCCATGCTGTGCACCAGCAACGTTACTGAGGACTTGTTGTTCACTTCGTATGTGTTCTCGACTAGGGCTTTGAGATCCGTGAAGAATTTCGCGTTCTCATCTGTAAGGAAGGCCTTGCTTGAGAATATGATAGTGACTATTACGTAATCTGTACTCTGGTTCTGAGTCCAGACATAAGAGTGGTGACTAATGAGAGCGTAGCACATTTTAGCATGGGTCTCTTTAAGTAGTAAACTTCTTACTTACTATAGTTACTAGGCTATCAAGAGGTGAAAACACTGTCAGTTCGGTTGTGCAGGATCCCAACGTCAGGGCCCGTAACAATTGCTAATCATGCTACATAGTCAGTGCGTCACTGGATTGGTAAGTTAGGTAATTGAAGAGATTTGTCGGATTTGAATTGAATAGGTAAAAGTTACGTCTTAATTTTATCAATAGTTGATTAGAAAGCGACAAAGAGGCTTACAGACTGTTGTTTTATGGGTCTTAGTTATTTATTACTTTTATCAATAAAAGGGTGGCTGAACTCTTTCATATCAACTATTTTGCTGATACTTGAAGCCTAACAGATATGCTGGGCAAATATGTTCCAGATCCAAATGCTAGATTTTTCTTTAAATAGATAAGTTTCAAATAACAACACCCAAAATAAAGACAATGACAATATAAAATTCACCTGAAGTTCTACAAACAGTAACCACAAAGGAACTATGCCATTTCTGCTACCATGTAAATGGGTAAGTAGGTATGAATGTAATTGAACACCTGACTAATCATCGGACTATGTAAATACCCAACCATTGTCTGGAATTTGTAACATTCATTCAAACTAGCTATGAAATATTTCATGACTGCTAGCAAAGTAAGCTTTTAGTACATATTCTTATAAATATTTTAATTTATTATTTCATAAGCTATAAACTAGTGAGGAATGTAGGTGATTTTGTTATCTTTACTGTTTTTAAACTCACACTATAATAGTGTACCATATAATTGTGTTAATTAATTTGTGTAATGTTAATTATTTATCACAAGAAATTAAATACATCATGTTTAATATGTTTACCATTTTTCTCATATGACTATTTCTGAAAATAGCCTTATCATTCTTATAATTACATAATAAATAAAACTTACTTGGAGCCTTTCTGAAGTCATATGGAGCACCGAGGATAGATACATTTCTCTTGTAACCTATCTTGACCAGTGAATCTGCTATTGTATTGAAGTAAGCTCCAGAACTCTGGTGTGACGGGTCTAACCATTCCACAGGCTCCGGGTTACCCCATCCCGGTATCCGGATATCAACCCCATCAGGACATTTTGTTGTACGAGTAACATTGTCATATTCTAACTTCAAGTTGTCTACCCAGCAGTCAATGACAAATGGCACGAGGAGTTCAAGGTTCAGCCATATGTTGAAGTAGTCGGGAGATGTTTTGGCACAGATATAGTGAACTACACTTGTTTTGTTAAGCCGGGCTTCGAGTTGACTGCCACCATCGCCAGGAACTGGTAAATAAATAAGTAAATAATAAGTACTTCAAGTGACCCAAAGGCTGGGTTTTATTTTGGTCAAAAATTAAGCATTGCCATCCAACGTGGCAATGCTGCCAGCATCTTGGGTACACTCCCGGTGGGCAGCGATGAGGAGTTTTTTGATGCCATTTTGTAATTGTTTTTAGTTGTATAAATAAGTTTATTTTTACGTCATATAAAGTTCCTTGTATTATTTAGATTAAAGGTTAGAGATGTATTGTTTTATGTGGTGATAATGTTTTATGTGGTTGTACAAAAGTTTGAAGTTGCAAGTTTGTCTTAAATAAAAGTAATATTTTTACAAGTGGCATAAATAAATAAGTGCTGAACATATTGTAAGTACAGTTGTAAAATCATTCATGATCTTTAACCTCAGTTAAATGAATACAAAGCTTGCGCTGCATTTATTGCATGTACATAGTTATTCCTTATTTACATGCAAGTCATCACGTTTGATCAATATAATATAAATAATACATAAACCTTAGTCAACTGATACAATATATCTTTAGTAAAATAACAATTTGATATATTAGTTTACTAGAAGATACTTTGTACCATTTATTAAATTATGATACATAATTTCTTATGTAATAAAGGTAAAAGAAACAGTAGGTCATTAGGCCTATAATGTAACATAGGAAATCTAGTAGTCAATTCACTAAATCACATGAATATTCTAGAATATATGTAAAAACAACAACTTACTCAGTATAACAGGCGATAGACCCAGCGAGTTCCTTGCCAGTAGACCATAAGTGAACAAAATGAGAAAACTTAATTTAATACTCGTCATTTCCCACTGGATCTTTAAATAAAACCTAACGTAGCGTAAACAGTTATTTGTAGTTTCACGCACTACGCGAGACACGTCCGACCGCAACCGCGATGTTTTTAACTATTGTCTGTATTGCCGCAATACAGTTTCGAGGTGTGCAGTGACGTAGCAAGCTGCTGCTGGATCGAACGATCAGCTATGATAACTTGAAATTGGCGGGGGTAAACGTACGACTGATAACAAAGGTTAAGAACCATGCAATCAGTCAGTCGGTCAGTGTTTATGTCAATAACATTATTGTGATCCGGGAGGAAAAATCATTACAATTACAAGTCATACAGGGGACCGCAATTATTTGGCGATTCTGTATTCAGGGAACATTGGTGATAAATGATAATGTCAAATCGTTCTCTGACTGACAGACAAACAAACAACTTTGAAGTAAACGTTCCGTTTCGTATATAAATCATAAAATTCATTAAAAGTTATTTGTGACTGAATTAAGCTAAAATTGCATTTATGAGTAAACATTTTGAAAAGTCCTGTATAAGGTTATTAAAACTATAGTATTTTTGATTATTAACAGATATAGACACGAGCCTTAAAAAGTCTGACAATATTGCAATATCTTGCACGTAGAATGAAACGCAAAATTTTCCGCTTTTCAAATTCGTTCAGAAGTGTTTATGTTTAATAAAATGCCTTTTTTTACATCCATATTTTCATAATATGATTTAAAGCCATGAAGGTAGCTTTTTTTTGTATTTCAATAGCTTTTGGAGGAATTGCAAATGAAAAATAACACAACTACGTTTTATTTAACTTTTGTGTATTGCCTAAAATGCTTCGAAATTATTATGAAATTTCTGATCAAAAAAGAAAATCTTCAAAGCGCAGGCGCGAATATTTCAACTATTCAAAAATGGACATTTCCACTTCATCGTAGTAGTATGTACATAATTTGTCTTTAATTTTATTCTATAGCTTAGGATTTGTATTAAATAAGTATTTAAAATGTTAGGAAAACGTTACATTAAGGGAACAAAAACAAGCGTCTTTCGCTTTCGTGTTAATAACTGAAATGTTTCTGCAGGTATGTTGGTATTGGGTGCACCACTGCACATTAATCAATAAATGATGAATGAGAATGCTTTAATCCAAAATGTTTGATTACAGGGTCGTGTTATAATTGTTTGGTTATCTTGGCTTATAGGAGGAATTTGCGGAGTTGTTATTTTGTTAGTTATAATTTGTTACTGCCGCCTAATGCCGCGTCATCAGAAATCGTTTGGTAACTACTGAGGATGTATTTTTTTTATATATTCTTCTAATGATGGATATTAACTGTCGTTATATTGGTTTTTCAGATGAGCAATACCTTAAGGAAAATTATGCTATCAAAGAAAATCATGCATATACTAGTCAGGAAAATTATAGGATGAAACATGCTGAGGTAAGTGCTTCAACCTATTGAATCCAGTGGTGAATATACCGCAGTTCGCATTGTGGGCATAGATACTTATTTCTTCTTTTGAGATACTCCCTTATGTGCTATCCCTATTTACTCTTCTTACATTTACCCACTTTTAAGTACAGACAGCTTCAAAAGTCTTTCTTCCAAAATCTTAATTTTCAAAACTGCTTTGTTGTTGATAACTTGCCTGGGAAAACAAGGAGTGTATAAGGCGTGTACATGAGGCAAGTAAATAAGGCGACTAGGTACAGACGAGAGTACATTGACCTTCCTCTGTCTGACCTTAACAGGTCTATGTTAACAGCTTCGGGTACGACAGGTAGAAGACAGATGGCGCTGTCTTTGTAAACACAACTCTGTACAACTCTCTACATTTAAAATTAATTAAAATTATAATTAGTTCAAATTAAAACACAAAACAGTATTAAAACAGTGTGATGGAGTATAAATATTGTGTACAAGTGTTATCTTCTAAATTAAAGCGCAACTAGTGAAATAAACAATAACAAACATAAACGGTTAACGTGTATATAAAACTAAACATTATCAATAAGACTG
This sequence comes from Helicoverpa zea, assembly GCF_022581195.2. Lineage (NCBI taxonomy): Eukaryota > Metazoa > Arthropoda > Insecta > Lepidoptera > Noctuidae > Helicoverpa > Helicoverpa zea. The sequence continues at coordinate 13,620,037 of NC_061454.1, forward strand.
GGCAGTTATTCTAGTGTAAAAACTAAATTTAAGTGCAACTAAGACAAAACCAGTGCTAAAATATTAATGTATAGCAATATTTCGGTGTAATTAACAAACAAAAGTGTTGTGCAGAAATTTGAAAATCAACGAGTCATTAACGAACTTATAAAATTCAAAAATATTTCACGAAGAAAGTGAATACTAATTTCAACACGCCAACTAGAAGCACAAGTAGCTGAGTTCGTACGACGAGCGCTGCGCATCTGCGTGGCGTGAGTTCGCGTCCCACAACCAGCTTGTCTTTTTGTGATTCTTTAAAATTGTTGTTAGCAAAATATAAGTCAAACAAAATGGATAGTGAAAACGTAACCCAGCGTAAACAAAGAACAATAAATGAATCTTTGAATTTGTCATTTATATCGTCGAATTCGGAATACCTGTCTAATAGTCTGCCAGATCTTTCCTCAAGACAAATAAACAGTGAAGACATTGACAGCTATAAGGAAGAAATTAAATACTTAAAGGAACAATTAGAAATAGCACATTCAGAGATAGAAAACATGAATACAGAAAATAGCATTTTAAAAAAGAAATTAACCGAACAAGAACGTACTATTAATGAACTAAAAATAATCTGCACAAGTTCGCCGCTTAATCCAAAACCAAAAAGCACGCTTAAGAAACATAGGCGCAGGCAGTCAAATAATACTAAATTGAACAGCAGTTGTAGTGATCTTCACTTGAAGTCCGACGATGAGAAGGAATACCTCGTAGATATTGCTGAATCTGATCCCTGTACCACGAAAGCTGAACATAAAAACACACAGGCGTCCAAGAGTAACCAGCAACATACGCTCAACTCTTCAAATAGGAGAACAGCAGTTTGTCAAGAACAGGAAAATAAGAACAATAGCATTATCCGAAAAATTTGTATTTTAAGTACTAATTACAAGAACAAAATACTTAAAATCGCACAAAGCACTTTAGAAAATTATCAAATTTGCCATTACTTAACACCTAACTGTGGCATTAAAATGCTCATTAACAACCTAGAGCAAAAGTTAACCACATACACACGGAATGATTATTGCCTGATCTTCATTGGCGAAGAGGATTTTCGCCAAACTAACAACTACGTTGACCTAATAGTTGCTATACGTGAAACACTCTCAAAAATAAAACACACGAATATTATATTATGTTCCCCTACATTTAAATTGAATGGATATTCTACAATGTATAACAGAAGAATAGAAAACTTTAACAATCTTTTATATTTAGATGCATGCACTCATTACTACGCATACTTGTTTGATTCCAACTATTATTTGTCTTATGATTATAATATGTTTTGGAAAAAAAGTGGATCTGTGAACAACCGGGGCATGGCGAATATATTTGTAAATATTAACTTAATGATACAGGAATTTATAGAGGACGAATTAATGTCGTTTCTTGAGGAGGATAATGGTAAGTCATCAAATCCTTCTGTAAAATACACTAAAGATCAGGAAGATAATCTGTTTTTTCTCCAATAAATATCTTAAAATAATGCACCAAAATATTGCAGGCTTAATAAATAAATCTAGTGTTCTGACTGTATGCTTAAATGAGTTATGTGAAAAAAAGATAAATGTTGATGTGTTATGTATAACAGAACATTTTATTATGGAGGGTTATCAAAATCAATTATATGTGCCTAACTACTGTCTAGCTGCTCATTATTGTAGACAAGGACAAAAAAGGGGTGGAGCTTGCATCTTAGTAAGAAATGGTATTCAATGGAAGGAACTGGATACAATTTCTAATTTATCTTCGTCAGGGATTTTCGAATGCTGTGCTATAGAGCTTACTTATTATAAAATTATTGTAGTATGTATTTATAGAGTTCCTAACGTAAATAATCTCAACTATTGTTTCGATAAGTTTGAATCTCTTTTACGAGAAATATCACGTAGTCGTTATAAGAACATTGTAATTGCGGGTGATTTCAATATAGATATTCTCAAACGTAATAGTCATACTAGTGCATTTGAATGTCTTTTAATGCAATTTAATTTGAAATTAGCTTTAAATGAGCCGACCCGTATGGCCAGTATGTCATGTTTAGACAATTTTGCGCATAATTTTAGTAAGTCTTGTAAAACCAATGTATTTGAGTTTGCGTTGTCCGACCATACGGCACAGCTACTTCACTGCCCGGTTCAAACAATGTGTACCATAAACTACTGGTATAAGACCGTGAGAGATTATAGCCAGGAAAACGTAGAGAAGTTCCGAAGCTACATAAAAAATCTTTCTTTTTCTGAAATTTATAACACGGAGGACCCAAACGTGGCGTACAATGCATTTATCGATACTTTTAAACTTATATACGATTTGTGTTTCCCAACAAAATTAATTAAAGTAAATATTATAAAAAAACCAAAGTGGCTATCTAAAGGAATTAAACTATGTAGTCTAAAGAAAAGAAAACTATTGTGGCAGATGAGATTGAACCCAAATACAAGTAATAAAAGTTGTTTTACTGCCTACTCTAAACTACATAAAAAAATTATAAATTTGACACAAAAGGCACAAAATAACCACAATATAAAAATATCAAAAAATAAGTCAAAAACGACTTGGCAAATCATAAATACTGCAAAATATAATCTACCTAAACATACTATCAATAAAATTAAGACTGATAGCAGCATCATATCACATCCTAAGGACATAGCAGAAGCTTTCAATAACTATTTTGTAGATAAAATTCAAGCAAAACTTGCTGCCAATGACAAACCTGAATGCTGTAAAATAAACACAAATACGTCATCCATGTTCTTAGCACCCAGTGTTCCGTTGGACATACATAAAATTATAATGTCATTGAATAACACGAATAGTGTGGGCTATGATGGTATTGCTACAAAAATACTTAAGTATGTATCTATGGAAATTTGTAGTCACCTTAGTTATATAATAAACTTGTGTATTAGTGCTGGTATCTACCCAGATGCCTTAAAAACATCGATCATTAAGCCGCTTTTCAAAAAAGAGAACAGAGAGTTGATGAAATGTTACCGCCCGATCTCACTTATACCCGTAATATCTAAAATATTTGAAAAATACATATATAGTGAGCTTTATAAATATGTCGAAAAACATAACATTTTATGTGACGAACAGAAGGGATTTAGAATGCACAAGACTATTAATATGGCCATATTTGATTTTTATTACAATGTCATAAGTAATGTAGATATGACAAGACCTGTGTGTGGTTTGTTTTGTGATATGACACAGGCTTTCGATTATGTTCATTATCCTACTCTTTTAAGGAAACTAGAAGCATACGGCATTAGAGGTAATGTCCTTAATTTAATAGATTCGTACCTAAAACATAGAAAACAGATAACTGAAGTAAACCAATTTAATAAATTCAATAAACATGAAGATGTATTTCGATCGACAGAACGCGAAGTTACATATGGTGTACCGCAGGGAAGCGTACTCGGACCGTTTTTATTTATACTCTATATCAATGACTTCCCAAAATTTATAGAACAACAATTGACATTATTTGCAGATGATAGCACCGTTACTATACCGTGTAATAATTTAGAGACGTATGAATATGATATAAATAATGCATTAAAATCCGTTGTAAACTGGTTAGATACAAACAACTTAAAAATTAACTTAAGTAAAACTAAATTGATACATTTTAGACAACGGATACCTAATAAAAACGTAAATGTACAATACGATAGTAATATTATAGAGGCAGTTGAAAATACTAAATTCCTAGGGCTTGAGATAGATATGAAACTTAATTGGAAAGCTCATATAGAGATTTTATGCAAGAAACTTAGCAAATCGGCATACGCACTATACACTTTGTCGTCAATTATATATACAGATGCACTACTTACTGCTTATTACGGCATAGTTGAAAGCCACTTACGTTATGGCATAATATTTTGGGGCAATGCGACCGAGAAGGAAACAGTTTTCAAGGCACAAAAAAGATGTGTAAGGGCAATGTTTAAGCTTCAAACCACCGATAGCTGCGAACCTTATTTTAAGAAATACAAAATCTTAACGTTACCCTGTTTGTATATATTAGAAGTGGCTGTGTTTGTAAAGTCGAACCCGAGCCGTTTTAAACGACTTGCCGATACTGTTCCACGAAACAGACGCGACAATAGCCGACTATGTCTCCAGACCGCTAAGACTACTTTAATGCGCAAAAGTGTCTTCTGCATGGCTCCGATCATTTATAATAATATACCTAAGTCATGGAAAGAATTGCCTATTAAATTATTTAAAAATAAGTTAAAGCAATATTTAGTTACCAAAGCATACTATAATATAAGTGAATTTCTGTCTGACAAAGACATTAAATTAGTCGGTAATAAGTCTACACATTAATTGAATACTGTTAATTTGTTTCATTGTTTTATTTTATTTATATTGTTAAGAATTTTCATCTAGTTTTTACTTAATGCTACTGATTTGTATAATTTAATTGTTTAGTTGTAACGTCAACAATTTGTAAATGTTTGCACGCCGAATGGCAAAATATGGCAGAACTTATTTATTTTTATAACACCATTTACTTTTGTACCCATATTTGCAAAATAAATATATCTTTATCTTTATCTTTATCTTTACGTAATTGACCTGCTGGCTTTTATACATAAGGGAGTATATTAAGTGCCCAGCAGGGCCAAAGCCTGCCGGGGCTGTGGGATTGTTCGAAAGAGTTATCGCAGCCCTGGTACATAAAAGGCTTACAAAGGAACTCAATGGATTTTTTGTCAGTAAAAGTTTGACACTCCCTCATCGCTGCTAACCCACAGTGGGAGGGATCATTTGATGATTTTTGCCATTGGAAAAAAAAAATAAAAATAAAGGTATATTGAAAATAAATGAATACAGGCTATATAAACTGACAGGTGCAGATCCAGCGTCACACGCGGCCGGTAAGTTACGCGGGCGACGCGGCGTGTCGCGGCGGCCGCGCGGCGCACGGGTACGTCAACCGCGTGCCCGACGCACGGGAACAGTGCGTGCAGTACGCTTCGAGCAGCAGTAAGTATACTTCATACTTTTTCTTGCTAGCTCTTTGGTTGACTTTATTTAGTTTTTTTACATTCCTAATATCATAGATGCGAAAGTTTGACTGTCGGGCCTTCACACTACCAATACATAATATGTAGTTCCCAGAACCTGATAAATGTACTTTTTATCTCGGTGCAGTAGGTAGTATTTCTGATGTGGGTGGTACTGCGGGAAACTGTTAGTATACCACGATCCAGCTAGTATGCAGCAAAGTGTTTTTCATTCCAATGTCAATAAGAGGTTCAGCCCTTATTTTTTTTTTAATAATTAGTATAGCAAATTGCCTCATTGGTATTTATAACAATACAAAACAAAAATATGTTATTTGTTCCAGTGTTAGATGAAATAGACAACGCGGCAAACATAGACGCTCTGAAGACGAGGTCACTGCCCGCCTTCCTCCGACCCAAACCACGACCACTGTCCACGGAAGACGACCTGCAACAACTTTATGCTAAGGTAACATACTATAGTTCGGCCATTCAGAGAATGCGTTCCTGACACGTCGCGATTGAACTGACGACGTAACTACATTCATTGATTATTGATATAATAATGTTGTTTTAATGCTCCTCAATTGTTAAAACGGTAAACAACCAGCAAAAATATTTTTATCGTAACTGCAACGCCATTGCAAAGTTACGTCGTCAGTTCAATCGCGACGTGTCAGGAACGCATTCTCTGAATGGCCGAACTATAAAAATTTGTACTTCGACTGTGTACAATTATACAAACTACTACTTATTAATTATTTTACAAATACATAGTTAATTCCTGAAAAATCTACCACCAGCATCACTGTACCTAATTATTTTGGGGATGTAAACTGGATTATGTAATAAAAAGAAATTGAGATGAACTCCGAGAATCTTGGGATATATTAGAAAATGCATATGTCCTATATCAGCTAGATACTTAAGTTTAGATTTTAAATGACAATATTGATATTCCAGGTGAATTTAAGCAAGAAATACAAGAACCGCATGCGCAATGAACACGCGGCTATCATCGCGCTCAGCAAATCACACAGCCAGTTCTTTGACGCAGACGCCGTCATTGTCTACGACCAGAGAACAGCACTTTAGGAGGTACAGCGGACAAACAGACGAACAGAACGAATAGGCAAATGTATTGATTTGAGTCTCGATATTTTAGTCATCGAATTGATGGACTGGTACTTAATTAAGAAATTTTACTGAAATCCTTGAAGTTATGTTTAAGAAAATTTAACGAAATATTACTTGTTATAGACAAATATACAACATGATTAGGACAATTTTATTATGAAAATTAATAGCAAAATAATTTCAGTTAAAATTTAATACGGCGCGGCCTAAATAGCCGAAAAACCGATGCAAAAAATATTTATTTTGAAATCAGTTGCATTTAGGACAAAAAAGACTTAAAGAAATTGTACAATAATGACAAGCCTGTAATCTAGCTAGACCAAAACCTTACCAATCCTGAAGGGATCAAAAAGGGCTTATAATAATGACTTTACTGCCCACCTAGCGCATTTATTTAATCTAAACGGGAACATCACATTAGCGCACAAGTTTTACACTAGGACTTTTAGCCAAAAGACCACGGTCTCAGTAGACTAGTAGACCATTACTGAAGTCGCTCAAAACCTGCAAGTTTCCATTTTTAGAACTTTGATGGATCGCAGATCAATAAAACATACATGGAATAGACAGTCAGAAAATTGTAATAACAGGATTTTCTGTTTCAAAATCCGAGTAGGTACCTATATTATACCGGATTTCTCGATGAGTAGAAGAAAGGATTTTTCATACATATAGGATCTTTGACATTTAGTATCTTCCAATTACCTACCCCTCCCTGATCTTACATATCTCTAGCAGTATTAAGTATAATGTACCGTGTATTAGAATTTCTACCGTATTACATAGTTTAACGCGCACAGTTGTAGCTGTAAACAAAACGTTTGAAATGTTTCAAGAAAAAAATTATAGGACAAAAACATGCCATCAAATATGATTGATCACAACTTATCTATATCTTGAAACATTTCAAGCGTTTCAAAATTCCTTGTATTTCCATTCGCAGTTTGATACAATTTCACATCTGAAAATATATTTTCTACAAATTAATTGTATGTAAGAATTGCAAAACAGTTTTCAAAATTGTTAAAACTAAAAAAGAACGATTTTTATTTTAACTTAATGATATTGGCGAAATTGTGATGGAAAATTGTGTGATAATTTTTGAAAACGAAATTGTGGCCTAATTATAACTTTTTTATGGGATATCAAAAAGTACAGTCGCCGACAAACCCTCGAAAGAATTAAAAGCTCAATACAGACAAAAAACTTCTTATCCTCTATCTTTGGCGTATCTTCTCTGGCAGCTAGCTCAATAGAACGTTGCATCGTTTGTGCTACCGACTGTACTAGACTTCGTTATTGCGTGTGCGCATACAGGCTTTGCTGCCTACTGCTATGAACTGACAAATTCATTGAAAATCTCCATTTATCAGAAAAATAGCAAATGTGTGTGCACCACAACTAGGCGAATTTCTTAAGTTTTCTATGAATGTTGAGCTGTATCGAACTATTAATAATTGAATGTATTTTATCACTAACCGTAGATTTGTTTATGGAAAATAAAAGGTTTTTGTAATCACTTTCTAGTTTAATTTTAAGAATTACCTACCCTTTAAAATTACGACGAACTTCAATGAAAGTCAACTGGTAGAGAACTCCTTAAGCGTTGAGTCCGCCATTGTACATAAAGTATTAAATAAATAAGTAGAGTTCCCAAATAAGATTTTGATTTTTATTTAAATAATTTTATTAAGTAACATATAAATAGTAAATACATTAATAATTAAAAATAGGTACATCTAGGTGAGTAGAATTAACAGTACATATTCATAATTAACAAACTAATAAAAAATAACATAATACAAAACACACATGCAAATATAACAAAAAATGCAGCACAAATTCTGCCATCTCTTTGGATTTTATTTAATTCCACAAAATTGCGAGAATATTCTAACACACCAGTCAATGCCTTTAGAAATATCTTTAGCGCACTACTGTTAAGTCCCAAATATAAGGCTGTGTTCAAGCCAAACAGATTGTCATTCAACGAATGTCAGCGTATATGCATATTATGCATAACATATCGTCGGTTCGGTTAGTTGCGAATGTAAAAGTGAATATGTATGGAAATACAATAAATTGCGTTACGTTCGCTCACATTCAGCGGCTAAATGACAGTATGGTTGAACACTAGTCTAAGAACAGTTTTGACGTACCTAGCTATAGTTTCAATGGGTGAACAGGTGCAATAGTACAAGAGGCTCAATATGTGCGGAAGCTAGCAAGCGTAGGGTAGGTCTTGAGCCGCAGCAGTTCGAGTTCAGTCTGCAGCATGACGATGGTGGAGTGGTTCGCTTGCACGTCGCGGATCAGACGACTGCGCATCACCAGCGTCTCCATCCTGTGAATGGGGGAAAAGGCTGATTATTATCTGTCTGAACAATCATCTTCAACTGAATTAAAAGGAATTGCTAAATTCAAGGTTTCAAATGGTATCGTCACAATGACCGCTCTTTACCTCACTTTTGTATCTATTCAGGGGTCTGTTCCTTAAAAAAAATCCATACTTATGAAGAAGAAGCTTATGCTTAAGAGTTTGTTTGTTTGTTTGAACGTGCTAATATCAGGAACCCATTTATCGAGGCCATTTGGATATGATCCGCGTGTTACCTCTTCTTAAAAACTCGTCGGATCCGAATGGGCTCGAGCGCGTCCTCGTTGAGTCTCTTCTCCGACACCTGCACGTTGAGCTTCGTTATCAACTTCTCTACCTTGGCGGCTGCTGCTTCTATGCCTAACAGTTTTAGCTGAAAATTACGGAAGATCAGTTAGAAATATCTTTCATCGGCTAGCTGTTCAAAATGGACTACATAATGTCGATTACTTTGTTTCAATTTCAGCGGTGATCGCGACCTTTATGAATAACACTTTTTCGCATGTAATAGTAACAGAAATACGGCTAACGTAAGAAAGTATTTTATGGGCATTCACCTCCGTAAACGCAGTTTCAGATCTCTTTAAGTTCAGTAATTTGTCAAAAAAAAGACATTTCTAGATGTTCATTTACACTGCTTTACCTGCCAGCTACATTGGTAACGTTTGTCGTTGTATGTCTGGTACCTCAAGTTCTCCAGCGCGGTGTATCTGCTCGTTGAGGATCTTGTTGACGGCCACCTTGGAGGCCTCGTTCTCCTTCTCCATGCGCACGTAGTCCTGCTCGTCCGTGTAGCCCAGCTCCTTGTTCTTCAGGTACAGCTGCAACTCTTTCGGGATCTAACAGAATGAGCGCATTTTGTTTGGAAGTTAATCTCCGATATACTTCACCGGCTTATGTACTACCCATATGTACTACGTCGGACTCTTTTATGTTCCTTCTTATATACTGCTTAATTAATTCCCCTTAAGTACTCTCTCTATAAACTCAATTATAAAAAGACTCCCCTATGTACTCCCTCATCTAACTATATGTAATTTGACTGCCTCGTTGGTCTAGTGGTCGCAAGCGCGACTGCTGTGCTCGAGGTCTCGGGTTCGATTCCCGGGTCGGGCCGAAATCGCTTTGTGGGTTTTCTTAGACTTTCACAAAGCAGCCTGTAGTCTGGAAGTTGGTGATTGATTCACCCGTGCATCGGAGAGCACGTAAATGTCGGTCCTGCGCCTGATCTCTCTCCGGTCGTGTCGGATTGCCGTCCCATCGGGCTATGAGAGTGAAGGAATAGGGAGTGCACCTGTGTCTGCGCAAATGCTCGTGCACTATAATATGTCCTGCGCAGCTGGCTGATCTCCTTAAATGAGAACAGCCGCCGTGGCCGAAATCGGCCGTGGACGCCATTATATGTAATAAATTTGAATACATTTGAATTTTCAGCTATATCGGAGAGACAGATGCCAATAAACTCTTCAAAGGGCTGGCTTGTTCCTTCGTGACGTGCCTGGTTGTAAGTTCCTACAGTAATAGTTAGTTACCCTGAGCCTCTGGTAGGAATAGAGTTCCTGCTGCATGTGTCGCAGCTTCATCTTCATCTGCGCGTGCTCCCATTCCTTGGACAGGATACCCTTGCGGAAATCCATCTGTTTGCGCATCATGCGAAGCTTCATGGCGCCCACTTTCTGTTCATAGGAAATCAAAGAGCGTAGTGATTATTACATAGTATCAGGCTACTTGATCTTCACGACCAAAAAGTAATGTCACAGTTTTAAAAGACGAGTTCTCGACAGTCAATGTAAGATTGTGATCAAAGACTATGTGAGGAAATTGCATATCTATACAGCTTCTGAATTGTATTAAGTAGTAACAAAACTTCCTGAACAAATTTCAAAAACAATACTTTTTGGGAAGTTGGTCAGAAATAGCAAACTTAAAAAATATATATGTGTCGGAGACTGTCATTAGTACGGACACTAAACGTCACGCAAGCGCGCCCTCTGGTGGCGTTTCCGGTGAAACAACAATTTGGCGCGCTTGGCAGAGTCGTGGTGGTCGGCGTGGCGTCCGCGGAGCTCAGTCTTCGTTGAGTCGTCGTGCGGCACACATCTCGAAACTGCCCTACGTCACGTCTAGTGTACCTAGCGTTATTACGTAGTGTTGTAGTACCGTTGTAGATATTGTAAAGTGCAGAGATTATTGTAACGTCTATCGTATGGTAAGGTTCTTCTAACCTTTTTTTTTTTTTTTTTTTTTTTTTTTTGTTGTCGCTGGGCTAAAAATGCTATTACGCATCCCCTTCCCGTCGGGGGACGGGAGAGGGGTATGTGGGACTCCCCGGTAAAGACGTTCCCGGTATACCCGCTAAAAAGGCCCAGCGGCACTCCGACCTCGCCTGAGTGGAGGGGGTCTGGGAATCTATGGCATCCAGTCCCCCACCGGCGATTGCCCGCCTTACGGCAGGCCCCTCATGCCTCCCCCCAGTGGGGAGGGGGTCCCTATGATGGCCGGAGCACAAGGGGCGGTCCTTGTGGTGCAGGCGGTGGCACCCCCGTGCCTGTCGCCCGCTGATCACCCCCCGGGGCGGATGGGGACGGACCTTGTGTTCGCCGTCTTCCACCCCTTCTTCGTCTGCGGTGCGGCGCCGCGAGAGGGTCGCTCTCCCGCACGCGCTCCGCCGACTCCTTCTGTGACATGACGTCCTCACAGAAGGAGGCCACCGCTTCCCATGCCTCCTCACTTCGCAGCATGGCAGCAATCACGCTGGGGAGCGAGAGGTCGTCCCCGACTACTGCCACCAGGGTGCGGCGGGGGTCAGTCCACGATGGGCACACCTCGATTGTGTGCTCTGCCGTATCCACCTCGGCTTCACAGTGGTGGCACTGTGGAGTCTCCTCCCTCCCAATCCGGTGCAGGTACGATCCGAAGCAGCCATGCCCGGACAGCACCTGCACCAGACGCATCGAGAGGCACCCGTGCCGCCGATCGAGCCATCCGTTCAGGACAGGCCCGATGGCATCCAACGTCCGGCGACCGAACGTTGCCGAGGCAAGGTCCTCGGCCCAGTGCCCAGTTATTACCTCCCTCGCTTCCTCCCGAACTTCTTCCCGTTCTATTGGGTCCGGGTGCCGGTCTAGAGCCCTTTGTGCCGCCTTCCAGTCGTACACTCTGGCGAGCACCCAAGCCTCGAGCTCCCATGGAGGGGTTCCCGCCAGAACGCACGCCGCCGCAAAGCTCACTGTACGGTACGCCCTCGCCACCCGCTGCGCAATGACCCTCTGTGGCCTTCGGATGGCAGCGGCGTTTCTCCGTCTGCACAGTGAGTCTGCCCAGATTGGGGCCCCGTACAAGGCCATACTCTTAAGTATGCCGGCGTATAGACGACGGCATTGGTCGCCGGGCCTCCCGTTGTTCGGGAGAAGCCATGAGAGGGCGCCCGCGGTCTTCATTAAGCGCGTCGACAACCCGCTGAAGTGGGCGCTGAAGTGCCACCTGCTGTCGAGGACTATGCCCAGATATTTCATCTGGGGCTGCACCCCAATGCGGACTCCCTCCACATGGATATGAGCGTCGGGCGGTTGGTGTTGCCGAGGCCCGTGGAAAAACACGGCTTCGGTCTTTTGCAGCGCCACCGTCAGCCCTAAGCGGGAGATTCTGTCCACCACTAGTGAACCGCCCGCCGAGGCCAAGCTGGCCGCCTCTGCAAAATTTCTCCCCCGGGCAGTCAGAAGGGTGTCGTCTGCATAGCAGATGACAGACGTGCCACGGGGGAGGTTTTCCCGCAAGAGCCAGTCGAATCCGATGTTCCACAGGAGTGGCCCCAGAACAGAGCCCTGTGGGACACCGGACTCGACGCCGTAACGTCGGAGCTGTCCCTTCTTGTCCACAAGGAGGACAGTGCGGTCCCTCAGGTAGTCCGCCAAAAGTCCCCGCAAATACGGAGGCACCCCATGGAAGCGGAGGGCCTCCAGTATGGTAGAGTGGGGAATAGAGTTGAAGGCGTTGGCTATGTCGAATGACACAGCCAACAGTCCATCCCCCGCATCCATCGCCTCCTTCACCTGATCCTTGAGTCGAGATAGTGCATCAACTGTCGAACGCTCAGCTCGAAAACCGAACTGGGCGTCCGCTAGATCTGGGCCGATTGTACTCAGGTGCCTGTTGATTCGGGCGGCGAGGACCCTCTCGAACATTTTACCGACTTCATCCAGTAAAACGATGGGTCGGTATGCCGATGGGGAGTCCGCCGGCCGCCCTTCCTTACGAAGAAGGCACAATTGGCCCTCCTTCCATGGCTTCGGGAACCTCTCAGACGTGAGGCACGCACTGAAGAGGTCCCGAAGCCTTTCTTCCATCTGGGAGGTGGCGATGGCCATCACCTTTGCGGGGACGCCGTCTGGACCTGGGGCCGTCTTTTTCCCCCTGAGGCAGAAAGCTGCCCTTTCTATCTCGTTCTCCGTAACCAGCGGGACCTCCTCGGCCGACGACAGAGCCGCACCCCGCGGGGCGCTCATCACTGGTGGGGTGAAGTTGTCCCTGCCCGGAAACAGGGACTGGACCACCCCATCCAGCAAAGACGGCTCGAGGGTTTCGGCAACGGGGGGACCGTACGGGCGCAGTTTGTTGCATGCAGCCTTGTACGGCCTCCCAAAGGGGTTAATGTCCAAACCTTCAAACATTTCCGCCCTCGCGCGATCCTGGGCTGTGCCCATTCGCGCCGTCAGTGTCGACTTAGCCTCTATGTAGGCTGCATAGAGGCGGTCTTCGTTGTCAAGGTCGCGAAGGCGCCGCCGCCGGCTTCTCGTGTAGGCCCGCCTAACAGACAGACATGTGTTGCTGGGGAGTTTGTTCCGCCACTTCTTCTCCCCAAGCCAAAACACATAGGAAGTGGCGAAGGGCGGGCGTTTTGGGGGCTGTCTTTTGTTCTGACTAATTTGAATAAACGTTTGAGTTTTGAGTTTGTTTGAGTTTTGAGTTTCTTTGAGTTATCTCTTTGCTTGATAACCCTAACTGATGTCGGACGATAGTGCTATTCTGATGTGTTTCGCCGCCTATCCGACATATGAAAGGCGTTACCAGTATGAGGTTGTTAATCTTTTCGATATCCTCTTTAGGGATGAGTGTTGCGTCGTCAAAGTCTTCCATGTGACCAGTGGTCACAATCTCCACCTGTCCCGCTGGCAGCACCAACTAAAACAGTACATAAAGCAGTACATAATGAGAGGTACCTTCCTATCTCCTCATAGAAGATAGCGTTGATTATGACACTTTCAAACAGACACAAAAAAATATAATATTCATATAGAAACACTAGCGACCTAGCGACCCGTCCCGGCTTCGCAAAGGATAACAGTAGTTCCCGCTATTAAAGGGATGATGGATGTTATTATACCAATAAACCTTTTTGTTCAATCACTCTGTTTTTGTGTCTGTTTTGTTCAAAAAACCTCATGAGAATCGGTTACGTAGTTTTGAAGATTTAAGTGTATAAAAGGACAACGGAACATACATAGGAACAGAAAAAGCGACTTTGTTTTATACTATGTAGTGATATAATAAGTAGTAAAATACCTGTATAGTTTTGTTCCTGGCGTCGAGCTCGACGTTCTCCCGGTGCAGCAGGATCTTGGCGTGGCAGGTGGCGAGGTAGCTGCGCCGCGCCTGGATGGCCTTGCTCCACACATTCTGAGCGCTGTCCACGTACGTCATCTCTTGGACCAATGCTCGAATCTACGGGACACTAGGTCCATTAGCAGATTCATCATCCTCCTGCCCCAATCCCCTGCTCCAAAACTTGTAGTCGGGATGGATATCGTTAGTGATAGTCGTAGTTAGACGACATAAACTTTAATACAAATGAAACTTTATTCAAAATCACAAACGTTCAGAAATCCGCCATCACTGTCATCTCTTATTCTAAAGTAGAAAATAACCATCGGTCAATCTAGGGAAGAGAATGCATACGGAGATATACACTCGCTATAAACTTTAAACATGATACTTACTTTAATTCTTCCACATCACAAGCTTTTATAGATACCAAGACAGATTAACATAAGTATTTGTTTGGTGAGGATCATTCATTTTAATTCAATCTGCAGTGGTTTCATGTTATGGTGCATTTAGTTTTACTATTACAAACTACGTACCCTAAGTTCGTTCTCAGTCTTGAACCTTCTTAACTTGTTCATGGTGGTCCATATGTGTTCGTCCATTACTGTTGGCATGTTGCTGATCTGCTCCAATTGCTCCATCCTTTATTAAAGTATAACTTTAATGTGTATGACAAACGAAACTTGCAAGATAATCATGCAGAAGGGGTGATAGATGACGAATGATGACAAACGATGAAGGGTGGGCGTTTTGGGGACTATCTTTTGTAAATTTTCGACTCGATAGACCAAAGAAAAGATTGAATGATGACATAGATAAGGAATTTAAATAAGTACATAAGGCGGGTGACCAAGAGGATTGGAAGCGAAAAGTACAATCATCATCGTCCCAAATAATTGCGAACCTAGGAAGAGGAAGAATGAAGAAGAGAAAAATTGCAAAACCGAAAAATCGGGTTTTGCGAAGATATTTGTAAAGATGGGATGGGTCTCTAAGTATATTATATGGTGATGTGTGATGTGGTACCCCTTGAGGAAGTCGACGCAGTCAGGATGCAGCAGCAGCGGGCGGACGCCGGATGCGACGGCATGCGCCAGCTCGTACAGCACCACCGGCGTCAGCGTCGCGCGCTGGTGCCACTTCGGACGCTTCCTGCACACAAGAAACATGATGTCCTCCTATCCGATTATCGGCTACGGCGGCTGTTCTCATATAAGGAGATCGGCTAACTGCGCAGGACATATTATAGTGCACAAGCATTTGCGCTCACACAGGTGCACTCACTATTCCTTCACTCTCTGCTTGCGATGGGACGGCAATGTCGGATTGCGACCGGAGATGAGATCACAAGCAGGACCGACATTTGCGTGCTCTCCGATGCACGGGATGCACGGGATTGACTTACGTGAAATGACTGAAGCCAATTTAAGAGCGACAACGGTACTTGACAGAAATGTTACTCTGAGAAGTCCGTTAAAAACAAACTTCAGCAGTATGTGGCCTCAACATGGTGTAGATATTAAAAAACATGTATTCTGGTAAATAGGCACACCGAAACTTACTTGAAGAACTTGTAGGCCTGTTCTATAATGATCGGCGATAGATCAGGGAAGTGGTTCTTGAAGGTCTTCTCCATGGTCTTGTCCTTAGCCACGAGCACCTCGTACGCGGCCTGGCAGTCAGTACTTTGCTCCTGTATGGCTTGCAGTTCCACATTCAGCTCTTCCACCTCGCGCTCGAAGTGAGCTATATCCTCCCTGGTCAGATGAAGATACCTACTTTGTAAACCCTAATTGCATTTTTTTATATTTATAAAATACATTTATTTTCATTCAAATATGAACACTATCCGTCTTACCACAAAAACATTTAAACGTCAGTTTATGCCTTGTCTAAAAAAATGACAAATTATAACGTTGACATATGGTTCATTTTGCAGCCACAATTTTATTAGACACGTGTAAAACAGGGTTTAAAGTTTTTGTAGTAAGGCCCTATATATGTATATATAGCCTTAACCTGCTTATCTTCTAAAATCTATTTACAAAAATAAAAACATATATAAAAGAACATTGAGTAGGCGTCTATGTATTTATTTAGTTCTGAAGAGGGTTCCTACCAAAGGAAAACTGGGTTGAGGAGGTCAGATAGACAGTCGCTCCTTGTATGGCGCTGGTATTCAGCCGCCTCCTGTTAGACTGAAAACCGGACATAACATGGACGGAAAAAGGCTAAGCAGATGATGAAAACCACAGACCAAAGGTAAGATTATATTACAGACCAATTGGAACAGACCTAAAATATAATTAAATATGCTTATAAAAATTTACAATATGTATTAGAAAATGTGTGTTGCAGATACCTCATAGACTCTATTTTCTCAGCCATTTCAATCCTGTCCAGGTTGGTTCTGCGTAGGCGCATTAGATTGAGATTTTCTTGACCAATCACAGAGTCCACTTTCAGTTTTGTTAACCACGTCTCTCTCACCTATTGAAAGTAATGAGCTGGTGAAGACTTTCAGACTCAAGACAGTAGTAAGCGAAGAGTTAGACTTTATAGTATTTATTTTAACCATTTTCGCAAGTTAAAAGCTAACGACTGGTTCCGGGCACATTAAGGCCCGGGGTTTCCTGGTTACCGATAAAGTGGAAGATTTATTGGTCAGTTAATGCAATTTGCCATAAAATGCTGCTGTTTGCCATAAGATATTGCAATTGATTATATTTTCCGAGAAGACTTATAAAACCAAATGCTATAGTTGATCTATTGAAGAAGTTACATATCAGGATATCAGACAGACACACATACATACAGATCAGTAAACCTGTGAAACTGGACATAATAGTTCTACCTTCTGGTTAAACTTGACGATGCCCTCGTTGAGCACTTGCGAGAGCTTGGCGTACTCGGCGTGTAACATCTTGCGGTACTTGTCGCGCTCTTCGTTGCGGAACGCGACTTTCGCTTCGTAGTCGAAAACTAAACGGAGATCGTCTTCGTTGAAGTTCTCTGGTTCTTTGTCCAGCTGCGTAAAGGACATGATACTATCAATATTAAACATTGGATAAAGGCAATGCACAGATTCCTTAACCTCGGTTTCTTAGCCTTTCTATAAACAAGCAAATTAGAGACAGTCTTTTCGTCACAAGTTGGACTATCAAAAAAGGATGGAGTGGCTGTTAAGGATTAGGACCGCATTTCTGCTCTCGAAATCAGTCATCTGACAATAGAAAAAGGACCTCGAAAAAAACGGCTTGCATACTGACCATGCACTGCGGCATCGGTATGGGTTTCTTGATCTCCTCGTGCCACAGCTTCTCGAGCACTCCGTCCATCATCTCCATGAGTGCTCTCTCGCGGAAGTCGTCCTTGGGCCCCGGGTCTGGGGGTACTATCACTATCTGGCTCGGGCTTATGTACGGCTCGATCGAACACTACATAAGAAAACAGTTAACTTAAAACAGTAAACTTTGGATACTTCAATCAGTTTGAAAAAAAAAATTGTATGCTTGATGAAAGTCCCCCGATAGAATAATTTTGCTAAGAATTCAGATTTTCAAACTTATGCTATCAGGTTAACTCTGGTTGTATTTCCTTACGTTATCATATCTGCCAATGCACTCCTGCCGAAAGCGGCATTAAAGGTTAAAGGTATTTTAAATAAATTATATATTTTTATTTCCATAAACTTACTTACAAACACTTACTGATAAATAATCTAACCAGGCATTATATTAGTTACCTCTTCAGGTTCCACTTTGATAAGTTTCTCCACGTGTTCCTCTTGTCTCCACTCTGGATCTTTGATTTCTATCTTGAGATGATGAAAGCTGCCTCGCAAATCAGACAGCTTATTGAGCTCTGGAAGATTGCAGTCGAATTTAAAGTTCAATGCTGTTTCAAATGCAACTCAGATACTGTAAAATATTTTTCTACATCGGTTGGTATTCCGGAAAAAAAACAAATGCCTTGGTTAGGTCCTAAGGTAAAAAAATAGTAGGTTTAAATAACCTTCAATGATGAAGCGTAGCCTCGAGTTTCTCTCAGCGACGAGGCTCACCTCTCTCTTCTTCAGGACCATCAGCTCGTCAAACTGCTTGTTGAACCAGAACCGCACGTTTTGAGTGTTCAACTGCAAAACGACATTATAGTTGGATAATGCTAATTTATGTGAAAAGCTCGTGTAAATGTATTTCTCATGGATGGGTAATCGTTTTCTAATTTTTTTCTGCCCGGGAAAATTCTACTTGCGATGTCTTATCGGAAGCCATTCAATTGAATTGTAGGAGAGTTAGAGCCCTAGCGCACTAAGCAGCCCTCCGCCCCTAAGACGACCCACTGACCAGGCAGGCTGCGCAGCCAATCATTGAAAGTCATCTTATCAAAGTTCGGGAACACTAGGTCTGGCTGCCTACACTAGTGCGCGGACTCTGACGGCAGCCACATACATTTGCCTACACCCGCTCTGGCTTCCATGCAATCAGGCGCGTTGTATTGGCTGCCTCAGCCAGGAAATTATGGCTGCCTAGTGCGAGGGCTCCCATATAACGCCACACGTTTTACTGGCTACCGTAGCCTGGCTGCCTAGTGCACGGGGGGTTGTAGAGTACATGGTAACCTTGACGATGTGGTAGAGCCAGTTCATCTGCAGGAAGCTGAAGGCCTGCGTCTGCGGCAGCATGTAGGGCGGCAGCGGCACGAGGCGGTGCGCGTTGGTGCCGCTGAGCACGTGCGGCTGCACGGCCACGTCCACCGCCACGTCCGCCGCGCTGTCCACGCTGCGCCGCGCCTCGCGGAACGAGTTCGCCGATTCTTGCTGCTGGTTGCTGCGATTTCTGTGTACACAGCATCACTACACAATATAAAGTAAAGTCTCTTTTTCTGTCCCTAAACTACGCAACAGATTTTGATGCGGTTTTTTTTAAATAGATAAAGTGAGTGAAGAGGAAGGTGTAGGTATATGTATAATAACATCCATTAAATAGTGGGGAAATACAAATTAATTCGAATTATCCCGTGCGAAGTCGGGGCAGGATGCTAGAACACTAGCGTAGTAGTAGTAGTAGTAGTAAACAACTAGCTGCCGCTCGCGGTTCAGTCGTCCCTTTGGACCTCAGTTCCAAACTAAATGGTCAAGCCAAAAGGCTAAACAAGAAAATCTTTCGTGAACGTTGCAGCTAAGACGGGACAATTAGTTTTTTTTTTTTTACTGTAACATCTTCACTTCAACGGAAATTTATTTTAAAAATTTGTTATAATTTCCATTATATTACCTCCGCATTTTATGTGGACGCCTTGAATGATTTTGCAAAGCTTGCCACTACAAATACTAAACTAAATTATAGAGATCTATACAGTGTCTCACCCGCCAACACTGGCAGCAGAGATGACCGCAGATTGCGCGGGTAACGTTGCATCATCCAGGGAGTGTTCCACCCAGGGTCGGAACAGGTCGTGATCGTTCTCCATCTCTATGGTTCGCAGTGCCTCGATCTGCTTGAGTTCGGGCCACGCATCGCGTTGTGACGGTAGGATTGCGAAACTCTCCACCTGGTAGCGTAGTTAGAAATCTAGCACTTGTTTCTAATGTTAAGGATATTGTAGTATCCCTTAATTGTGGAATGAATGTAACAATTTGGGGATAGGTACCTACATACCTACTGTATATATAATAAACTAAACATTCACCAGCCGTCAAATTGCCTCCATTGTCTTTGCAAATAGACAGCTGCTTATGGTTTGGTCAAAGTTGTAGTAACATGGTGTTCCACCACCCTTGGTTCTGCTTTTTGGGTGTTAAATAGCGACTTTTTTATCATATTTCTAAATGACATATAAGCATACACATTACTTACATGATAATGACTGAATATAGCGAAGAGCTTGACCCTCGGCTTCAGCATGGTATCCCAGCACGTCTTCTTGATCCACGCCGTCACTTTGTCTTGTGCGCGGATGCGGGCTTCTGTCATCAGACGGATCTCTTCACGTTCCTTCTCGGCCTATGTGTAGAATAGTTAAAAATCATATGCAGTTATCAACTTGAGAGCCTGTGAAGTGGTACGACAGAAGGACATGATGCATAAAAATTGTGTTCCAGTGTTCTAGTACCTAGTTATTTTCGAAACATGTTAGGATTAAATTGAAATTGGTCGTTGGAAGGGCTTCATAACTTACCGCTTTGAGTCTCTCTTTCTTCGCTTCCTGATGCAAGTTGAACTCAGACAGAGAGAGCTGATGCAGCGGTCGCTCGTTCAGATTCTCTTCCAAAAGGGTGACCAGCTTGTGTTGCAAAGAATCGAACACTTTGAGAACTTCGTCCCGTTGACGTTTATAATCCATAGATTCTTCGTGTACTTTCTTATCTTCTTGTACATCCAGGTAGTTCTCTGTAAGACATTGAAATAGATAAGAAAGGCTATTCTTTCAGGAAGGAGGATCTCATGTAATTTCAGCTTATTGTACCTAGAAGATTTTTTCTAGTGGTTGAAGTTTAAAATTGAAATATTGCTAAATCAAAGTGAATATTAATGTTGTCTTAATAATACAAGAATTAATTTTGTCAGCTTATAGTTAAATAAGTTTTATAGATACGTATATTTTTATTTTGTCGTGTTTTGAATTTTGTTTTTACTGATGATGCAGATATGTTCTGTTAATGATTCTGGACCACCAGTTTTTTTTGTTTAGATGAAGGGAAATAAAAAAACTCCTCATATCTAACTTCTGGAAAAAAATAAATTGATCTCACAAGTTTTTAAGTTTCGTTGACACATAGGAGCACTCACTATCAGTAGGATATATAATATTGATGGGTTTGTTCCGATAGTCGTAGACGACAGGTGGGGGCGGCGTGTGCGGCATGTCGGTGTGGCGTCGGCGGTGCAGCGGCGTCAGCGCCATGGTGCCGCCCGCGCTCACGTGCAGCACCATGCGTCCCTCCGCGTCCGTTACGGCGGATTTGATACCGCCGCAGTAGCGGTGCGTCACTGTCAGCTTCACGTCTACACAACATTTATGTTATTAGCGCATGCTGTCCCACTGCTGGGCAAAGGCCTCCCCCATAGCCTTCCATCTCGCCGTTTGTGGCCAGTCCTATTATATTCAGGCTGTTTTCAATGACAATGTTAACAACGAACTCAAAAAAAAATCGGAACAGAACATCAAAACAGTATTTTTTTATGGTTAAACTTAGGTAAGGGTAGATTTATATGCGGATATATATATTTATTTGCGGATATACCTGTAGCCACGACTCGCTCCTTAAATTCATCTTCAACTGACGCTGAACAGCTTATGCGTGCTAGTGTGCCTCAGTGTAATTCTTTGTTTAGTTTTGAGCACGTTACTCCAATGGATGTAATTAATGTTTTTAAAACTCTTAAATTAAAAAATACGGGTGATTTTTGGGACATTTCCATCAAACTATTAGGTAATATAATTGACGTCATTGCTCCTTACCTTGCTATCATATTCAACAAGTGCATTGACACTGGTGTTTTTCCTGACCTCATGAAACACAGTAAAGTCATACCTCTATTTAAATCAGGCAATAAGTCGGACATTAGTAATTTTAGACCTATTTCTATCCTGCCTGCCTTTAGTAAAATTTTTGAAAAGTTAATACTCAAGCAGTTACTACGATATTTCAATTTAAATAGCCTCCTTCATACAGAACAATATGGCTTTACCAAAGGTCATTCTACCACAGATGCTGGTGTTGCACTTTTAAAACATATTTATAACGTATGGGAAAATTCTCAAAATGCTATTGGAGTCTTTTGCGACCTTTCCAAAGCTTTTGATTGCGTCCATCATGATACACTTTTACGCAAATTACGGTTTTACGGAGTCCAAAACGGAGCTCTCGGCATAATAGAATCGTATTTACAACATAGATTGCAATGTGTAGATGTAAATGGTTCTAAATCATCAGGCCTTCCAGTTCAGCTAGGCGTGCCACAAGGTTCTATATTAGGTCCATTCTTATTCTTAGTATACATCAATGATCTGCCTTACCACCTCAATAATATCTGCGACGTTGTATTATTTGCTGATGATACGTCTCTCATTTTCAAAGTTGACAGAAATAGAGAGCAATTTGAAGAGGTAAACAGTGCACTCTCATTAATTACGCACTGGTTTACCACAAACAATTTAGTACTTAATGCTAAAAAAACAAAATGCATTAAGTTCACTATGCCTAATGTAAAAAACCTAGGTCCTAATGTTATCCTAAACAACGAGGTTCTTCAAACCGTTGCATCTACCGTGTTTCTGGGTATAACAGTAGATACAAATCTTCAATGGGGTTCACATATTTCTAGCCTCGCGGGAAGGCTTAGTTCTGCCGCCTACGCCGTCAAGAAAGTCAGACAGTTCACAGACGTCGACACAGCTCGATTGGTGTATTTCAGTAATTTTCACAGCGTTATGTCCTACGGTATTCTGTTGTGGGGCAAAGCCGCTGATATAGAGAATATATTTATTCTACAAAAACGTGCTATACGTGCGATATACCAATTAGGTACCAGAACTTCCCTCAGAGAGCTGTTTAAAGAAATTGGTGTTCTTACTGTGGCATCACAATTCATCTTTGCCAATATACTGTATATTAGACAGAACTTACATTTATATACCAAAAAAAGTGAAGTCCATAGCATTAACCCATTACACATTAGGACCTGCACAAGCTTCCTCCCGTCACGTTCGACCACGTAGATGTCACCAGGCTGCTGAAGGACATTACACTCCTGAAGCAAAGCCAGGCCGAGATGCAGCATCAGCTGGAGGTGTCCAACAACACCATCAGTGATCTACGGGCAGAATTAGTAGCATTGCGCAATGCAATTTCTGCAAGTAGGTCACCTACCGACGGCGACAGAAATGTGAACACGCGTCGCGGGGCGCAAAATGCCTCCATCTGCAGTTTCGAGTCGGCGGGCTCGAATGCGTCACCTACTGCCGAGAATGCATGCGTTGCAACGTGTGCCGCCGCCGTCCCTGCCTCGACATCGGTAGAGACGATGACTCGTGTAGGTTCGTCAACCCCCAAACGAGCCTACGCAGCAATTGTAGCCGCTAAGAAGCCTGTTGAGCCACAAAACTCGCAGGTTAAAATAGCGGAAACCACAAAAGGGGGTAAGAAGAGCCGATCGAAACCAAACCAGGTTTTGAGAAGGCAGGGTCCCAAGGTCGACACGTGCGACAAGAATGGTTTCGTCAAGGTCGAGAAGAGGAATAAAAAGAAACCTCCTTGTCGGAACCAGTGCGGTACTGCGCTGGCGGGACCCAATATGCTGCTGCGTCCAGCAATTCCGACGACGCAGCTGTACGTGTCCAGGCTGCACCATTCCACGAAGGTTGAGGAGGTCGTGGAATATCTGCGCGTGAAGACCAGCTGGACCTTGAGGGTCGTGAGGTTGGAACCGCGTCACAACACAAATTTTAACTCGTTCGTGGTGCGTGTTCCGACACAAGGTCTCGAGAAGGTCCTCAAGGAAGATTTTTGGCCGAAGGGTGTTCTGTACCGCCGGTTTCGTGGCCGGCTACGTGACACCAGTCAGCGTAACACGACGCCGACACATCGTGTGCATTAGTTTTAAGAATATTTGTTATGTATTTATAGTATGTTTAAGTTTTTATAGATATAGTATTGTTTAAATATATTGATATGGTGAATTTTTATGTATTAGTTTATAAGTATTGTAATGTACGATATATGTGTATTTTTATGGGCCCTAGTTGCCTGAAATAAAGGAATAAATAAATTAATACAAGAAATAAGCATAAACTGTGTGTACCCTTTCACCGGCTTCATAAAGTACATGGTTCGTTTCTGGGTCTAGGTATTCGTTTCTATAATAAACTTCCTCTGTCTTTATTAGAACATCCGTTTAATAAATTCAAAGAACAAATTAAGGCTATTCTATAAAATCAAAAGGCATATTATACAATTAACGATTATTTGAATGATAAAAATAGTTGGTCACCATGTTGAACGCAAGACAGCTATATTATAATTGTCTTTTTTTTGTGAATGACATCTTATTTTACAATCAATTATTATTATTCATTTTTTTTACAATTTTATATTTTTATTATTGACCTTACTTGGTTTTACATTATTGACAGGATACATTTACTGTATTTATTATGTTTTATTTAAATCATCTATTTATATATTTTTTTTTTCCTTTGGATTACAGTAAGTAAGGACCACTACTTAGCGATAATTGATCCTGATATTGAGTTGTGTAGCGGTGAGTACGTCATGCTCCCTTAGACGGCACTGCTTGCGGTAGCGTCGGCGGTCGGGTTGCTTCCCTCCCTCAAAGATGTGCGAGGGGGGCGATGGCTGATCCTCGGGTTATGCTCGTGAACGGGTGCTGCTTGTGGTGCCAGGTCGTCTTACTGACTATACTATAAGTAGTATTATATAATTTTGTAGACTCTTTTCTTATACTTCTTTTTTTTTTTTACTGGCTGAGCGGTCCAATTTACTAGATTCATTACTTACCCATGTTGTACATTACATAGGGTTGCAATAGAATATCACATGAAGGTGGGCACTCCCTCATAAACTATTATAAATATTGGAGGCTATAGGTTTGAGGTAGACAAGTTACGTAGGGTGAGTGCTAGCTAGCATGTGGTGGATTTTATAAATCATTTTTAAATGTAATTTTATTTTATGACAATATTGCGTATTGCATACTGCAACACTCACTGTACTTTGTTGAAAGGTTCTTTTAACCTACAGACAGACATGTGTTGCTGGGGAGTTTGTTGCGCCACTTCTTCTTCCCAGCAAAAACACATAGGAAGTGGTGAAGGGTGGGCGTTTTGGGGGCTGTCTTATGTAATTTTTTTTCTGACGTTCGAAAAGTGCTGTTTTGCAGCCAAGTTTGAATAAATGAGTTTTGATTTTGATTTTGATTTTTGATTTTTTAGGCTACTTGCAATATACCTAAAAGGCATGGACGGAGTCCTTTAAAAGTATTATTTGCAGATCCATGCGATATGGTTGGAAATTCACATAGATTTATTACGAGAGTAATTGGAATGATATAAGCGAATACATGGGGAGACTAGGTATATAAGGGGGTGCTATGTGTGTGTGAGGGGTAAATAATGTATACATAAGGGAGTAAATAGGCAGGGGGAGTACAGCAAAGAAATGTGCGACGTCACAAGTCGCCGTTCAAATTAAAAAAGCTGCTGCATGGTTTGCCGCGGTAAGATTCTTGGAAAGCTTTTCAACAAAACTTACCATATGAATCAGGGGCATTCGGCGGCCTTAGTATGACGGTGCCATCGTAACCGAAGGTCAGCAGCGCGTTCGCGCTCCGGTAGCCATCGAACTGCTTGATATCGTGACCAGAGTCGATGATGGGACCCATCTTTACGGATACAGTCATGCCTTTCTGAAAAGCAATTTAAGTTTTAGTGTAGGTGAAATTTCCGACTCACCTTATGAGGATATGAACGATAGATAAATTCCCGTGGGAAGCAAACTATGTCGATTTTGGAGATACAAAGATAAGAGGTTAAACTACAGAAAATTATCAGTAGGGAGTATTGAAAGTAGCATGTCCTCACGTCTCCAGACAGCTTGAGCACGTGCATCTGCTTGCTGAGATGCGGGATGGCGAGCATAGTGTCCTTGGTGCTGAGCGGCAGCAGCCGGGAGTACGGACCCTGCATCTTGCCAGCAAACTTGTTGTCCTTGCCCGTTTCAGCGTTCACGCAGATTATGCGCTCCCCTGGTAGAAGACGTTGGTTATAAATACTTCTAACATTGCAGCTGATAAGGCTACTGATTTAAAAATTAATCATTCTTTAGTATATATAAAAATAGCTCTAGGAAAAGATCAGCAATGAATCTATTTATTGCAATCTCAGTGTCTAATTAAGCAAACTCAGATATAATGATCTCAACCTTCTTAATAAAGATGAAAGGTTCAAAAAGCAAATTCAATGTTTACCAATGCTATATTTCTCGGAGAAGAGTACGAGACTGAAGCAGCGCATGTCGTTTCCGACCTTCATGAGGAAACAGTCTGCCAAACCTCGGCCCAGCTCCGTGTAGCGCATCAAGTTCAGTTTGTAGTCTTCGGATATCTAGATAGTGTTAAGAGGTTCGATATGGTGAGAGCACCTAGGGGTCCTAAATTATGTTATATAGATCTGAGAATCTTCTAGACTAATGGCTAAAATTAGTGCATCTTAAGTAGTTTTTTTAAGAAACAACAATAATTATAGGGTTTAGTCCAGCAGTAACAATCTACATTAGGGACATAGGACAAAGTGTAAAGCGTAGCTACAAAATCTCACCTTAAAAATAAAGATATGTCCAGCCGACATAGCGGCGGCGACTAAAAATCTTCCGTCGGGAGAAAACGCCACCAGCGACACTATCTGATGCGTCAGACTCATATGGGACTGTTTCTTCAGACCCTTCTCAAGGTCAAAAGTCCGCAGAACTATACCGAAGTTGCCTTGTAGGTCACCGAAGATTGCTAACAATGGTTCTACTGGACTCGCTTGAAATGATACGTCGACACCCTTAATTATTTTCATGAAGACCTAAAATATCCAAAAATTTATCTAAGAGATGAGAATTGGAACTCCAAATGAATCTATACAAAGGCGGTTCTCACATATTTCTGATCGTAGGTCTTGAAGATGCATAATATTCCGGAATCGTTCATCAATGCGGCGTATTTGGCATCAGGCGCTAGCAGCTGGACCTTAGTAATATTCCTGTAACATATTAAATACATCGTACCTACTTGCAGGTCTGCTCACTTATAATTTAAGTATGGGAATCGGACTTTTTTGAAATAAATAATATATTGGAATATGTTAACCATTACGCTCTGTTATTTTGAAAAATGTTAAAACCGAGTTATTTTGATGTTGCCGTTTCTCAGACCTAAAGCTTTTAGACATAAAAAAATGTAGGTACCTTTGTTTGACGGTGAACAAAACCACTTCGATCTTGTCTTCAGAATCCGCCATGATCTTATAGACGAAGCCGTTATGTGTCCACATGGTGGCCATGTCACAGAATGAGTTGCTGACCAGGCGCTCCACGTCCTCTTCCGGAACGAACGTCCATTCCGCCTTCCATGTCTTCCCGTCTTTTTGTTTGCGTAAGAACTGCATGGTGGGATGGGGATGCAAATAAGTTTATAGATGACAAACCGGATTATTTAAAAAGTTGTAAATTACCAACACATTTATAAGCATCCATTCTAATTTCGATTTTTCTTCGTTAAATATAAACCCAAAAATATATCTTCTCAGTTTTAAACAGACTGAAGTATGAATGTTGTTTGTCAACTCACCCGCAAGTTATTATCAGGTCCGTAAATGAGTAAACCATTGAGGAAGGAACAGATACTGGTCTTTCGTTCCCCTTCCAATTTCTCTGACCACTCCAGTGTTCTGATCATGGCTATACCGTCTGAACCCATCTGTGGGATGTATCTTAAATCAGTGAAGTTCATCAGGTAGACTACCTATAGATTTAATTGTATTTTCTGAATCAATAAAATCTGTGGAAACCTTGTAGTGCAAACTTCAGAGTCTTACATTATACAAATTAGCCCTAGCATCAATAGCATAAAGCTGCCCTTCGAGACTCCAGCAGATGTCGACGAGGACCGGCTCCGTGGCCTCCCACTCTTGCACCTCCTCTTTGGCCCTCTTCATCAGGAAGCACTTCTTGTAGCAGCGCGCTACTTCCCACACGATGAGGCCGGCGCCCCAGCACTGGCATAGCAGCATATGCGTGCGGCTAGCCCTGGGTGGTATCATAGTCTATGGAGTTAAAGTAGCAAAGGACGTAAGCAGCGAAATAAAAAACAATTGAAGATAGCAACTGATTCAGACAGATACGGCAGAAAACTTTACCATCAACATGAAAGCTCTTAAATGAAAGAAGAAGCAATTATAAAAATAAAAACCGGTCAAGTGCGAGTCGGACGCGCGCACGAAGGGTTCCGTACCATTATTTAAAATGAGCAAAAAATCACGTTTGTTGTATGGGAGCCCAAAATATTTATGTTATTCTGGTTTTCAGTATTTGTTGTTGTAGCGGCAACAGAAATGCATCATCTGTGAAAATTTCAACTCTCCAACTATCACGGTTCATGAGATACATCCTGGTGACAGACGGACGGACGGACGGACGGACGGACGGATGGACGGACAGAGGAGCGAAAACAATAGGGTCCCGTTTTTTACCTTTGGGTATGGAACCCTAAAAATAACAAAAATGATTAAAAATTACTGAAGTGGCTCACATGTAGATCTGATTGCGCCGTACGGGGCCGGTCTCCACGCTGATGAGACGATTGTTGGTACGCCAACACCAGATGCTGAGCACGTAGTTTGGGAAGCCGCTGAACCCAGCGATCAGGTCACTCTCCATCATGCAAACTGCCTTGTATCTTTTTGCATCCGGGTCTGAAATATCGTGGAGCTGGATTACTTAGGTTGATGACAGATTAGGCTTTAGAGAATATCAAAAGAAAAGGTAGATTATGAATGACGAAAACCCACCTACATAATTTTCTGTTAGGTTTAAGTAAGATCAACTTTTGTTTACCTCTCAGTTCGGCCAATAGAAAGAATTTAGGATACGTCATTATAAGTATTCTGGGGTTCTTCGACTTCTCTGCGAAGGCGAACATTAAGGATCGATGACCTGGAAAATGGAAAAAGTAAAATGGCGATCCCTTATCTCTGGAGTGATTCTAAAGTTTATTTTGCTATGTTATTATATTTGTTTACGTACCAGCCAAAGCGTCAACGCCATCGCCTTTAGCCTGGTCGTTAGCAACATAAACAATTTCAGTATTCATTCTGTAGTTGAAGAATATAATGTAAATGTCGTGTGCGACAACGAACACGTCCTTGCCAATAAACGTCATCAGATCTAGACGGTGAGGGTTGACCCATCTGAAGAAGAAACAATTAGAGTTTAGAATGGTTATTTCAGCATAACGGTAGGGGATGATAAGGTGAGTGGTAGGCTTAACAAAAAATGCGCAAAAGTTAGTAGGTAGCACGAAGGAGAAAAGACTAGCGGAGATGCCCTAACGCAGGTAGGTCACGCGCCTTCAGGTAGGTCAAATACGTCACGACTACGTCACGGCAGGCGTGGCTGGCCACCGCCCATATATCGTCCTTTACATCAAACTGACATCTTGTCATGGTTGTATTTTTACCACAATTTCAACAGATTTTATTTGTTACTCGATTAAAACGATGAAATGCGCTATCATTAATTGTAGAAATTGCTCAGGATCCAAACTCAAACATACCATAGGACAACATTTCACGTGTAAGTAATATTTTAGCTTTAAAACATATTTTTTGCTAGAGACATCTGTCGTCGAATAGCTGCATTTCTAGAACCTCTAAGTGAATTTGTATTATTTTCGTATCAATCTTGTATCAATGTATATTATTGGTACCAATTTTTGCCTTAAAAAGCAGCTTCATTTTCCCTTGCATCCTACAAGTTTTTTTATAGATTATTTACAAACCAAAACATATGATATATTATCATGAAAATTTAATATTATAAAAACACCATCTTTCGGTAAGTAGTCGACTTACGTATATTTGAAGTAAAATTGTGTTCATCAAGACAGAGAGACCCGTTACAAAATTAAGTGCTACCAGACATCGAAAATGCAATCACCCATTCTTAAAAAGGGTCTTATTTAAAAAAGCTGCAATTATCTTAAAATTAATCATAACTCTAACTATGTAGATTTATTTATATTCATCACTAGCCGTTTTCCCCGCGGTTTCACCCGCGTACCGTGGGAGCTACTGCCCGCACCGGGATAAAATATAGCCTATGTTACTTGCAGATAATATAGCTTTCTAATGGTGAAAGAATATTTAAAATCGGTCCAGTAGTTTTTGAGTTTATCCATTACAACCAAACAAACAAACAAAGTTTTCCTCTTTATAATATTAGAATAGATCAGCAATGTTTTACATAGGTATATCTCTCTTGCCGTACATACTTTTTGAATGTACCTTTACTCAGAGCAACATCGGACACACATAATGTCAGCCGCTTAGTGGATGCGCCGTTATGATATAGTTGTGAAAACTCTAATTTGATAAACACTGTCCCTATAATTTTAATTCCCATTTTTCTTGGTGAATTTCGTAATGTGGCAACATCGAAAATAACAACAGTCATCGCAGCACGGTTTTAGACATGTTCTAGAACAAATAGAACGAATTTTCGTGCTTGTGATGCCATAGTGGCTAGTAGACGAACTAACACAATGCCATAAGTTGATACTTAAATTACACCATGGGGGTATTTTAGACCCGTGGTGAATAAAAATGATTTTTCATCGAGTCTCCGTTTAATGGTTCCTAGATACCTATTTCATTTCTGGAGGAGTAAATAAATTGTTGTGGGGCAAGTTCTCTGCACAAAATAATACTTATATAACAATTAATTTTCTAACTTTTTTATCTCTCTCTTTTTCTTCGTTCATTTCAAATGAATGCTTCTTTAAACTTTCTAATTGAATTACTATTTTAAAAGAATTATTAATTTTGAGTATTTACTTTACTTTTGAGTATGTCACTAGTGGTCGATGTTAGTTTAGGGTTAGATTTTAATCATCCTATTCCACGCTAGATGGATTTACAAAAAATGGGTGGCTTCCCATAAAAGGCGTATAAGGGTGGAGCACGGGTGGAGCCAGTAACGTTCCTCGTCCCCCGCTCACCCGAATTTTGGCGCGCTGCTTTGTTAGGAGATTTTTCGTTAGGGCATCTCCGCTAGTCTTTTCTCCTCCGTGGTAGGTAGTCATTACCCATACTAGTGTTACTGAGTTCTTTCAGTTTCTGTAACTTAGAAGGAAAACGTCGATATGCAAGTGCCGAGGTAGGTAGGTACCAGCTGTTAAGTCATAATATTTATTTAATTAAGTTTCCTGACCGCAAAATAATGTGTATAGTACATAAGTAGGTAAATAAGTACTATATTTTTTAGTAGACCACATAATAAGTTGTGTCATAAGTATTGCCGTAATAACCACTGCAGCAAAAAAAAAACAACTGAATAACTTGAACTAATTTTGTAGGTCCCAACTATACATAGGAACATCTTCCTTCTTTGTTGAAAGAGTGATTCACTACATGAACTCATGTTGCAGCCTCTAAGTATAAAGTCTTGAATATCAAGAACAAACATGTAATTGATTCTAATTGCGTTTGTTTTTTTATCGCCCTAAAAGGATGACTCATGACGGAGGGCTTAACTGGCCAATTATGTTGAGCGTTCAATCGTCTTGTACGTTCCATTACGTTCTTGATGATTGAGTAATTTTCGTTGCCCATAATAGTATGGTACAAAGAAACAGATAACTACCTAAATTATATAAGTACATATATTTAGGTTCAATATTCTAAATTAATCAAATACTTTTTTGAAGGCATGGTCCTGCGCCCGATCTCTTTCCTGTCGTGACGGATTGCCGTCCCGTCGGGCTATGAGAGTGAAGTAATAGTGAGTGCAATTGTGGCTGCGCCAATGCTCGTGCACTATAATATGTACTGAGCTGGTTGATCTCCTTATACATATATGAGAACGGCCACCGTGATCGAAATCGGCCGTGGAAGGCATTATTAGATTTCACCTTTATTCATCCTCCGAGCCTTTTTCCCAAACAAATCCAAAGTGATGTTGGGGTCGGCTTCCAGTCTAACCGGATGTAGCTGAGTACCAGGGGCCCGATTCTCCTAATTTTACTTAAGCAACATACGATTCACGTTCGACTCGATTCGACTGAGATCCGATCCCGACTCGATTACGATTGAAGCGTATGT
Organism: Helicoverpa zea; assembly: GCF_022581195.2. Classification (NCBI taxonomy): domain Eukaryota; kingdom Metazoa; phylum Arthropoda; class Insecta; order Lepidoptera; family Noctuidae; genus Helicoverpa; species Helicoverpa zea. The sequence goes on from NC_061454.1 coordinate 13,652,119, forward strand.
TCCGCAATTTTTTCTTTGAAATAAACGTTTTTATCCTTTTCTGTCATTCAATATAAATCATTTTGTCTGCAAATGATTTACGATTGCAAAATGATTGTACAGCAAACTACCGTATATACCAAAATTACCAAAATAGCAGACCAATCGCACACCAATCAAATGTCAATCGAATACGATTGGTCTTTTATTAGTAGCAGAATGCCCGATATGGTTAAAACTGCTATTGCGATCATATTGCGATTCGATTTCTATTCGATTTTGACAGTATTAACCACGGAGGACAAAAGACTAGCGGAGATGCCCTAAAGCAGGTAGGTCACGCGCCTTCAGGTAGGTCAAATACGTCACGACTACGTCACGGCAGGCGTGGCTGGACACCGCCCATATACCGTCCTTCACATCAAACTGACATCTTGTCATAGTTGTATTATTACAATAATTTCAACAGATTTTATTTGTTACTCGATTAAAACGATGAAATGCGCTATCATTAATTGTAGAAATTGCTCAGGATCCAAAGTCAAACATACCGATAGGATAACATTTCACGTGTAGGTAATATTTTAGCTTTAAAACATATTTTTTGCTAGAGACATCTGTCGTCGAATAGCTGCATTTCTAGAACTTCTAAGTGAATTTGTATTATTTTCGTATCAATCTTTTATCAATGTATATTATTGGTATCAATTTTTTGCCTTAAAAATAGCTTAATTTTTCCTTGCATCGTACAAGCTTTTTTATAGCTTTTTTATTTACAAACCAAAATATATGATACCATGAAAATTTAAAATTATAAAAACACCATCTTTCGGTAAGTAGTCGACTTAATATTTGAAGTAAAATTGTGCTCATCAAGACAAAGAGACCCGTTACAAAATTAAATGCTACTAGGCATAGAAAATTCACTCACCCATTCTTTTAAAAGGTCGTATTTAAAATCATAACTGTATGTATTTTTTTTGTTTTATCTAAGAAAAAACATAAAGGTAAAAAGTACTTTTGTAAGAAGATTTCTCGATTTATGTGAATATGAATTTCTATGTTAGGGTGGATGAACAAGGATTTTCCTGTCTATGTAGAAGGAATATTTTTCAGTTAAAAATTATAGGTAGGTACTGTGTTATATAAGATGAGACGAAAATTGGTGTAGATTTATTTATATTCATCATCAGCAATGTTTTGTTTTACATAGGTATATCTCTCTTCCCGTACATACTTTTTGAATGTACCTTTACTCAGAGCAACATGCTACACACACATAAAGTCTGCTATTTAGTGGATGCGCCGTTATGATATAGTTGTGAAAACTCTGATAAACACTGACCCTATAATTTTAATTCCCATTTTTCTTGGTGAATTTCATAACATGGAAACATTGAAAATAACAACAGTCATCATCAGCACGGTTCTAGAAAAAATAGAACAAATTTTCGTGCTTGTGACGCCATAGTGGCTAGTAGACGAACTAACACAATGACATAAGTTGATACTTAAATTACACAATGGGGGTATTTTAGACCGGTGGTGAATAAAAATGATTTTTAATCGAGTCTCCATTTCTTGATTCCTAGTAGAATTATACCTACCTATTTCATTTTTGAGGGTGTAAAGAAATTGTTGTGGGGCAATTTTTTCGAAAAATAATACTTACATAAGTACAATTTTTCTATCTTTTTTATCTCTCTCTTTTTCTTCGTTCATTTCAAATGAATGCTTGTTCAAACTTTCCAATTCAATTACTATTTTTAAAGAATTAATAAGTTTGAGTATTTACTTTACTTTTTAGTATGTCACTAGTGGTCGATGTTAGTTTAGGGTTAGATTGTAATTATCCTATTCCACGCTAGATGGATTTACAAAAAATGGGCGGCTTCCCTTAAAAGGCGTATAAGGGTAGAGCACGGGTGGAGACAGTAACGTTCCTCGTCCCCCGCTCACCCGAATTTTGGCGCGCTGCTTTGTTAGGAGATTTTACGTTAGGGCACCTCCGCTAGTCTTTAGTCCTCCGTGGTATTAACTTAGGAGAATCGGCCCCCAGTGCTTTACAAGGAGCGACTGCCGACTGATTCTCCAGAACCTATCTATGTTTAATTTATGTCGATTCAGCCGTTACGCGTGAAAGCGACTGTACCTACTTGGTCTCAATCTCAACTCAAAGAATATACTTTCGCATGTTTTATGTTAGTAAGGATAGGCACGGATAACAATATTATAATGTAGAACTTTGATTATATGTAGAATTACCTCACGTTTGGGTCGTATTCACTAACATCTTCCTCGTTTTCTTCTTGTATCATTTGTGATGTCATTTTGGATGATCTTTTGATTGAATTTATTTGAATTTAATTTTTAAGCACGATTGTGATCTGCTCTCAACAACAAATAAATTGTTTGTGATGGTGCATTGATGGTGCACGATGCTAACTAAATTTTAATAACAGTAACAGCTTTCGTTTCCTAGCGACATATTTTTTTTTTGTATTTACCGCTGCAATGGCAAAGAAGGTAAGTAATAAATGATTAATTTTTTTATTGATTCCAATTAAAATAGTGCACTACTTGAAGTAAATTTTAAAATTAAACTAATTAACAAAACTTAAAAAGAACAATAAAATTCATATTTCATAAATTCTGCATGAACAGACTCAGATTCTGAAGCAAAAGTGAAACGAAACGTAATCGTCGGATCGGAGAGCTGTCAAAGTTCTGAACCACGGATGGGCAGTGATTTATGATTTTGATAAGAAAGACAGAAAAATAGTATTAGAAATGTGTATAGTGTATGATTTTCTAGGGCAGTTTAATTGTATAAAATGTAAAAAGTGTCAGTGTAGTAATTAAACCACCATCATGTAAGTTATGGCGATTTGCGTAGCTTTGTAATTGAGTGATGTTTATTTTCTTATTTAGAGTTATTTATGAAGGTTTTATTATTGTTTGATGATTTTTCCGTGTTATGATTGTGTTCAGGGAGAATTTCACCGGGTCTATGGATGATCCGGTGGCGCAAAGATGGAATTCGTCGTCAATAGACTTCGCGGATTTAACAATAGATAGAAACTTTGCCCTCCTGCTAGTGTCGCTAATATCCGCGATACTATGGATCGTTTATATAACGTACTACAACAGCCGTGTGCTGGGCTACATCCTGACCAGGCTCATCAACAAGTTCTATTTTCAAGATGACAATTTCAAAATAGGTGAGTGACCCATTTATTTGTGCACCTAGTTCATGTTCATGATCAAACTATATTTGATTTCTAGGCCAGGCAACCCACACATGCTCTCAATAACTCATACTGTGTGGTTGACAATTTAATAAAAAAACATGACTTATAGTTTTTCCATAATAATCAATAAGTGGGTGATAACATTCAATCACTTTATAAATATGTTGTTGTTAAATTCCTTTGATTATTTTTAGCTATTGGTACACTTAGTGCATAAGAAAGGGACAAAACATAGATAACATACAAGATTATCAGTTACAGATAATGAAACAGGCAACAAGTAATGAGTAATCAAAATAATGACAATAGACCTTACTACACTACATAGCTATTAAAAAGGAAATTAAAATAGTAATCCAAAAAGTATGATTTCACTTCAGTTAATAATGTGAACCTACTGTAAATGTGTACATATATTGCCTTGTATTTACAGGGCCTGTTCAGTGTTTATTTACATAAACATAAATTATAATTAATCATGCCTGTGAATAGAATTCTTAGATAAACTAAAAAAAACCTAGGATAGAAAATAGAAATATGTCAACTATTTATAGTAGTCATATTACAATAAGGAAGTAGTTACAAAATTATTATAAATACCAAAGCTTATTTGCGAATAAACTAATACAAACAAAGAAATCACTAAATTCTCAATTCGCATTACAATTTCCATTTTAAAATTGATCAGATGTGTGCAAATTAGCCAGACAGAATAATCTACATTAATTTTTTTTCTTCTATAACATTTAAGTAAAACAAAATTTTATCTGTTATGCAAAAATAAGCATGTATTAAGTTGTATATTTTTCATGTATCTGTGATAGACTGGTAGATATCTAGATGCGTCCAGTGTTTTCTGGGCCCGCTAGTATATAATATTAAAGCTAGTATATAATACTAGCGACCCGCTCCCGCTTCGCACGGGATAACAGTATTTCCCTACTATTTAATAGGTTATTATACATATAAACCTTCCGCTTTAATCACTCTATCTATTTAAAAAAACTGCATGAAAATCAGTTGCGTAGTTTTAAAAATTTAAGCGCACAAAGGGACAAAGAGACAGAAAAAGCGACTTTTTTTTATACTATGTAGTGATTAAAGAAATAAAATAATCGATACAAAACATATGAATCACACCCATCTGTTTGTCTGTCAGTTTGCCTTGTTTAACAGCAAAACTTGCGTAATGTTATCAAAACATAATACAAAATGGAGAACATTATTAATGTTGATTATTCAATGACTCACACAATTATGATAAAAAGGATGCAGTTAGAAAGTGACCATGAAATATAATTTACTATTCAAATTGTAATTTATAAATGAGAAAGTATGTATCATGTTAAAAGTATGTTTGTATCGCACTGTTGAATTGTTGAAAAATTATTCATGTTTCTCTAATTTTGACATATTTTGATCAATATTATTAACTAGCTTTTGCCCGCGGCTTCGCTCCCGTCAGCTGACTTCTCTACTTTACCCTATTTTTTTTTCATAAGGACCTTCTCCTGACAATAACAAACACAACAAAAAAAGAATTAGCCAAATTGGTCCAGGCGTTGTTGAGTTATGCGCTTACCAACACATTTTGCGATTCATTTTTATATTATAGATAATTTATGTATTCAAATTAGGCCGAAAAGTATTAGATTGTAAACTTAATACAAAACCTTTTACCTATGTGATTTTCGTGTACATAAGCAGAGCCAGAACAAAATCCTATTGTAATGGCAATAAAATAGATTGTTTAACAAACATATTGATTTTGTTAAGGTATTAAGGTATGTTTATGTGGTTTATTTCAGGGTCGTTCACCCTCAACGCCCTGTCTGGTAAGATAATGTTCCGGGACATAGTATACATCAACTATGACTACAGTCTGCGGATACAGGACGGCTACTTGATATTTAGGTGGTGGCGCTCCTATGTGCCTAAGGATGTTTCCGAAGGTATTTTTATAGTTTTTAATTGTTCCACTAACTAGCTCTGTAATCATTTGATTCTTGAAATTCTTACCATTTGCTAACAGACATTTTAGAAGGTTTCATCTAATTAGGATCATATCCAACTAAATAGGATTAACAGAAATTGATAATGTTAAATGTCTTTGCTATTACACGCGCAAATACATGCGTTGTTGTTAATGCTAATGATTCGTCCTTGCCCTACAGGAAAATGTTCAATGTCAACACAAATGCTAATTAATATTACGTGTCATTAACTCCGCAGACTTGTCGCACTCGGACACGCGGCTGTCAATAATGCTAAACGGCTTCGAGCTACATTTCTATAACCGCTGTGACTTGTACAACGAACTTGAGAAAATATTCGGTCTCGAGCCTGTTATCAAACAACAGAATGACGACGACTATACCGACCGCGATAAGGCTATGAATGACGCCAACGAGAAGCGAAGACGAGCGCAGGAGACCGTGAGGTCCGAGGCCGCCATGGCTCGCACGTGGCGTGACCTCATACCCGTAATCAAAATCGATATCTGTTCAGGGAGAGTAGTTTTCGGTAATAGATTAGTCCCAACCACGTTGTCTATAAGCGTTGAGGAGTCCCACTTAGTGTACAGTACAAAGCCCCCTGCCTCCAGTTTAGACCACCTAATGCACTTTGTCAAAGCGAAAGCAGAAAATTGCAAAGTAATGCTCGCGCCTAGTCCTAATTACACGTCGATGGTTGACGAACCACCGCGGTATATGGGAGAGGGCTTCGTGGTTATGAGCTCCAATTACATCGAAGTTTACTTCTATATGGACGAGCCAGGCTTAGTGCCAGAACAACCTGTCTTACTGCAGTTAGCTAATGGAGATATTGTAGAGTCAGCTCCTCCGATCTGGGGCGTGGATATCAAATGTGGAAAGGGAACAGACTTCAGCTATGGGCCTTGGGCGGATAGACAGAGAGATCATCTATTCAAATTCTTCTTCCCACCGAATTATAAAAATTTAGAAGTAACGCCTCAGCCAAAGCCTGGAGATATCAGACAAACGCAGTCCTTTGATATAAGATTGTCAACTTTAAATGAGGCCACAATTGATATTCTATTTACGAAGAATAAGGAAACTAACGCGGTGCATATAAACATTGGTGCTGGTTCATACCTAGAAGTAACATTGCCATGGATCGTGTTACAGGACGGGTACACGACCAAAATAACCGGACAATTGTTACACTTGGAAGCTACCACAAGTCTACAGTATAGAAGCTTAGCTGAGAGTGAAACATTAGAGTACACTGTCAAATGCCACTACCCTCTTGTATGGAACCACCATCAATGTTGGCAGTTAAGTCTGACAGGTTGTAAAGCCACCACACACCTCGTCTATACACACATAGACTTCTTTCAAGATCTCATTAACGACTGGTCGACAAAAGCTCGCCCAGACATCTTACACTTTGTACCTTATACCTGGAAGATATCGTTGCTACTGAAAGAATGTGAAGTAGTGACGGTAAGCAACCAATACAACTGGATAGACTGTAGTTCTACTAATCAAGAAAACAACCACGTCGCGTTCTGTGGCGATCTACTCGACGTCTCATTCGATTTGCCCTTCGTTGATTTCTTGCCAGATTTTATTCCACTTAAGATCTGGGTTCAAGGCGAGGCAGTGGACATGAGTCTATACTTGCCCGAGGTGAACACATCAAAGCTACTTCTTTTATCTCTCGATAAGAATATGAAGCTAGTTCCTTGCAGACTAAAAGCTTCCAAATGGAGAAGAAAATGCGTCAAGTCACAGGGTTGGGTGGACTGCTGGTCCGTCCCTATTGTGGCGCTCAGCGTCAGATATAATTATCATCCCATACCTCCTTTGGGCCCCGAACCTCAGGCAGATATCACTACACCGGAAAAAGAAGAAATTCTCTTATCACCGATGAGAATACCGAGAATGAGAAAACAACCTCAAATTAACTGGACATTAGATGGAAATAAATTCGACAGAACGACGTTACCACCTGATAAGGTCAGCGTGGAACTCGAAGTGGGACCCTCTATCCTACTGGCTTATGGAACTATCATTACAAGCTTTATGAATTTACTAGAAAATATCTTTGGTGAAGACCAAACATTTACTGACATGCAAAAAACCCCAAACATGGAAACTTTTTATTGGTCCAGTGATAATACAAAACTAAACGATAAGAGCAGTGTGAACCAACATACTGAGATATCAATAGACGACTCCACCGATTCAAGTAAGGGCCCTTTCGACCCTCGACATTACAGACCTTTGGACGTGACAGTGTCCATTATAATTCACGATATACAAGCGCACTTAGTTAAAAATTGTAGTGAAAGTGAACCGCCTTGTCCAGTCATACTAATCGAACGATTTGGCTTTGAAATGGACAAAAGCTTCAGAGAGACCAAATTGCAACTACTGCTTAGTCCATCAATATTAGTATCTGCAAATAACTTGTCTCGGTCGAACCCCACCAACTCGGGAGCCTTGTATCAAGGTCACTTGATGCTCTCATCCTTCCAACTGCGAGGTAACGGCTTCTTCAGCGACACCAACAGGACGGTTGAAGAGGATACTGTGGAGTACGCCTGGATGATGGAACTTCAGCTAGGTCAGCTGACGGGCCGCCTCACACTGCCCCAACTGTACCAAATCATATCATCATTAGAAACTTTCCTGCTACTCATATGTGATAGCGAAAACGAATTAGTGCCTCCCAACCCTGCTAGACAGTGTCATCATGGATTAAACAATGTTATGTGTGCAGAAACAGACCTCACACTAAAATACAGATGTCCGACAGCAAATGAAATCAAATACAAGATGATTCGAGTCGCGATTGATCTCATCGACATTTACATCGCAGATTCCAACACTACGCTACAGACGTGGATCTCTCCAGTCAGACTAAGCTTTTGCAATTTACACGGTTCTGGATTCGGAACGGGCGTGACTGGTTTACTGCCAAATATAAAATTAGCTCTCTACACTCAAACTAACATGCAAGCAAATACTCATCACCACTCAAATGGTAGTAACAATAGCCAGAATAAGCCGCCTGAAAGTGATAACTGGGTAGGGGTCGGCTCAGTGGCCTTAGGCCCTCTACTTATCGAAGCTGCCTCATCACTGCCCCAAACGCCTAAAAACCTACATTTAGTTCAACAAAAGTTCTTGAAACTTCACGACGATAAGACGAAACGACTTTGGTTCTTGTGGCCAGTTGAAGGAAAGAGTTCGCAGTGTGGTTGTACCGGAGGATGTGCGTTCTTCGGTTCTAACAGAAACGGTCCTAATTTCTTGAAACCTAACCCGAACGACTTGAATGAGGGAATCAATGTGGCTATGTTTAATATAATAGAAACGACGCCGGGCGAGTACGGGTACGGACAGAGTCTGTTACATCAGGGGCAACTTGTATTCCATACGCCGCCATACAACAGTCTGAATGTGTGCCTGCAGCCAACTAATGTGGCCACTTTAATACCATCGCCTTTACCACAAAACTTAAACAAGTCCCCGCAAAGTGCAGAGCGTCGAAGCCTCACAAGAAGATTCTCTTACACAAGTATGAGCAAAGGAAGTAACAACCTTCTGGTTTCTAGTACGAAAAGCGATGTTCCTTACGCGCGCTTAGTGGATTCATCCGTGCCTTTAGGAAGCACTAAAATTGATAGTGACTCTAAACTCAACAAGAGTATATTGAACGTTCCTCAGATGGAAAGCAGTGTTTCTGATTCCAAATTGGCGCTTAGTTGCGGCGCCAAAGATAATGCTAATGTTACGGGTAAGAAACCGGCTCCAACTGATACAGAGTCGTTTGTTGTACCTAAAGTGCCTGTGAGAAGCGTTGCCGTGTCAGAATCGCATTATTCATTGAACTCTCAAGTACCACCAGAAGACACCCTTCCCGCCGAGGTACAAAGAACCATGTCTATTACAAGCGAAAACCATTCCGAAGCTTTTTTCTCGGCTGACGAGGACATGTTCCCAAGCCGGTCATCTAGTTTGAAGCATTCCTTCGGCAGTCGCCATAGTAACCCTAGAGATAAAAGCTCCTTTGGTATCAACGATATAACGAACGAGAAATGGACCAATTCAGCGCCCAAGTCTGAGGCGGTAGACATTCCTGATACGATAAGTAATTTGAGCACTGGCGTACAACCAGATTCTGAAAGCGGTTCTGTGTCATCAACCTCATTCATTTCTGCTATCTCTTCGCAAGAAGATATGACGCTGGTGAATCTACACATGCAGACTAATAAACCCATAGTAGACTCACCGTTACTAATGGCGAGTTATATGCATAACTTACCACAGTACAAATGTCCGAACTGGACCTGCTGCTCCCTGCCAAGCGGCAGCGATGTCTTCACATTACCACTATTTAAGAGAGCTGATGACGGCACCTTAGTTTACGTCGGACAAAAGTACCTGCCAAGCTTCGAACCAGTTGGAAAAATTAACATACTAAGATTAGTATCGAAGAAAGATCATAATAATCAGAATCAGCATGGACCTTATTCTAATTTGCCTCCACATTTTAACTCTCAAGTGAAAGCTCATCCCTACCCGCAAGGCTGGTGGGATGTTCAGCAGACCGTGCAAGATAGCCAAGAGAATACCACCGAGAAGAGTACCGCATCAACTGTAACGACTACGAGTGACTCGAAAAGCGGATTATTCGTCAAACTTCGAGGAGAAATCGATATAATGCTAACCCCACTAGTACTAGAAAGTACTCAGAAATTCGTCGAGTCCCTTACTCCGGTATTAGCAAATATACATCCGATAACAGTGATAAATCACTTGCGTCTGCTTTGTATCTCATCGGTGTCAAGTGCAAATGTGTTGAAACAAAAGCAGTATGTTCAGAACTGGCTGCCACAGATGCAAGACAGAAGCCAGTCCAACCTAGTGACGGATAAGGACGACAAGTGTAAACTTGCAACGATACCCCATTCGAATGTATACGAAGAGAGCATTTGTGAATCGTTGCAAGCGACGGTCACCATTCCCAAAGTCAACATGATCTTCATTCAGTCTTCAGTAGTTGAGGACATGATATCATTCTCAGCTTTAGACAATATTCAGGACTTAACATGCGTATCTTTATTCGGAGTATCGGTGGAGAATATCATTGCCAAGTACGTGAGCACGAGGAAGAATTTGGAGTCCGTGCAGTTATACTACAGACCTACGTTAAGAGCTTTGGGGAGTAAGAAGTCGTTTGGCATAATGAAGGGCCCACGTGCGTTGATATCTGCGCAGACGTCTGGAAAGAGACGTGGCCCTGAGAGAGGGGAGCCTGTATATATTGAAGCTTCGCAGCAGCAGTGTGAAGATACTACTATCACTTTGAATGTCGGTAAGTAACAGAACCCTTTAATTTCTCGTAATAATTATGTACCCCAAAGTTTTTTATATTGATGATTTTTTCGTGTTTGTAGGCAAAGTCCATGGTCAACTCCGGCGCATTCGCAACGAGTCCTCTCAACTGAAAGACGTCACAATCACGGGCATACCGTGTCAACATTCCAAAGTGTCCTTCAAGTTCATTCGTGTCGACTCTTGTGCTAAAGGATGTGAATCCATGGTAAGTGGAAACAAGAAGCTTACTGTAATTTAAATCCTGTGTCGTCAGTGATAAGGTTGATTTTTATATGTCTGTTTTTTCCAGTGCTGCCAAAACGGCACAGCGACAGAAGCCCAAAAGGATACCCCCATCGGCTTCATCATGTTTGAATGTGGACTCGAAGGCATCTCAATAAAAGTGTCCAAACATTCACAATCACACAAACCGCAGACACAGACCGAAGAGAAGAAACCCCTTAGACCTGACAACGAGAGCTGCAGAGAATCTGTCAAGTCTGCTGAAGAGACCAAACCTGAGAAAGACAGGAGTACCAAAAGCAGGACTTCGGGTATCGAAGACTTGTTTAGAAAGAGGGACTCTAGTTCCAAACCTAGTACTCCGAATCTAGGGAGTGCTCAGCCTCCTCCCGTGCCCCCTCCGCCTGAACCTTCGACTCCTGGGCCTGAAGAGCCGTCGAACAATGACAGTACGACCACTGTGGTGCCTCTCAAGGACAATGGGAACACGTCCTCCTGCGCAATAGACCTCAAAGTAGTGTGGTTTAACTTCGCTGCTCCTCCAAGGACTCCTATTACTAAGAAGATTGATTATACCAGGTAAAGAAGACTTCGGATATTCATTATTTTAAAAGCTTGTCATTTATTTTTATGGATACAGTTATACGTACTGTTTATGAGATGAATCGTGTAGCAAATTCTAGACACTTTTTTTTAAATCTTAGCTCACTTGCACTAACAAAACTTAACTGTGACAAAACGAAACTTAGGTGCATATTATATTACGTGATTTTTGTTCGACATTAGAGGTGATCAAACCTATTACATTCCCATCAGTTTATTTATTCTTACTACCATTTCCAGATTGGACTGGAACCTCCTAAGCACGGCGTCTCCCGCCATCAACGCGTGGATGAACCCGTGCAACCGCCTCGGCATTCGCGTGGTGGCGCTGTACCGCGCGTACGCGAGGCGCCTCACTGCTACGGCGGCTAGTCTCATGGCTGCTGCGTTAGATTTAGCGCCGCATCATACATTGCCCAAGGTGAGAATATGGGTCTTGAAACGACTGTGATTTGAACCTCCTAAGCACAAATCTAATATACTTTTAACCAGTCTATTGCCTGTTAAACATCTCCCAATATTCAAATTAAATCCACAACTCCTTTCCAACAGAGTCGCTACGGGCGCCACACGCCGATGGCTAAGCAGCTTCGCGAGGAGCCTTCACTACAACTATGTGCAGTGTTACTGCGGTATGCACTGCAAGCTGACGCCGCGGCGGTACAGGCTGACTTGGCTGAACGACATCTGCCGTCGCTGTCTACCTTGAGACAGGTCAGTTATATCCTACAGACAAATAACAGATGTTTCTAATCAGCAAAACTATAGCAATGTTATGAAGTGATGCCAAGGAAAAAGGTTGATATGATCGATTTAAATAATGATCCCATTGCCGAAGAAAGTAAGTTAGGTTTCGGCCCACTGGTCAGCATTGATTCTTGGTTTTGCCTTGTGGACCGTAAGGGTGAATGCACCCTATAGTCTATTTGAGCAATGTAATTTTAATCCAAAAAGTTTTTTTATTATGTTTTTTTCACAACTTTTATGATCGGTGATTTGACAAGAGTGTTCTATTCCAGGGTGTGATAGTGCTGAGCCGTCAATGGAAGAACATCCTATACACCCCATTACTGCTGGAACATAACTACAAGAGCAAGGTTATGAAGCCGCTGAATGTTACCTTCGCGTTACCTGATCTTTTGGAGGTAAGTCTGTGTTAAATAATGGTAGCCTCAAACAGTGTCCGGAATTCAATGAAATGAAATATATTTATTTTAGAATATGGTGGATACAATAACAATAAAAAATATGGAGATTTATATTCAGATTCTATGATTAACAAACGGCATTCATTAAGCCATTCTAGCTAAAAAAGGCCCACGTAAATTTTTGAGAGGATATTGGAACTATGAACTAGGCAAATAAAAAGTGAACCTGAGTATCAATACAGCAGTATTTTAAATTTTAGTTGTTTAGTAACTGTACAATATGACACACAAGGACTACCTCGAAATGCTGTCATTAGTATATGCTTATTTTCATTTACTTTATATAGGATTCAGTAGAAGGATGGCAAGAGTATCCTTTGGAGACAGAAGCATTAGACGAGAACTGTCTACTACTCAATATGGACGTGGATAAAGTCAACCTGCCTGGTGAGTACCTTTTGTATCTTTATACAACATGACACAGTTTTACATTCAAAGTAAATTGGACTTTAAAGCGATAACATTTGGGTTATATTTCAAAGAACTGAAATATTGCATTTATGACTTTACAATATAAGTGAATTATTTGTCAGATTTTTGAAGTAAGACCTGATTTGATTTTAAGTATTGTATAAAAGTTATCATTTTGCTTATTTATCGAAATTATTATTGAATTGTATTATACAGTATATATCAATACAATTATGCCACAATAAAGCCAAATATAAATAATATCAGTACTGCTAAACTCACAGTATCTCGCATTTGGCTTTTAACTGATATATTATTTTGGAATATTTAATGAAATTAGTTTTATAGATTACACAAAATTATTTTTGTTATTTGGTAGAACTAAGTTAAAATCAAATAATGCACTAACCAAAACCGAATAAGAACAAATAGTCGAAAAACTGCTATAAAGTGAGCGAATATTGGTAGTGACATTAAAACTATTTTGTATAACATTTGTATTGGAATTCTTCAAAGAAAAGATGGAACATCATTGACCACAAAAAATCTATAAAACTATTTTCAAACCTTACAATTATTTTTATAATTTATTATACTACATAATTAACACGATATACGTTTGTGGGTGAAGCGTCCGGCGCGGCGGCTAGCCCGCGACCGCACTCGTTCCCATCCACGCCGCCCTCCGGTTCGTACACCTGACACTTTGTGTTGTGCTGCTCATAGGGGATTTGTGAACCTTATGTCTTTGGAAATAGAGTTGAAATTCAAAGTTCTGCTATATTTGGTAGTTTGGGTCTGATTTGCGGTATTGCAAATATACGGCGTTAGTTTACTGGCCAATTAGTATTATTAGTATTCTATCCACTTAGTCTACATAAAGGCGAAATAATTATTTTCTATAGACTCAAATTTCGGACGATTTTGCATAAGTGCAAAGGTTCTGAAGTCACATTGAGTATAAGAGCGTTTTGATGCGAAAACGCATCGCACTAACAATGCACTGGATTTCGGTGTTGCACTGCATTTTGGTGTAACACATGACGTTATATTTTGATGTGCCATCAATCAAAGACATCTAAACATTTTTTTTTTCTAAGGTGCACAGGTCCCCAAAGTTTGAGGTTGTTTGTTATGCTCCCTCAGATTGACCTCTTTGAGCATATAAAATTGTAGTGTTCCTGTTTTCTATAATTCGGCCTATACTGTACAAAATTTTAAAAGTTTTCTTTTATTGTGAGAATGATAGTGATGAAACGATTATTTATTTTCTACATTACCATAGCATTGATATCATCTTAAGCAGAAAGTCTTGTTGGCACAAACCATGTCGTCATATCGAGTCACTAATGCATATTTTTTTATCAATATTACAAAAGCGGATAATCTATAATTTACAATCGTTTCATCACTATTATAAACGATTTCCATAACAAACGGTCTCACAGCGTGTGTTATGCGTTTTCTGTTATGTTTGTCTTGTCTGTTCACGACGGCATGGACTGATCATATACCTACATATAACTACTGAATATGTCACTATATATCCTTATATTCAAATGATGTTAAACCTTGCTAACTTTCATCGCCAATCCTTCATTGATATTTCCGTCATAATCTCTTCATAAAATGACCATACAGTGTTTTCTCTTTCATTCATTTTTCGTTTTTTTCCGAAGTTTTTGGTAGTGGTGTTACCCTTGCCTGATCTAGTTTTGTTTGTTTATGTATGTGTCAGACATTTTCCTATATTCAATACTTAACTGTCAATACCTCATCAATGAATCCTGTGCTTATTTTAATTAATTATGAGAGCATTGGCCGTCGCTTCGCTTTCATGTTAACCATTTATAAATATTACTTATAACCGCTGATTAATCAGCTATAATATAAAGCTATATACATATTTCTAAGCTATATACGAATGTATAATTGTCTGGTTCTAATGCTATGTTAATGTTATCGCTATACATACAAAAATGCACCTCTTCTTGTATTCCTGCAACGAGTTGTAAACTATCTATCTATCTTTAAGCTATTCGTTACTGCCAGAATAATCATCGAAACATTTAATATGGTTAAGAATCAGGAGATTCTTAAGGCAAAATGTGCCTGATTAATGTTTTCCCATTAAGATTTGATCCATCCAAATTGTCTAAAGTCAGCAAGAAATAATGTAAATTATTAGTAATTTGTCACGATACACTAGTTTTAGTATCGTTCATTTAATTTGGATGTCACTACAATTAAATATATTGATTTTACAGTGACTATAATTCTTAAATCAATCAGCCAGTTGAATGTCTTACATTGTCATCTGTCTTCACACACCATAGAGCACAACCCTCCAACCCCTCTTATAGTTAACCCCCTACATGTACATTGTGCTAATGTCCCGACAGTGCGCGGTGCACAGAGCAGCCGCGCGAGCCTGGTGTTCCCCTCGCTGCCATTCTCCACCAGGAAGCCCGTGTTCCATGACGACGCCATCGCTAGTGAGTAGTACATTGTGCTAATGTCCCGACAGTGCGACATGTGCACAGAGCAGCCGCGCGAGCCTGGTGTTCCCCTCGCTGCCATTCTCCACCAGGAAGCCCGTGTTCCATGACGACGCCATCGCTAGTGAGTAGTACATTGTGCTAATGTCCCGACAGTGCGACATGTGCACAGAGCAGCCGCGCGAGCCTGGTGTTCCCCTCGCTGCCATTCTCCACCAGGAAGCCCGTGTTCCATGACGACGCCATCGCTAGTGAGTAGTACATTGTGCTAATGTCCCGACAGTGCGACATGTGCACAGAGCAGCCGCGCGAGCCTGGTGTTCCCCTCGCTGCCATTCTCCACCAGGAAGCCCGTGTTCCATGACGACGCCATCGCTAGTGAGTAGTACATTGTGCTAATGTCCCGACAGTGCGACATGTGCACAGAGCAGCCGCGCGAGCCTGGTGTTCCCCTCGCTGCCATTCTCCACCAGGAAGCCCGTGTTCCATGACGACGCCATCGCTAGTGAGTAGTACATTGTGCTAATGTCCCGACAGTGCGACATGTGCACAGAGCAGCCGCGCGAGCCTGGTGTTCCCCTCGCTGCCATTCTCCACCAGGAAGCCCGTGTTCCATGACGACGCCATCGCTAGTGAGTAGTACATTGTGCTAATGTCCCGACAGTGCGACATGTGCACAGAGCAGCCGCGCGAGCCTGGTGTTCCCCTCGCTGCCATTCTCCACCAGGAAGCCCGTGTTCCATGACGACGCCATCGCTAGTGAGTAGTACATTGTGCTAATGTCCCGACAGTGCGACATGTGCACAGAGCAGCCGCGCGAGCCTGGTGTTCCCCTCGCTGCCATTCTCCACCAGGAAGCCCGTGTTCCATGACGACGCCATCGCTAGTGAGTAGTACATTGTGCTAATGTCAATAAGTGTAACTTAAGTATACAGGCGCGAGTTAAAAGTCAGGACTATTTTGTATCGGTGAGTGAATTTTTGAATAAATCATAGCTAGAGAGTCCATTTCTGCTAATTTCGTCCCTATATCATCGTGCATAATGTCAAATTTAGATTGTGAAAGCAACGATACCTCCTTACAATTTAGCCAAGAAATCATGTCTCTCTGTAAATGTTATTCATCAAGTTGACTTCTCAACCCCCACTCCTCAGTAGATTACGGGACCCTGAAGGAGGACCTGCCGACAGTGGGGTCCAACCCATCCCTGTACTCCCCACACGGTAGCGATGAGAACATCAAGAACGATCGCGCTAGAGAAGACCTGTACCAATGGATGGCTAAACAGGAGCCTATCAAAGTGGTAAGTCTTCGTTGATGCATGCTCAAATCGGAAACTTGATAGTAAATACATGTTGCGTATCTATTCACTAAACACATAGGTCTGTCCCATAGATTAATATTGTTAAAATAGATTCAAAACGGCCAATTTAAAATTATTGAGATATCAAAATGATGTAACATTTAATTGATAGTAACTACAAGATTCTTTTATATGAAATTTAACGTTTAATTTGTTTAGTGAGTACTTGTGCAAGTGGGCCTTTGAATTCAATCAATTCAAAAATATACTTCCCTAAATGTCTCATGCATGATCCATGATCACGACCCCCAAAGTCAGCTTTCACTAAGTGTCTCTCAATGTCAGTTTTCATTATACTTTTGTGTCATTTTCACAATCACGTCAATAATACTTCTAAAAAGGTTCAAATGACACTTTCTAAAACTGTCATTAAGATCGCCCACATACATTTTACATTTTATACCATCGCATGACACACCACACGGCATATTTTGGGGTGATCACATAACTCGCAATGCCATACCATACGGTGAAGTACAGCACGGGTCTCGCACTAACCAGGAGGCAAAGAGCAAGAAGCCAATAATCCCCCCTTCGAAGATGAACCCGCGCGCCGTGGCCGCCGCCATGCCTGCCTGCAGTCTGTACCCGCTGCAGGGATCGCTGATGCTGCTGGATGCTCATCTAGTGTTCCAGCCCTTCTTGGCTGCGTTGGGAGTGTCGCCGCATCAGGTTACACAGGGTATGTTATTGTTTTGCTGTTATTGTTGATATTCAATTGTTCCTAATATATATAGGTACCTTTTAATGATGATAATATGGGCGGAGATCTGGATGTAAAACCACCAAACATGAAAATAAGAGCAAAGGCAGCCTAATTGGCGCCTGAAGTATTGCCTATTTGCTGTTGGCGTCAGCACTTATATCTAAAAAGTTTACTTACCAGCACAATAAATAAAATACTTTTATGTCATTTTCTAGCCTTTTTAAATATCCAGGCCACCAAAACAGTACATTGTACATTATTGTATTGCCATAATCCAGGAGAATCGAAAAACAAGAGCGGGTCAGGCGAGGGCGGCAACAGCGGGCCGCCAGCACTGGACTCGCTCGGCTCCAAACTGTCTCTCGTCGCGTGGATGGACATGTTCCGCATCGACATCGTCGTCAGCGACCTGGCCGCTAGGGCCAGTCGACAGGCGAAGGGGAAGAGTGAGTTGTCTGGTGTTGTAAAAGAGATAAATTGTTGTAGAAATAATGTTATATCAGGTTTTTTATTAAATGAAAAAGGGACACACAAAATGTGATCTATAATTGAGTGGTTTTAAGGCGTAATGTGGCTCTCGGAACACGTTTCAATGGTGTGTATTATCTCAAAAATGTGCAACGAAGTGTTCAAAAATTTGAAGGTTCAGGTTAAACCAGAACAACTTAACTCACTAACTAGTCAAACCTCACACAATGCTCACACCTCTTTCTATCCCCCAAGGCAGCCAAACCCACGCGACAATTCCATCAGAAACCCCGGCCTTTCTATGTGAGAAGGTGTCCATAGACGTGGACTTGAAGAAAGTGGCGGACATGGCAGTGGACGACCTCATACAGCGACAGAACGTGCTGTACATATCGAGGGGACAGCTCAAGAAGCATATTAGTACCATGCTCAACTTCAATATCAGTATACGGTTCATTTCGCAGCAGGTTAGTTTATAAAAATTACAAGTTTAAGCTTCCCAGCACATTTACTCTATTAATGTTATGTTATGTATGTCTATGTGTTGTTAGTTTGAGCGCGTTTTAGTTCAGCTGCAAATAAGTTAATGGTAAGTGTTTTATAAGCATGATCAGCAGTTATTTTGACCAGTCTTGATACTTTGGTTCAATAGAAAAACTAAATTTTGGTTTGTTGGTGAAATTCGTTCCAATAGATCAGAGTCTCTCCTTTCTTTGTGCGAACATTTAATACCTATATTATAGAACGGTTGATGGCATATTTTAACCATCATCATCAGCCTTTTTATTGTCCAACTTGTACAGGCATCCTCTCACACAGAGAAGAATATATCCTTCTGTATATTTCAATCAGTTAAATAAACCTGCAATGTTTTTACCCAGGTGAACATGCCGCTTCTCCGTCTGCTGCATCAGATCAGCAACATGTACCAGAACGTGAAGGACACGCAGATAGAACTGCGCACGCAGACCAAGATCTCGCACCGACAGAACAAACATACTTCGTCTTCAGGTAAGGAACTATTGGCTTTATTTCAGCTCATACATTGATTTCTATTTACCTACAGTAATTATTATTATACTGGTTTTAGTAGAAGAAACTATTCAATAATAGTACAACTTAGTTCAAATAATAAGTTGCCCCTTCCAAGTTGGACACTAGTAACTGAAAACCTTTTTCGACTTTTCCGTTAGATAAATTTTAAGATATATTAGATGTAATATTCAGAAAATAACTAATCAGCTTCTATCTCTCTAGTATCAGACTTCAGAGAAAACCTAGTAAGCGTGACCTCCCTAGAGAAGGAAGTTCAGTACGCGACCCTAGAGCCCAAATGGGACCTCATGGCACCCACCCTGACCCCCGAGCTAGGGGTGTCAGTACCGCAGTCATTGAGTCAGCAGAAGCTCAGTCAGCCGACCAGACCAAGACCACAGTCGTTCGCGCAGAAGTTGAGATCTACCGGGAAAAGTGTTAAGGGGAAGCTCGGTAAGTATTGCTGTAGATTATGTTGGTTTTACCACTTACATGCCACTGCATACTGTTCTGTAAATACTGTAGTAAAAAATACATTGTCAAAATACTGTTAAAAACTGGCGAATTTAATTATTTGTCTTTGTCATTTACTATCTTGTCGATCCCTATTGCATCTTTTTTATATATATAATGGACCAAAACCCATCATGTCCCTTCTTCAACCCTTTATGTGCCCGGGCCGCGGTAACTCTTTCGAACAATCCTTAAAGCAGAAAAAGAACACTCACTGTCAACTACGACAGAATAATTTTCTTGAAATTCGTATATCCCCGTTATTTCTATGACGTGCTCGCATAAACAAAATATGAAAACGTGCATCCTTTACTCTAGGCTACAGCTCTCTAAACGAGGGCGCACACACACCTATGTACGCAGCGGGGGTTGGAGCAGGCGCGGGCCGCGGTGCCGGGCCCCACGTCACAGCCGGCACCCCGCCGGGCCCGGGGCCGCACGCGTCGCTGGGCTCCCCGGTGGGGCCCGGGCCGCACGCGTCGCTGAGCTCGCCGTCAGCTGACGCGGCGGATGGCAAGCTGGCCCCGAGATGTTGGCGGACAGTGTATTTGCTGCTCGATTTGTATGCCAACATGCCTGATGCTGAGACTATCACGCACAGGTAATACATTCTATACATAAAAATAATGTGAACTGAAACTTATTTAGTTGGACAACTAGACTATTTATTTTACAGAATAACTCCAATCACAGACTGTATAAGAAATTTAATTGTTGAACGAACAGTTTTACTATTGAATGGAGATTTTAATAATAAAAATATTACCAATAAATTAGATTGCAAAAACTATTTTGTTTAAAGCTTTGTCTTAAAAATGTATCATCCCCACAGGTTTTCCGTAACGACAGACATTCCGGAACACTACCGTCACAGCCGGCCCGCGCGGCCGAGCTCTCGCGAGCAGAACACCAGTAACTCGTCGTCTAGCGCTGCTAACATGGGCATGGTGGTCGTTGGTGTTGCCAGGTAACTGTTTTTATTTGGCTTCCTTTAAGCATTACGCCTCTAGGTATTACGCCTCTTGTTCACACACGTTTTACTGCCGTAATTTTTTTAGTAAATTAATCGTATGTTGCTCACGTACACTACAAGCTAGTACCACGACTAGTGCCTAACGTACTAGCTTGTAGGGATACACGGCGACGGGATCGCGCCCCCCGATTCTTAAAAAAAAAAAGATTTTAAATTGAACCACATGTAGCTGTTGACTCGACCGTAACTTTACCGTTCTGTGTGCAGTCTCTAAAAGTAGTGCACAACAGTTTTGGAACTGTGGATGTGTATAGGGACTTTTGGAGCTGATCGTATAAGCTTGCATTTTTGACACATACACCACCTGTCCCCAGGATCCACCGCACCCGTCTCCTGGCGTCGCTGTCGGGGCTGAAGCTGGAGGCGGAGATCACGTCGCTGCAGGCGTCGCTGTCGGCGTCGCGGTCGCGGCAGTGGTCGCTGAGCGGCAACCTCGGCCGCACCATGATCGTGCTGCTCGAGGGGCTGGCGCCTAACCATCAGTACGTTAAATGTTATTATTTAGTTGTATGGTGTTCCCCGACCAGGTTCCTGTCAGCGTCCGTGGGATGTCATCAAATGATCTCGCCGTGGGACCCATCCAGTTCCTTCTGGAACCCATCATGTACCAGGGCCGCGGTAACTTTTTCTAACAATCTCGCAGGCCTTCACGGTTTGGTCTAAAGACTGTCTTCTGAAGTGTTTATACTTATTGGTATAAATTACTTGACATGCCTCTTTCAGAGTAACTGGGTTAAGGGGGTCAAATAGAGCAGTACGTCGTTCCTTGTAAAATCACTAGTACTCAGCTACATCTGGTTAGACTGGAAGCCGACCCCAACATAGTTAGGAAAAGGGCTCGGAGGGTGGATGTCTATAACAGATGCTACTTATCCATTTAGATATCTAGCTTGTAATTCTGAGACGGATTTGTATCATAGTTTTACCGACTCGGATTGAAAATGGTTCTTATACGTATGTTTAAAATGCTCGTTTACAACTTTCAGGACGGTAGTCCGCGTAAGCGTAGGCAAATCCCAAGCCCTCTACGGCTGGGAGGCGGGGCGACAGGGTGCCACCGCCCTCCTCAGTGTGGGCGGAGTTAGAGTGGACCTGCCTCAACATCCCGTGGCGTTACACGGTGTCATGACACGGTCCAGTCGACAGCTGTCCAGTACATTGCAGGTAAGTTTTACTCATAAATGTACAACTACATAGAATAGAATAGAACATGGTAGAAATAGAAAAGAAATCATCGATTTGCAGATAAAATAAATTTACAAACACTATGGCAATTTTTGTACTGTGAATGTATTGAATTGAATATTTGTGTTTCTTTAAATAGTAAATCTGTATTTGTGATTTTTTACCTATTCGGGAAATATAGGTGTGATGTTAGTGATGACTAGCAAGTTTCAATTTCTAGTCAGAAATTTCATATAGGTAAAGCATTGTTAGCAAAATTTGGAAAGGACTAGGCCGATCCTTCATCATTCATTTCAAACTACTCTCTCTTTGTATCTAGGAATTAGGTGTGACCCGCACATCATCCCGTCTATCCCGTGCGGGTCCAGGCGGGCCGGCTGGCGGGGCGGGGGGGTCCGGGTCGTCGTCAGAGGGATCCCCCGCCCCCGCGCCTCGACCTCCGCGTCCGCCGCGCCCGCCCCCCGCACACGCGCTGCTCAACCCGCTGCATCTACACTTCTCTATATTGCTGCAGGTAATAAAAACATTACACAATTGTATCATACCTTTAAGTATTTAAACTGGCGGTCTGGTACGTCCTACGACAGATTCTGTCCAAACTAAATCATCTACTAAATAGTCCAAACAAAGCCTAAACATTTGCCATCTTACCACAAAAACTTTTGAACGTCAGTTTATGCCTTGTCTAAAAAAATGACAAATTATGACGTTGACATATGGTTCATTTTGCAACCAAAATTTTATTAGACAAGTGTAAAACAGTGTTTAAAGTTTTTGTAGTAAGGCCATAAGTTTCTATAGTTGAGACCGTTCATGGGTTATAAAATTACAACGAAAAGTCACATCTATTTTTATATATGTAGATAGAATATAGATAAGGTTTATATATGATGATAATGATAGGTGGATTGTGTGAAAATTGCTGGCTAGAAAGTTACTTGTAACATCACTGGGTAAAGAAGACCTCAGATTAAAATTAATATTTTTTCAGAGCCTGAGCATAACAGCAGCTCTCCTGCCGTCACTACAAGCGCAGTACAAGATGGAACAAGTTCAGAGTTCCGGCGTGACGGGCAACAAGGCGCAATTCACTGTGGAATTACAGCAACACTCGCTCAGCTTCGTTACCAAGTTGCAGGTACATATAAACGTCACAATTAAAATATTATTTTACGTCAAAAATACATCACTTTGAAGATGTGGTAATGTATGCGTTGCGTTAGAAAGAAAGGCCCTAGGATTCAACCCTGTGGAATTCTCATGCTAAATTTACATCTTGCTTTGGAAAGATCACTAGAAACCTATTTATTCATCACTTCGAATGTTCACTCATTATAGTTCGGCCGTTCAGAGAATGCGTTCCTGACACCTATCAGTTAGTCAGGACTAGTGATGGGCACAACATAACACTGAGTTCGTTACCGTTCCCCCAAAATAAACCGCCGCATTATTTTAAGATTATTTTCGTTTTAAATTGGCGGAATCATTTAAAATTTATATTTTAGTTATTTAAGTGGAAACCAAAAAAAGGTAATATTCATATAATAAAATCGTTTTATTTATTCTTTGTTACAAAGTTACAATCTGTATTTCTATGCAATAAAGTAAGTACATTGAATTGAATGTGCGTACAGAATATTAATCAGACTCCGATTCGCTTGAGGAGGTGGTGTCTTCATCATCATCTTCGCCTACGTGTATAATTATATTAGGTATTATCAATAACAGAATCAATCCTGATATCTCGGTCAAAACCTTCCAAAATCAGGTTTTTAGAGCTCTACCTCACTGGGACGCCATGGCGACGTCGCAAGCGGCACAGGTCTGGCTACTTCTGGCATCCAAATGTCGCCAAGTCGAGTGGCCATGGCGTCTCGACAGTCAATTGTTTACGTCGTCGCTCAAGAAATTGCAAGCTAATTGGCGACCACATTGGCGACTGTGTGAGGGAGGTGCGCTTTACCGTGTACATTATAGTGGCTACTGTGGCCACGTCGCGTCGCCAAGTTGCCACGGTAGCCAGAAGCCACATAGGGAACTGTAGCTCGTGGCCACGCCTCCAATTTGGCGACGTTGCGACGTTCCATACATTTCAATACTAACTGCTTGGATACGTAGCCGGCGACGTCGTCATTGGCGTCCTAATGAGGCAGGGCACTTAGTCTTAGCGCACGAAACGACAACAAACGACTATTTAGCGTCACAAAATGACGGCCCATGATGCCATTTGGGGTTACCAATTTCAACCTAAATATAAAAATGCTACTTTCTTTCGCGCGTTCAGTTTGATCATACTTTTATTTTTATATTTCATAAAAGTTATCCTATAGTCCATTATTTTCAAATTCTTAAAAAGAAAAACAAAAAGTATTATTTTATATTATAAGTATAACTGTATAAGAACCATCAACCAGAACAGATTACGATACTTGCCTGTTATTTTTAGCACAGCACTACAAATATAAAGCGCTGACATAACCTTGTAATAGCGCAGTATAGATTTAGAAAAATATTGTTTACCAAGTTATTTGACACTCAATTTGGCACAAAATTACAACATTCATTGATTATTATTGATATAATAATGTTGTTTTAATGCTCAACAATTGTTAAAACGATAAACAACCAGCAAAAATATTTTTATCGTACTGCAACGCCATTACAAAGTTACGTCGTCAGTTCAATCGCGATGTGTCAGAAACGCATTCTCTGAGCGGCCGAACTATAGGCGTGTTGTGTTAACAAGAATGGTCTTAGGATTCAACCCTGTGGAACTCCCATGATAAACTTGAATCTTGTTATTTTTTATGCCATTCACAAAAATACTTCTTATATTGTACTAGGCATTTAACGAGACTGAAAAGTCGACATCCATTTTTGATATAGTTATCGTACTATGTACCAGACTGATCTTATGCGTTATGATGCACACAATCAAAAGCCTTGCTCAAGTCACTAACACACCAAAGAGGCCAAGACAACAATGCCATCTCCACTCTCCCTGCATTACTACACAACCACCTTCTCCCCCAGGTCTCCGAAGCCAACATCCCAGCATCAGCAGCAGTCTGGTTACCAGGAGTGCATGTAGCAGGCAGGGTACTAGAACAGCGTGGTGCTGCCAGACGCGAGGGAGCGTTACTCCGCGCCGGACGATATGTTGCCGCTAGTGCTGATATAGGACTCTTCGAACATACGTTATCTACTGATCTGCTGAACCATCTCGTGTTTGTGCAGAAGGTGTTTATGAAGGTATGTGGTAGAATAGAAGTTGTATATTTATATTATCTAAGCAGGTTGAGTGGTAAAATGACACGGAGCTATTACATAACAGGAAGCGTTATTACAGGCTGGGTTTTGAGATCCTGTGAGTTTTTAACCAACTGCTCAATAAGGAGGTCTCAATCCAAATGTTTCTAATATGGATATTGTGAAGTTGTTTCACAAATTACACAGAACAAATGAATGTTTGATAGATTTGATAAAACAGTGATTTTCAACAATATATTCAGCCATTATCATTATTTTTTTGTCGTAAAGAATTACACGAACGTTGACATTTTAGGAAGTGAACGAGGTAGTACAGAAAGTGTACGGCGGTGAGAAGCCAGTGCCGCTGTGGAACGAGGAGGAGGCCTCCACCTCCGCGCTCAGCAGGATACTCTTCTCACTTACTATTAGAATCAAGGTAGACTGATAACACTTCCTAATGTTTAGTTACTTATAATAATAGGTGGACATTTCAATAATATAAAAAATGAAATCATAATTCTATTTACGTATGAAACTGTTATAGTTGTTTCTAATGCATTGACTTTGTTGCTTGCGTAAGCTCGGGAATGCTGAGTAGTGACTTATCCGAGTCCGAGTCACTCAAAGGCTATGTGCCTGTACATCTACATAAAATATCTGCACCACGAACATTAACACGGTTTTGGAACTCCAAACTAGATCGATAATATTTTATTATCCGCTTTAAACGGAGAATTTTTGGAATTATCCCATATAGATATCATATAGGCTATAATAATGTTATACTCATGAACTTCTTCCAGCGTATCCAACTGACAGCGACAACACCTAGCAATTCAGCGGTCCGACTAGAGACGGGCGCCGTGGAGTTCGAGATATCCAACCGCGTGCAGAACGTACAGCAGCCCACCGAGCCGCATGAAGTCAGACTCTTCGCTAGGGCACAGGTAACAAATCAATTTTAAATTAATATAGAAGTAAAATAACCTTTATTTCGGACAATTTACATACATGAATAAGTTACATAATCGATTAAATCTGTAGTTGGGTGGTGGAGAAAATAGACTAATTCGTTCTTTTTTACACACCTATTCATATATGTAAAGTTTGAATTACACAATGTTATACCTTGATACCTGAAAAAGTTTTCACATTGCTCTATTATCAATATAGGTACCATATGATAAAACATTTTTTTCACTGACTCGAAATTGTGCAGGTGGATGTAAACCTCAGCTTAGGCCAGCTGATCAGAAACGCTATGTTTGAAGAAGCAGAGCCTGAATTCCAGCAGTACGCTTTCTTCAACACTAGAATATGTAAGTTCATCACATCTTATTAATACATAATAATTGTTATCTCCTTTTAACCCGATGGTTGACTGGTAGTGAATGCCTTTTTCAAATAGTCCGCCAATGTACCATTTTGGTACATAAATTATACACAATAATTTTAAATGACATGCAAACACATGAGTTTTGTATTTTTTTGCGCATAATTAGCGCAATTTTTGCGCAAACACCTTTCTTATATATAAATTACTGGTCTATTTCATCTATAGCTATGCGCAACGCATTCCAAGACGAGATGGTATGTGGGGACGACAAGGAGGTGGTACTAATTACCCTGAAGCGGCCTCTCATATACATACAACCTGTCGCAGTCGATAAAGCTATACTCGTATGGCTTAACTACAAGAACGCATACGAGTATTGGAATGAAAAGAGACTTAATTTGAACAAGGAAGTCTTGACGGCTACGCAGCAAGTCTTTGAGAAGGTATTTGAAATTGAACTTTAGTTTCATTGGTATATGGTTGATTTTGGTCTGACTTAACGTTGAGCTTGCTGCTTTTGACAGCTTGGCAGTAGGTCTTTAAGAACCCATAGTGGTGTAGAATATTGAACTTTAATGTTATTGGTATATGGTTGATTTTGGTATGACTTGACGGTTTTGACGGCTACGCTGGTCTTTGAGTTGGTATAGCGGTGTAGAACATATGAAATTGAACTTTATTTTCATTGTGATATGGTCGACTTTGCTATGACTTAATATGTACCCTGATGTGTATTTGTAATTGTAATATAATGTTTGACAGGTACAACTGACGTCACAAATCACAACGCCACATCTAAGCACGTTGTTCTTACAATTGAATGTGGATGATATTGGAATATGTTTGCCGCTAAACCAACCGCCTATGGTGAGTTGCTTCTGTACCCAATTATATTTATTAAAATTTGATGTTTTAGTTACTTTAGCATTTTGATTACATTGACGCTTGCTATAGGGTTAACATTAAAATACCAAAAATGTTTCTATGACTAAGAGATCCCATACCAAAGAACTGTAAAAAGTTAGTATACACACATCCGATTAAGCACTTATTTGCAGATTTCTAGAGATTATGATGCGGCTTTGTCATAAATCTTATTTATATAGATGCGTTGTGGTTAATGTTATAATTTAAAACAGGAACAGTTAATCAAATTCGAGTAGGCAATAGATGCCAATATTTGAAGATATTATAAGTGCTACTCTCTTCTTGCGTCTAACTGATACAGTCAGAAGCAAGGAGAGAGTTGCGCTAATTCAAATCATCATTTTGGAGCGGCGATGTCATTTGAGCTGTGGAAATGATATAAGCTGGTTCCTGACAACGTACTGTGGCCGTATCTCTGAATATAACTCGGAGTGTTCTTAGTTTGAACACGTTTTCCCGAGGCACTGGTAGCGTGGCTAAGCGCCGTGGAGATAATACATACATTTAACACCGATGCATTCTTGAATCACAGTTCGAAGAACTCCATAACCGCCTTGATGTTACCCGTGACTGCTGTTGAGGTGGCTTCATTGCTGTTCAGGGATCCTAATAAGGATTAGCGACCAGATTGTCAGAAACCGCTTGCGTGGGAACCGTCGTTCCTGAAGACCGCTGCGGGTACCACTTATAGCAATGCACAATCGTAGGGGTCGATTGCAACTGGTTCGTGAACACAGATAGTGGGCAGAAGAACGATAGCGTATTGTGTGCTTTTCTAATGAGTTTCGTTTTAATATGAGATTGGCTTGGAAGTTCATCTTTATAGTGGTGGAAGCCAATCTTAAGAGATAATCTCAACGTACAAAATACCGAGACGATTTTATCAGTCGTCATCGTTCCTTTTTACCCGCAAATCGGTGCCTCATTGCAGTTAATGCATGATAATGCAGTAAAAAAAATTATTACAAAAATATTTATATACAGATTTGTAAACAGTTGTAATGTAATAATAATAATATAATGATATTTTTATGTAAATTTCGAAAGGATAAATTACATAGAGTGTTAAATGTAAGGTTAAATCCGTTGTCCCCACAGGCGCGCTGGGGGCTGGGGCGCGGCGCGTGGGGCGCGTGGTGCGGCGAGGGCGAGGCGCGCGGCGCGGTGGTGGTGACGCTGGACGCCACCAACATCGGCGCCTGCTCCTCCGGGGCGCTGGTCTCCAAGGGCCGCTTCGTGGGGCTGTGCCTGCGCTTCGCCGACGACTTCGAGGCCTCGCTCGACGACTGGAAGCCGAGGCCTGATGAGCCCAGCCTCAATGTCTGCTGTGTGTCCGAGGGGACCTATGAGGTCTGCAGTCGGACTACCGCCGCTAAGCATAATGGTAAGTATTTTGTAACCATTTCAATGGGAAATAATTAGTAACAAATATACGCAAGTATACGTATATAAATGTGACAAAATTCATCCAAGACTCTACACGAGCGAATAAGAAATTTCTTTTTTGAAACATATAGAACTATATGAGATAAAGTTGAGTGTCATTAAAGTAAAAAATATATATATTTTAAAGCTATACAATTTAATACAAATGTTAGTAAAGCATTGCATTACATTTCAGAAAACGCTAAATGGTTCCTAAACGTATCATGGCAAATGGAGGGCGTTGACATACACTTGGACGTAAACGTGGGGAAACAACTGTCCGCACTCGGACACACGCTCACCATGTTAACAGGTAAATAAGATATATTCTAACGTAGAAACACGATGATAAACTAATGTGTATAATACATATATGCATAATAACCTATGTTGCTATAATTACTCTTATTTTGATCCCAGGATATGAGGAAGAAGATCCACTGAAAATGGACTACGAAAGTGACTTAGATGATGAGGCTGACAACAGCAAAGACTCACAGGTACGAATCTTCAACAAGCTATAAAGGAAAAAATGCTCTCTCTGCTCTCTAGATTTGTCACCTTACCTACATCTTTTATAATAGGTTTTCCAGTGGTTTCCCTCATTTCCTGAGGGAACTGCTTCTACACCCATATACAAAAGTTTAATGTAGATCTGGTATATGAGCTGCATACTGCCAAGTTTCATCAAAATCCGTTCAGCCGTTTTTGCGTGCCGAAGTAACAAATATACACACACAATCTCACAATTTTCAAAATTCTTGGTGCGATATACGTATGGTTCAAAAACTAACATTTTCAGTAACATCAACCTTATTTATACCCATTAACATAAAGTCAATTTTCCTATTAACTTCAATAATTATTTTTTATTGACTACCAGGAGAGCATAATCCTCCGTCGCAAGTACACGGACCACCTGCCCGCCTTCGTGTTCGACACCAGCATCGACGCCAAGAAGCGCTCCAAGCTCATCGAGAAGGAGATGAACGAGCAGGCCAAGATCATCAACGACCTCCGCACTCTGGGAGCCAGTCATACTACCATAGAGTACGAGATGAAGAGGCTGCATGATTTAGAGGCTCTGGTCTTTAAGGATTTTAGGAGGTAAGGAAATTGAAATATTAGTATGCAGACTGTGTAATTAAAAAAAAAACCTAGACTTTGTTGTGGCGATATGAATTGAAGTTAACTGTCATGTTTTTTCCCCAAATTACAGACGTCAAGCCACTATGATTTGTCAAATGTGTGTAATAGATTTTCAACTTTATCTCTTAAGTATAAGGTTCAATGTTGATTGGGATAATTTTGCAGAGGTTAATTTGATCTTCATATGTATAAAATGTATAGCAATTAAAACATGTTTGTGTTTGTTCCCAGGGATATGATTCAGAAGTTGCGTCGTCAAAGTGTACGAGCCAGCTCTATCACGAAGGGCAAGTTAGGACTGGGATCTAACAGAAGCAAATCATTCGTAGTGCCTTCACCACCGCAAGAGAGGAAAGACTTTGAAGGGTAAATATAATCGTTGACAAGCATTATGTAGTCTAACGTCCAAATACTGAAATGCTAAACATCAATAATCATTATATCTTTGTCACACTTGCGTGCCTGTCTAAATGTCTGCAACACTAACACTTTTAAGTAGAACTTGAAGTTATGCTGCATTAACATAAGACGGTCCAGTAATTTAGCACTATTATGGCACAAACTTATTTGAGTCAAAAATAATATATTTTAAAAACATATTATTTCTTAAATAAACCCCAACCCAAGATACAAACACACCTTATAATTATATGTACTTGTCTTTACAATTTTAATGACATTATCTATTATTCCAGTGCCGGGGAGCCGAACCTGGCCATGTCTCCAGGTGTAGGCGACTCCGGCGAGACGCTACTGCTGGGCGACGAGGACAACCGCCTCGCCGACATCATCGAGGGCGGCAGCTGGAGCTCCATGGAGAGTGAACCGCTTACTGGTATGATTTGATATTGAATAGATTCATAAAGTGAAGTAAGATAGGTGAAATTCTAGATTTTTAAACGCGTATGAGAGTTTATTCTGCATGTTGTCAAAGAAATAAACGAGTTTTTTTGAGTTTGTTATATGAATTAAAGGTGTGATCGTGTAATGATGATGTAATGATCGTTTAGTGGATTGTCTCTCTGAAATTTTGTGAAATCAATTTCTTAAAATCTGTCATTGTTGTCAAAGTTTCATTGCAAACTTTTGAACAACCTCAAGTTTATAATATAACATTATGTGTAGAGTGGTTGCCTAGCCTTATATAGCTTTTTTATTTGCTCAGTATTTTATATGTCAAAGCTGCTTATAATAAAGTTATAACATTAGTAAGGATTGTACCTTCTCCCAGGACCATCCCGCTCGGCGTCTCTCCGCGGCCCCCGCCCCGGTACAGGCGGGTCCCGGCCGCTGGCCACCCCCAGCGTGCAGCGCCAGAGCTCGCTGCCCGCGCACCCCGACCACTGGCCCGATGAACTCGAGGGGGTCGAGCTCAGGAGGAAACATGAACACAGGTGAGAGGATCGGTGGAGCAAGACATCACGCCATTGGGACGGGGCAAAAAACTAGAAATAAAATATTTATTATGTTTACTTTGCCATTACAGATATAACTTAACCTAATTCGACATAATAACTTGCCAAACCTTTAATATGATAATTTACTGAGTGCAACCTGTTTGTATTGCTTGAAACTTTTAATACAGAATATATATAAATCGACATTAATGTTAACAAAATATACATTGTCGACTCTCTTGCCCAAATTGTTAGAAATGTTTCCATCGATAGATTTGCCTTTTTCTACTATAAATATTTTAGAAACACAACTAATTCCGTAAAATTGAAACCACTACTTTTATATCACAAGTGCGCCGTTGACTGATCATTTATTGCTTTCTTTGTTTAACAGCAGCGTACCACAATCGGAAGGCCCAAGCTCCGAGAACAAGACAAGTAAAGCTAAGACAGCGGAACCGAACATCGACTTCGAGCTGGACGTCAAAGTGTACATCAACAGTGGCAAGTGTGTGCTGCACACTAAGGAGCCTAGCAAGGAGGATGATAGCATTAAGATGTGAGTTATTTGTCTATATATTAATATTATAAAAAGGTATAAAATTTTTAAGTTTGTATGTAGGGGGTAATCTTTGGAACCGCTTGTCGGATTTTCAAAATTCTTTCACTGATAAGTAGCTATAGTTCCGATGGCTCCGATTGGCTGAAAGAGAATGTTTGTAATCGGAGCTAAACGTCTGCAAGACCGAGAAAAAGTACGCGATCGGAGCCGGTCAGCTCTTCTTATTATTTCATACCAAGCGTCTTCGAGCATTGATAATGACAAAAGCAGTGCACATGTAAAAATAAACCTTACTACAAATACTAAGTTCTTAAGAATTTGCTCTCGTCCCCGAGCCGGTCTGTCTGAACGGAGCCTATAACATGTTTTCGTGTGTGCAGTGGGCGCATGCGCGTGGGCCGGTCGGCGTCGGGCGGGCTGGCGGAGGGCTCGGGCGCGGGCGGCTCGCCCACCGCGGCCCGCCGCAAGCAGCCGCATCCCCGCCACCAGCCCACGCTGGACCTTACTGTGTTCCGCGTGCCCGGGTTGGATCTTAAGGTACGTAGATTGTAGTGCTAGAATTATACGAACATTCCGTCCGTTAAAGTTAAAGCTTCTTTAAATTTATTGCGGGCTCTTTCTTTGTCAACAAGATAAAAGGTGTCAGCAATAGATTTAATGAAGCTTTATCTTTAATGGAGCCTTATGTAACTGACGGATTGAGCCCTTATTATGTTCTTTCATTATTTGGGCATGTTGCTGGGAAGTTTGTAACGCAACTTCTTCTTTCCAACAAAAATACATAGGAAGTAATGCAAGGTGGGACGTTTTGGGAGCTGTCTTATGTTTTTGAGTTCAGATATAATCATTTATTTATTGGTACTCCAACTGCATTACAAAATAATACCAAAACCTAAAATATATTTATAATTAAAACTGGTGAAATATTAAAGTGAAAAACATTTAAGCTTATGAACAAAATATTTGAAAATTAACTATCAGTTTAAAATAAATGATACATAAGAAATTTAAAGCTTGATCAAGTTTATGTTATTTACAAAATCCTATTTCTATAGACACTTGAACGTTACTTCATTTTAAACAGGTGCATTACGAATCAAAAACACTACCCGAAGAGGCAACTTCCCCACAAACGGTCCCCCCACTTCCCTCCCTCAACGTGGGGGCACGTAAAGTGGGGGTGAAAAAAGCCGCACTCTTCGCCTGGATCACGCTGCAGAGCATTCCTGAGGAGACTATCATCAGCCCGCATATACTGGAGTTCTTAGAGCAGACGTTGGAACCTATTCCGACTAAGGCTTCTTTCTCAACACCTACGCCTGGTAAGTTTGTGTTTAACTCGCTTTTCTCCATGATCAGAATTAATTTTACCATATCCAGATTATTTCTAACTTTATGAGGACTAGAACATATTGTTCGTCATTTGTTTTTGTGCTTTTGAAATTCTTGCGTTCTTGAGATCGGCTTTGCAAATAAAAGACAGTCTATCCTGCAATTTGAATGTTTGAGGGAGACGTAACTGGTTTTAACTGGTTCGATATTGTGGTACAGAGGCGGAGAGCGGTTCCCGTTCCCGCTCGGTGGAGGGGGCGTCGTACGGGCAGTACGTGTACGCGTCGTTCCCCGTGGACGTCATCGTGCACTTCCACATGCAGCCCAGCACCTTCCGCTTCAGCTGCCTGCCCGCCTCGCGCGTCGAGTGCCTGCTGCAGCTGCCCAGCCTGCAGATCGTCTTCAGCTCCAAGCGGGCCAGTGACGAGTGAGTATAGCCAGCACCTTCCGCTTCAGCTGCCTGCCCGCCTCGCGCGTCGAGTGCCTGCTGCAGCTGCCCAGCCTGCAGATCGTCTTCAGCTCCAAGCGGGCCAGTGACGAGTGAGTATAGACCTTCTTAGGTCACCTGCGACTGCGAGGTCCTGCGAGGTCGATAAACTAGGAGTTATCAGTTACTACGGTAACTTACTTGCTAAAAGACAAATAGACGATCACACTATCCAAACTGTGATATTAAATTACATCTTGTTATACTGGAGGTTGACCCCAATATATTTGGAAATATTCTGTACAAATCCAGTGCTCCCTCTAAACCTTCTTACCCTCTTTAACATTTGAAACAACTTCACAGGGAAATGGCAGAACCAGCAGTAGCCATGGGCGGGTTAAGCGTCACCGGCTGTCTGGCCGACTTCTCAGTGAACATGTTCCATCCATACGGCGGCAAGAAGTCAAGCCTCAAGGAAGCGCAGTGGTCACCCCTCTCCGACACCGAGAGGAAAGACTCCTTGAGCATTAACGTCGAGTTCGTCAAGTTCCACCTGTCTAGGTCCAGGAAGTTGGACTTTCAGACCGACCAGGACCAGTCGAAGGCTACTGTCAGGTTTTCGAGTGAGTTTTCAATATTTTGTTCACACTTGATTCATAGAGAAACTAATCTATCTTAATTAGAAACGTTTTTAAGCGATGACACAGTTAATGATACAAAAAAAATGCCATAACTTAACAGTCATTTCTGCACTTCTTTTAAAACAAATGAAAAAAAGTTGTAGAATAAACTTCATACCAACACATATTTGTTTTATCAAACGGTTTACGTTTATCTTTCAACAGCAATCGTGGACGTAGGCTCAGCGTGGTTCAAATATGACATGCGCCGATTGGGCGAGATCCTAGCCTTCCCTAAGGCATGGTACAGAAGAACTATTGTAAGACGCATGTTCCTCGGAGACCTTAGTCTGCACGACACCCGCGATCATGGGTAAGTACAAATGTTAAAGATTAGAATAATTATGTGGTTTGGTGATATTCTTTCTTATATAGATAATTTCTGTTCAGAACATCAAGCAACGCTCCAGTGTCACCCGTATTGCCTCAGAGAGAGAAAACTAAGACTGTTGATCATCAAAAACCTAAAGGTACAGTACTTCAATATTAACTTACACAAACGACTGCGCCAAATGCAGCAAATGAAAAATGCATTAACTAATACGAACGATTGCGGTAAATGCAATATTAACTAATACAAATGATTGCGCAAAAATTTGCTGAAACTATAATCTTTTGCTCATAATTTGCGCAAAATACTTTTTTGCGCATAAGTGCGCTAAGTTTGCGCAAATTTTGTTAATGCTCATTTTTAGAATTTATATTATAAAATAAAATAATATTTTTTAAAGGGTGCTAATTAAACAGGCTTCTTTTTAATATCATTATTCGCCCCCAAAAATGTAAGTTGCCTTCTAAATTACTAAGTCAGCCACAATTAATAAAGCGTCGAGCATCTAAATAATACTATCTTAGTCACGAGTTATCTTCCACTCTAAATACAACTCAGCATGATGGTTATTTTTTTGCATCTAAATTTGTAGCATGCATTTTAAGAGTAAACTTCTTAAATACTATTAAATGACATCATAAAATTTTTTTTTTACCTTCTAATTTTTTAACTCGTACCTACTGAGTTTTTTGTTTAAAATATAACATATCCCATATAATTGACCCAGCAAGGAAGTAAGCATGCAACATGCAGCAAGCATGGCTTCTATCACGGCTCCGGCGCTGCGGGGCTCCGGCGGTCCCATGCGAGCTTATCTTCGCAGATGGTTTCTGCGAAGATAAGCTCGCATGGGACCGCCGGCCTCGCCCCTCCGCGCCTACGCGGTTTTGAATTGCACTCTAGGGGTAGGGCAGACAAGACTACGTGGAGTCGGTTTTGCAGCGATTCGTTTTCGTCACTATACTTCGGCCGTTCAGAGAATGCGTTCCTGACACCTATCAGTTAGTCACGACTAGTGATGGGCACAACATAACACTGAGTTCGTTACCGTTCCTTCAAAATGAACCGCCGCATTATTTTAAGATTATTTTCGTTTTAAATTGGCGGAATCATTTGTTTTATATTTTAGTTATTTAAGTGGAAACCAAAAAAAGGTAATATTCATATAATAAAATTGTTTTATTTATTCTTTGTTACAAGTACATTGAATTGAATGTGCGAACAGAATATTAATCAGACTCCGATTTGCTTGAGGAGGTGGTGTCTTCATCATCATCTTCGCCTACATGTATAATTATATTATTATCAATAACAGAATCAATCCTGATATCTCGGTCTAACAAAAGCCGGGTAATCAAATAAAAAAAGATCGAAAACACTTGAAAAACGTGGTCTATGCGCACGAAACGACAACGGACGACTGTTTTAGCGTCACAAAATGGCGGCCCATAACGCCATTTGGGGTTACCATTTTTAATCTAAGTATAAAAATGCGGTTTGGTCATAGTTTTATTTTTATATTTCATAAACGTTATAATTAAGTCTTATAGTCCATTATTTTCCAATTCTTAAAAAGAAAATCAAAACGTATTATTTTATATTATAACTGTATAAGAACAGATTACGATACTTGCCTGTTATTTTTAGCACAGCACTACAAAATATAAACCGCTGACATAACCTTGTAATAGCGCAGTATAGATTTAGAAAAATATTGTTTACCAAGTTATTTGACACTCAGTTTGGCACAAAATTATAACATTCATTGATTATTGATATAATAATGTTGTTTTAATGCTCCTCAATTGTTAAAACGGTAAACAACCAGCAAAAATATTTTTATCGTAACTGCAACGCCATTGCAAAGTTACGTCGTCAGTTCAATCGCGACGTGTCAGGAACGCATTCTCTGAATGGCCGAACTATAACTTAAATTTTTAATACAATGTTTTTTAATTGAAGGTTATAAATGGCGATATGCTAAATAAAATGAATCCAAATTAAATTCTACCATCAAAAAAAAAACGAGCCAAGAAAAACGTTGATCTCGTTTTTCTTGGCTCGTTTTTGGAAAAATGAGGCCGAGTTAGTAAATTAGATGACAATGTATAAATAAGAAGGACAAGTTACAATAATTGATGATCTTTTATTGAAGCTCTCTTGTAGTTGGCGTTGTAAAAAAGACGAATTAGTTTATTAGAGGCTATGTCATTTCCCCGTTGCTTGGTTATAAAATTAGAAGTTTAATCATGTGTCCAA
Organism: Helicoverpa zea; assembly: GCF_022581195.2. NCBI lineage: Eukaryota > Metazoa > Arthropoda > Insecta > Lepidoptera > Noctuidae > Helicoverpa > Helicoverpa zea. Next base: position 13,689,044 of record NC_061454.1, read on the forward strand.
TAAATAATTTTGTGGCTAGACTTATAATTTCCCATTTTTAAATATAAATATAAAAACCATTTATATTCACATAATGCGCATGATTAATATTTGTCTTTATCATTACATAAATAATGATTATTATCTAATTTCGTTTACATAGAGAGTAAAGCAGCTGCGCCGGCGATGGGTGCTGCATGGGAGACGCTAGTGCTGTTCGCCGTCAACTTCACCAAGCTCAACGTGCACATGAACATGGGCAACGTTATGGGCAATGTCAGGTAATTAGTTTGTGTAATGTAAATTATGTATAATTTAACTACTCGAAATAATTACATACAGGGTTAACTTCGATATTTTTCTTTGAATGTAGAGTACACTTACGGCAGAGATGTCTATAGTAGCTCAGCGGCGGAAATCTGATAACGAAAACCAGCCTTTTGAAAACAGAAAACTGGTAAATAGGCGTCTCTGAAAAAAAAAAAACATATCGAAATAAATAATATATGACAAAAAAAAACATTCGTGGGGACACCCGCGTGAACCATGGTAGTGACCTTAATGAGCTTGCTAGGCCATGGCTGTAGCCGCACTTCAGGCTCTAGACGTACATATAAAAAAAAAATACCTAGATCTAAAATATAGGTGGCCTATATGAGGCGTGACGCAAAATCTAACCCTCTAAAATTCCGTACAGACTAAAGGTTTGACGAGAATCGTCACAGAAATTAGGGAATCGTAGCAACAGTATCAACTACTACGCGCTACGGCGTAGCACGCGTAGCTTCATCAATCATTGGTTTGTCACAGTTGGCAGAGCCGCGACTTCAACTGCTCGGGGCGGCTGTCGATCGGCAGCACGGGGCACCGCAACATGCTGCTGGGCGTGGCGCTGGCGGGCTCGGAGCTGGACGCGCGCGGCGGCATCGTCGGCGGCGCCATCGCGCTCTCCTCCATCGACACTTACGGTACGTAGTGTTGAATCAGGTCTATCCATGGAGAACAAAATGACTAGCGGAGGTGCCATAACGGAAGATCACCTAAGAATACTTTCTTATCATATGCTCGCCAAAATGCGGGTGTGCGGGGTACGAAGAATGTCACTGTTATGACTCTTATACCTACACCATTTTGGACCCGACCATTTTTTGTAATACCAAAAATCGTTGACAGATGTCTCATAGAACCCAAACGCCACTTTAGTTTACTAGTAACTGGTCGTTTTGGTCATGCCCACCGTACGTATTTGACCTAGAAGAAGGCGCCTGACCTACCTGTATTATGGCATCTCCGCACATCTTACCTCTTGGGCCGCGTACCTCTTGGGTTCGTTGCGCGATAGGTTCTTGTCTCTCACGCTCCTTTAATGCGGATATGTACCTTCGTAATACAGTGCACATCGAAGAAGAAGCAGGCTGCAACCCCGGGCACGTGTGCGGCGTCCGACTAGCTGCACTGGAGCTAAGACTAGAGTACATGGGTACTCCAGTCCTGATGGCGCGAGTGTCCCGCCTACAGGCTGCTCTGCGCGACGAGTGGCTGGCCCGGTGTCGCCAGCCGCCGCATCACCCGCATCGACCCACCTCACGGTATGTGATAGTACCCCACCCACAGAGCCTGCACTACACGTAAACGCCTGGTACACAGAAACCCCTGTAATCATGGCCCCAGTCCTAGGTAAGCATGCTTGAAGATATGAGAAAATAAACATGCAGCGAGCAGTTGAAAAGGACGCGGAGTGGTGGCGCCGGTTGGTATCTGAAAGTTGTGATAACAAAACTATTTACTTTTGTATATTCTATAAGCACTCTACAAAAATTGGCTACGCAGTACTGACGAAAAAATTCAAAATCTTGCTCCCAAACTGCTATGACAAACGCGATGCGCAACTATGCGCATCGTGCGCTTACTTACTAATCACTGCGTAACTAATATGCACGATCTCTCACTAGCTGTCAAGAAGAGGAGGACGGGTAAGATCAGATACACTGATTGCGCAAAAACTGCGCTAAACACACCCACATTTGTTAACCTTGTATTCCCTTACCAGGCCCGCGATAATCCTGACGCATGGGACACTAAGCTGGCATCAGCTCCAGATCCTGATGTCCAGGAGTACGACTCCAGACCTGCTGAAGATGCAGTTGAAGCTCGAAGAGTTCTTCACGCAGCAGTTCAAGTCTAGCAAGCGAGTGTTCAGCTCGCTGCATCCCAATTATACCAATTCGAGACGTGATCGACGGGAACGTAAGTATTAGAAATATAGTGCACAATTTATGTAATTTCCAATAATGAATGACTGTATAGGTTCCAACGCCAAAAACAAAATTATACAAAATGACATTGTTAAAAGTCCTGTAGAAATCGCTTTCCACCCGAGTCTTACAAGGTCTACGTGTAACTTTGTTTCACATTCATACCAAAACTATTCTCTAGAAATTGTCTGATTAAATGTGCAGCATCCAAAATTGCCAGTATTTTATAGCGAAAAGATTGATTCCAATAAAAAATATTTTATTACCTATTTTTGAACACCTAGGTTGATTGATATTAATTTCTAAATAGCATGCCGACTGGCGAAATGTTTGCAGTAAATAACTTTGACTTTTATGTCACTTGTGCCGAATTCACCTCTCTATGTTATGCTGTATCCTCATCAGCGCCACCAGCAGCAGCGGCGGCAGGTGAAGCTGGCTCAGCACCGGCTCCGGAGCTGCGCCACCACCGGCACTGGCAGGAGGTGCTGTACCTCGTGTCCGGCATGCAGCTGTCCACGCTGCCCACGCCGCTGCCAGCTAATGGTATACTTCTCGATAAAATTAATGACGACTCTATAAGTAATTTCGGAGCAAAGGAATAATGGTAAAATTCTGTCACATCACATCAGCAACACTATCGCATGATGCTTTTCGAGTAACACAGAAGCGACGGCAACATTACATCAAGCTGAAAATATTTTGACACGCTAGCAATATTTTGTAAAAATTTTAACATTTAAAAAATTACCATCACCATGCAGGCGACATGTAACTTTCCGGTAAGATATGTTTTTCTGAATTGATAAAAATTGCAAAGATCTGAAGTGACATCACTCATCGTTCAGTGACAGTGAGTCATGCAAAATAGTCCTACTATTCGTTACAAAATACAATGCATACTTTGTCAAGCTACAACCACCCTTATTTCTATACAGGTACAGTTCTCGGCGGTACAATGGAGCTACATGGCAGTAACATCTCGCTGGCGTGTTTCCATGGCAACAGCTTCAAGTCCAAGTCTTGGGCACTGTTCAGTCTGAAGGACCCTTGTATTAGCTTCGCGACTGAAGCTCAACAGGTCGCTAGTGAAGAGGGTATGTTGTATTATATTTTTGTAAGAGGACATATAAAAATTACAAGAATATTACATAAGTAATAAAAATCGGGACGATACTCAAGTTAGGTTACCGAATTCGATATATCGATACGAATTTAATGTGCTAATCTTTATTATCAAGAACAACAATTATTATTATTAAGTCGGGACGAACATAATGTCGTATTAGTAATTTATTATTCTATTATATTACGTCGTATAGTTACGTCAGTAAATATCTTTGTATATGCTTATTGATGTTAGTGTGTCACTGTACGAGATGGACAAGAAAGCGTACATTTGCGTGAGAATATGATTGCATTATATTGACCATAAGACCTCGCGTTGTTTCGATGTTATTTTTTCGTTGTCGGACAACCTTAACCTCTAGAACATTGACACTAAGGACGTTTTCTTGGAGAAGCTTATGGTGCTGTCCCCATTACATAGACACCAAGGCCTTTAGTTCCTGGCTTGGTTTATGGTTTTGCCTTCATATTATTGGCTCTAAGCCCCTCGTTTTCGATCCTGCAGGCAGCATGGAGGTGCACGTGGTGCAGAGCCTGACGGCGAGCCTGGGCTCGACGGGCAGCGGCGCCCGCGCGCACGTGTCGCAGGCGACGGTCTGCCGCATGACGCGGGCGCTGCTCTTCCCGCCGCAGTTCAAGACGTTGAGGGAGTGGTTCCAATACGCCTTCGCTAATAGCGAGATTGATGGTATGCAGTTTGTTGTAAAAATATTTTGTATTACAACATCAAAAATATTTTTGAATATTATTAGTGTTTGATCTTTCCATTACAACTTATTTACATAACATATTTATCAATTAAATAATGACACAATATATACCTGACCAACACGCATGCCTAGCGTAGAATGGGCACATCGCACAGCCGGGAGAAAATCCAGCTGTAAACATTATAAAGCTGTAACGACGACGACGATACATCATACACTATAACTGTACCGTTATTATGTAACTGTTCACCTATATACAATACAATGACATCACCGTCAATGACCCTATTCTCTCCCACAGCAATCGAACTGTTCCCATCCCTGGAGCGCGAGACAAACACCAACAGCTCAGGAGCGGGCAGTACGAACAGCACGGAGCGCAAGGCCGGTGCGGCAGACAAGCACGTGCGCGAGGTGATCTTCGCGCTGCCCTCGCTGCAGCTGCATCTGCGCACGCATCACCTGCAAGCACATGCGCCACCCACTGATACTGGTCTGTGCTAGACAAAAGCTACAATTAAATATTCTAATATAATAAGATAGATAGATAGATAGATAGATATACTTTATTAGGTACACCAATTTTAAATTTTTGATCTTAATCTAGTTAAGGTAGGTGACATAATGGGCGGTCTTATCGCTAAGAGCGATCTCTTCCAGACAACCTTAGGATGGATTGAGACGAGAAGGAAAAGATTAAGCTTAATTGCCATCGGATCGAAAAATAAAGAATGCTGAATTCGGCAAAGTTAACAAAAAAACTTAAAAGAGTTTGAAAGGCGTCTGTCTATCTCGACCATCTAAGACGTCCACTGCTGAACATAGGCCTCCCCCTTAGATCTCCCCAGGTTAGAAGCGTTGGAAGCGACCTGCATCCTTCATAAGGTTGTCTGTCCACCGTGTTGGTGGACGTCGACGACTATAAGCTAGCCATTAAAGGACATTGTTCCGGCTCCATACATGTTCTGCCTAAGAACCGTTCGAATGGAAAGTGACTTCTATAAACTCTTAAAATTATATGGAATCCTATGAAATAAGTTTTCACGAACGGACACTTCAGGAAACTAAAATAATTACGAAAAAAGTTAATATTTTGAGGTTATAAATAAAAAATAACCAAGCTTGCGTGAAATATCAGAGTAGTATTATCAAACTACACTATACAAAAAATCAACAATACTATGTACAGCTCTATATGTTCTCTTCTAGATCTAGGAAAAGACTACTCTACTAGATACTAGGAAAAGAGATAGTAAATAGTCAAGTTTAAGATAATTCTTTGACAATGATCATTTTATAAAGTTGCATTTTCTGTCTGTCCCTTTGAATGCTTTAGATCTTTAAAACTACGCAATGGATTTGGGTGCGATTTTTTTTAATAGATAGAGTAGGTCAAGAGGAAGGTTTACACCAAGGTTTTACATTGCCACCGTGCGAAGACGGGGCGTGTGACTAGTTTTCATAAATGCTTAGAATTTTTATGAAAAACAACTACCTAAACGCTTTTGCTTTCAACGTTACGTTTCTTAATATATAGTGAATCCACTTTGGATTTGTGATAAAACGCATAAGTTTCCAAAATGGAAGAGTTCCATTCACCACAATTCATAAAATATCGATATTATTACGATGGAGAATTATTTATTTAAATGATTGTTACTACTTTTATATTAGACAGTTACCTAGCTATCTACATGCCATAAGGCGGGAATCGAACCCGCGGTCTATTACCAAGAAGGCACAGACCATACTAAAAATGTCATTACCACACAAAATAATTTAACAGTTAAAGTAAGGTTTACCAATAACAATGAAAGAGGTTTTCGAGGATGTGCAATAAAAACAATATTTATATTCAATTAAAGGTTTTTAATCATCAATATTTCTCAATAATATATCTAAGAACTGAGCTTTGGTATCTCGCCCAGCTTAAATACCAGATAATAGTCATTATGTGGGCACAACAGCCCACTGTTCTACGCCCAACGATACAATTGCAACAGTATGCCTGATGGTAGGAGCTTCTTACAAAGTACACAATTGCGTCCAACAGTGCATTGCATCTTATTATGCTCGACTGCTTCAGACCAACACGTCGTACATATAAGGTCATGAGCTTCAACCTGTAATAATAAATACAAAAAATCATTAGTAAATATCAAGTAACTTGCAATTGTGGCAATTGATTTGAAAACCGAGAAATCGTGTGCTTATGAAAACATAAGTAGGTAGTAACAGTCTTATCAAAATTAGAAAAACACTTTCGTAGACCACTTACCATACGGGGAACAGTCCATTGTTGTATGCAACGAAGTATATCTTCGTTTTCTAATACCAAAGAACCTCCAGCAGATCCACAATTTATACAATATACTATATTCTGCATCCATTGTTGTAATTATAATATAACTAAATTCGATCACAGACAGAGCAATATCCGAAAATGCTAGTAAAATCCAGTTCTTTACACAAAGCCGAGTCTACCAAGTACGCAATCTAATCGGAGTCCGTAATCAAGCCAAAGTTGTTAGAATAAAACCATGAAACGCATAGAAAATCACAAAAGAAACGATAGTCGCAAAGCAATCAAACCAATCAAACTGACTTCTAGCAAACTGACTGAAGTACACCAGTGTTGCCAATTACGAAAACTATAATCCTACTCGAATGCCAAGCTAGAAATTCGCGATTCGCTCAAAACCATCTTAAAACATTATACAGAATACTAGCTTTTTTCTAGCTAGTCAGTTTAGGTATTTAAATGAATAAAGTGTTACCAACTAATTTTAATAACCGACTTCGGAAAGTAGGTTCTCAATTCGATCCGTATTTACCGAAATCCCGAAAACTTCCGAAACTGGTAGCACTGGCTGACGGAAACATTTTATAAGGCATCAATAATTGTGACCCTACTTTTTATTTGGAATTTATTTATTTGAAGTGTCCGTGGAATACTAAAATATGTTTCAAACAATATAAAAATAAATAAAAATTATAGTATAATTTATATTCACATCGGTTCTTAGGCCAAAATTGAACAATGTCCTTTGATCTAATGGCTTTTGTAAATCTAGGAGCATTTTCATGCATTACTAAACTAACATTCCGGTGAATGTTGGTGCCGAAATTAATTTTGCGCAAATAATCAAGCGCAATTTTGCGCAAACTTTGAGTGATTATATTATATATTTAGTATATATTAATAAAATTGTTACACAGATGAAAAGCCGGTGGTTGAATGCAGTTTCATAACGGAGTTTGAAGATCATATATTCGTCTCAGTGGACGCTGAAGCCTTCTTGTTCCTACATGATCTTATTTCTTCGTATATCAAGGAGAAGGATAGAGTGGTAAGTTCCTTTTCACTTCAGCATTTTTTTTGGCATGTATTTAACGCGGCGACTAAGTAAAACGAATATAGGTTTAAAAAAATAATAGAGTGTGTACCGTTTATAATGGGTTGGCAGCTAATAAGGAGTATCATAATAAGTCAAAGGTTATTAATATATCAGTTATGAGGTCCGTTTTAATTTAAACTAGCATCAAGTTTTTCTTTTGGTAACTGAATTAATATCTAAGCGAAAACTTAATGATGACAATAAAATAGAAAATGGGCATTCATAAATAATACAAATCAGGTTCTATTTAAAATTGTTTGGATGAAGAATAAATATAAACTAGTTCATATTATAAATATATTGTGCGACTTTTTAATAGCTTTAAATAAAGTCTAAAATGGCATGAAGAAAAAATATTTTGCGGCTGTGATTTTCAAAATTATAGGTGAATAGCATGGAAGTAAGCAAGCAACATGCAGCAAGCATGACTTCTGTCACGGCTCCGGCGCTGCGTGGCTCCGGCGGTCCCATGCGAGCTTATCGTCGCAGATGGTTTTCACGCTCACCACCGCAGCTTCGGCCTCAGCCGCGGCGGCGAGCGTTAAAACTACCTGCGCCTCAGCTCGCAGGCCGCCTCGCTCCTCCGCGCCTACGCGGTTTTGAATTGCACTCTAGGTACCCTTAGGCACCGTACCTACCGGGCTCTAGGGCAGACAAGACCTATGTGGAGTCGGTTTTGCAGCGATTCGTTTTCGTCACTAACTTCAATTTTTAATACAATGTTTTTTTAATTGAAGGTTATAAATGGCAATATGCTAAATAAAATGAATCCAAATTAAATTCTAAATAATACAATAATCACATCTTCATAGTGCGCCAAGTGAAATAATACCACCGCACCTTCCGCCGTTTTCATGAAATTATGATACACAATATTAATAATTAACTCTTATTCCTTTTTATTGTACTCCTTTTAATATTTAGAGCTATCCACAAAGGGAAGCCTGAAACTGGGTTTTTAGTCGGCACGAAATAGTTGGTAACATATTATCTTTGCCACCCAACTAACATTATTAGTCGCCAAGTCATTATAAATAGCTCCTCACCTAATATTTCAATTGACTGGTATAGTTTATTTGCTACCCAAACGCAGCTGCTAGTTTTTAGTTTTTATAACATCCTTAATTTTGAACCTTACATATTATAATAGTCGCGAAAATATTTAATCGCTGGCAATTTATTTTATTTGTTGCAAACATTTGTCGACTTTTAAGTTATTAGTCACCCGGAAAATAATAAGCCTTTTTTTTCTTTTTATTGTTGATAAATAGTTGCAAAATTAGAGGTTTAAAATTTGGCTGTCTCATTGTCTTGTGTCTTCCTATTTTTTTTATTATCTTACTCCAAATTTTGATTAGGCTGTTTCATTTTAATGCTTTTGCATATTTTTAGGGTTCCGTACCCAAAGGGTACAACGGGACTCTATTGTTTTCGCTCCTTTGTCCGTCCGTCCGTCTTTCATCAGGCTGTATCTCATGAACCGTGATAGTTAGAGAGCTGAAATTTTCACAGATGATGTATTTTTGTTAACTAAAACTTAAAACTAGAATTAAATAAATATTTTGGGGGAATTCCATACAACAAACGTGATTATTTTGTCCGTTTTATAAATGATGGTATGGAACCCTTCGTGCGCGAGTCCGACTTGCATTTGGCCGGTTTTTTAGATTACTGACCAGTTTTTATTTGGTGCTGTATATTATTTTACCGAGTTTGTTCTTTTTATGTGTCGTTAATTTTAACGGCTCTCACCTTACTGTGTACGTCATAAAGAAATAACACATAAATCAAAAAAGTCTTCTAGTCTCCGTTATTTTTCAAGACGAACTTGCTGACTTGTTGACTTTGTGACGATGTGTTTTTTTTTAATTTGAAACATGTGTGTTCGTTACAGATGCCGGGCGCTTCCCGGGCAGGCTGGGCGGACACGGGCGGCGCGAGCACGTCGGCCACTCGCGCCAGCACCGCGCCGCGGCCCGAGGGCGTCGCGCAGGACTACCGCGACTATCGATGTGTTACATGGCATCTCGAGCCTACTGTCAGGTAAATGTTGATACTAGTCCTTTATAATTTCTATGACAACTTTTAGCTTGAAACCACCAACGCCACGGTACTGACATTATAAAAAATTATACTCCTCGAGTATTTATTCGGATTAGGGCCGATTATTCAATCATTAACTGCTATCTGAGGAATAAATATGTTAGATTTTCTTTACAAAAATTGTCAAAACGTCAAACATATTTCTTCAATCAAAGTAACAACTAATCTACAATGAAGCAAGGTACTTGGTACAAGAAACCCAATTTCTATTATTTATTGAGATCATCAAAGAGAAAAAAAAGTAACAAATGAATGTCCCCAATCGAATCAATTTTATAACACAAACCTTTCCTCCACAGACTGCTATCCTGGGCAGGCAAGTCCATCGAGCCATACGGCGTGGACTACATCCTCCAGAAGCTCGGCTTCAGCCACGCTCGCACCACCATCCCCAAGTGGCTGCAGCGAGGAACCCTGGATCCCCTCGACAAGCTCCTGTCTCTAGTGCTCCTTAGACTTGTGGCCATCGTGCCGCACAAGTGATATTAGACCTTACCGCTGTAGCAATACGGCGCACTTTACAACAACAGGTAAGGTTATTACAAACAAATGACTGCAACAGATGATTATGTTCTACGTCTACTTTCTATCGTGCCGCACAAGCGATATTGAACCTTACAGCTGTAGAAATACGGCACATTTTTCTACATACAACAACAGATGAGGTGTTAACTACATTATTGATCGAAACAAATGACTGCAGTGCTATGTACTACAGCTAGTTGCCCCCGTGCCGCTCAGGCGATATTGGTCCTAGAGTCTATAAAAATACGGTGCACTTCACAACAACAGGTGACTTACTTTCGACATCAATATTTTAAGAATATGTAAATGAATGGAAACGACATAATCCGGAATTGTAACACGTGGTTTAGAACACTGATATCTAGCGACGATCGAGCGACATATTGAACGAATTGAATTTGTTATTATAAAGTGCTTTAGGTTGAATTGCCTAGCGCTATCGAAAATATTGTGACATTAAAATTGTTATAATTCTGTCCAAGGAATCCTTTTTATAATTCGACAATCTAAACATTCCTAAACTTACAATGGACTGTATAATCAGACGATAAGGTTGAAAATTGATTAATGAAAAATGCTGTGGTTGAGGGATCGAAAATGAAATGTAATAGTTATATTGAAACAAAGATGGCCTTTGGTGTGTATCTGTAGATTATGTAGACAATTACAAGTTTTTACTACACGTATACATGTAAATCTAGTTGAATTCTAAACAAAGAGTATATTATTCTTCGATGTATAGTAGATAATTGCGAAAAGGAGTTTAAAAACTCAATTTTCAACGAGAATGGATGAGTATGAGATTATTTTTTAATATTAACGTTGAAACATGTATGTGCATATACAGTTTTATATGTGAAATTGTGTATATGTGTACATAATCAAAATATAAATGATATTATTGTATTTTGAGATTTTGTGCTGCCTAGTAAATGTTTGACTTCAAAACTTAGACCCACAGATTTTAGCTAGGAAATTGAAATTCATTATTAAAATATATACTCCATATAAAGTATGATATTAACCAGTAACGTCTCTAGCATTCCCTTCACTAATAACTTTGGAAATACAAATTATATTCCAATTTTATGAGAAAGTACAATTTAATGTGAATTTATTAACATACACCAAAACAGCGCATTTCATTGGCTTACACACTTCATACTTGTAAATATTAGCAAATTATTTTATAAGAAAAACAAATATGTTTTGGTTCTTATCACTTTACTTACTTGGCCAGTTTTTTTGCTTGTATAAAGTTATTTCTTCAACTCTCCCTTTAAAAATGAACCCCAATAAGGATTAAGTAGGTAATAAAAAAAATCCCCTTACATGCGGAGATCTAAGAAATCAACACGAAATTTTGTTTTCGATATTTATAATTATGTCATTTTTATATACAGGGAAATCAATAAAAAATAAGTCTGCTAAGATAGCAAGATTGTTTTTTCTTACAATACGATGCTTATGCAGAAATAGTGTTCATCCAACTTAAACATATTTATTTCTGGAGTGAATCCTCGCACCTTTTAGCTGTTCCAATAGAATTCGCTAAGCAGTTTTCAACTTTACGCCTTACGCTATAAGGTAGGAAATTGCCTACCAGCGAATCTTGTAGTTCGAACTTTTAGTACCTACTGTTATAATTTAGTATTTTATTCAGCGACCAAAATGTTCCATCACAGTTTTAGTTATTATGTCGTGTAAGGTGGGATTATTCTGTGATTATTGTGAATGCAGTTAGTTTGTAAGTTATGTGGATCGTGTATATTGCCTTTGTTTTGTTGGGTGGGGATGTTTGCAGCTGAGAGCTTGTCCAGAAGACGTGTAGGCTTGCTAGTGATCCGTGATACAACTTATTTTGGCTCAATATTGTTTTCTTATTTTCTCTTACAATAATGATACTCCGAGCTCACCGAGTCAATGCTATCGACTTACCTCTTCTAAGCTGTCACTATAAATTATTTGTTTCTGTTTATAAAAATCAAGGGTATGTCATCCAGCGGAATCTGACCAAAATGAATGCTATACTCCGTCCCTGTAACAATTTTCCTTTATGTAGTTTTCAATGTATCTCTCGCGATGATCGTCTATCTGGACCAACTCTCAGGATATTTTATTCAATTATTGACGTTAACTGTCACTTTTATTATTATGTGAACTTTTTTATTAAGTTTATATTTATATTCTTCTGAGATGTTATTATTCCTACTCCTATAACCAGTTTTATTTGAAAACTGTAAAATGGGATTTTGAGAATCATTAGACAATCGGACTGAAGCTGTAAAATATTGTTATCCCATTTTGCAGGATTTTAATTAAATTATGAAGATGTATAATATTAATTATGCTGTTTATACAATTTAAGTTTGAATTTTATTATCATCCAATATTTTATTACTATTAAAATAAAGAAATGGTTCACAAATAAGCTACAAATTGAATATTTCACATTATATAAGGGGTTCTAAATGCTATGATTTACTGGGATTGTAATACAAAGTAAGTTAATTTGCGGAAGAAGTTGTATTATTTTGTATAATAGCGGTAGCGGTTAGGTTCGAAGGGCTTCGTTGCATAGTACTGATTATATTTTATTAAAGCATGGTGATTTGTACATAATGTATGTGATAGATATCAATAAATTATTATTATATAGAATTTAATTATGTGATTTGATTTCCTTTTTGCTGTACGAAATTTCCCTTGGAGATACAGTTGGTGAAATAGACTTAAAAAATCGTCAGTGAAAAAATTTATTCATGGAGCGTATGTAATAACTTGGTACCGTGACGGCCTCTTTCATATGCATGCCCTGTAGCAAAATTATGAAGCGTTCAGGAATAAAACCAGTTTAATAGGCAAAATATGTTATATTATATAAAAAATAAACCGAATAGTGCATTTACATGTAAAATAACAATTATTTACCTAACCATACAAGTATGTAACTATAAAATAATATTACACAAAAGTTATACGAAAATTTGAATAACATAACTTAAAATAATGTCTGAAAATGGTTGTTCTAAATAAATTAATAACGTTTGGGTGTATACATTAGCCTCCAAGAATGACAGCGTGTATGATCGACGGGCGCATTTTTATTCTAAGGGCCGCGTCACTCCGGAATGGCAGCGGCTAGCAGTCCAGTATATCGTTTTAAAAACTTGATATGGTCGCGAGCAACGCGTGTCTTGTCAGCTGCCTTTCCGGTGTGTCTCGGCCCTAAGTTTCTCCTGTCATTCATAGAAACTTGATGAAGAAAGTATAATTTAAAAAATTTCAATACATTCTGATGTGCATTTGTGATATGAAAGCATTTCCAATAAGCTTATACGAAACAATTTCAAACTAATTACATCGTTCCAAATTATTATCAGAAGGTGCATTATCATAAACAATACATTTGTCAGTCGGTATAAAAGCTACGAATGATAACAAACAGGAAGCGCCTGTCTTACTACAACTAGATTATTTGCAATATAAGCTTAACGGGCACTTATCCAGAGGTAATTGATTCTGGCAATACTCGCTAACTAATTCATATATGATTAGTATTAATTATCTCTAAACTATGGCGCTAACATAGGAATGTTCCCAACAATCAACTGTTTGTACAAACTATTTGATTTGTGCCAGTTTTTAAATGTATTGGGAATTTGTCGACTTCGCTTCATAAGGCATTTATTTATAAAATTCATTATCAGGTGTGTTAAACTTCTAACTATGGGTATTTGTCGTGAAAGGTGAAACTATTGGAAGATTTACACTATATTTTTATGATATGGTGTATTACTACAAAGTATTGCTTTAAGAAGACGAATGTGGTGAAAGTTTTGATACTTCATACATGGCCATGTCATTTCCTTAAAATATAGCACACACATATTTTATCATAGATGTTGAAGTGACATGATCATAAAGCCAATGAAGAGAACATGAATGCATGATAAAGTACAGGCAAGGCCACAGGCAAGTTACTTAAAAATATTTGTAAACAAACAAATGCGGCAATTAAAGCTATTGATACAATCATTCACTGTTATTGCACTGGCTCAGATAAAATATTAATTTTCGGTTAAAAATAAACTCCATTCAATTATATTGTACAAATATAGCTATGATTAAAAACATCTCCAATTTGTAAATTTTATAATCACAATAATTTACGACATCGATATATCGAATAGCAAAGTATCGACTAAATCGTACGGGCCTACACTACGATATCGTACGATAATATAATATTATAAAGACGCGGCAGTATTTTGTTTCCTATTCATAGCTTAATATCGATGTAAAAGGAGTTTTTTTTTTAGTTTTAATTATTGTACACGCAAAGTAGTCTGCTAATTATTTTTGTTGCTAAATTGTCTCATGTTTTCAGACCAGTTATTTTTATAACAATAGAATTCGCATTTAGCGCTGTAGTTTTGATTGGATGAGGTTTACATAATTCCATTAATGAAGACGTCTCTATTCCTTAAAAGACAACTGGAACGTTCATTTCTAACTTTTGTCTGCTATAAGCAAATTCTATTGTATCCAAAAATATTGCTAAGGCACTCTACATACGAAACCAAACCACCGACTCTCATATAAAGCATGGCAACTCATGTGGCAGACTATTAAAATTTAAACTGAAACCATCATTGTTTTGTCCAACTTTTTGTTCAATCCATTGACACGCCAAGCGCCTTATTGCGTAATTCGCAAATCCTTATCCAATCCTTATGAGTCCTACATGGGATTATAAATGGATTTTCTTTCTTTCTTTCTTTCTACAGAAAGAAAGTAAATACGTCATCGACACAACGTTGCTAGGATACAGCCGGACGCCGACACACGGTCGCTAGAATATGTGAGTAAAATATGAAAGGTCGCCAAGCATGTGACGTCGCCAGGATGTGTCAGGTGCGATGTGTGCGGGCAGGTCGCGGGTAGAGCACTGCGTGCCGGCGCGTGTGTGGCGCTTCTCCGACTAGTTGATGGCAAAGTTCTGCGTGAAGTCGTACTCGATGGTGGGGATGACGGTCTGCACGAACTTCAGGAACACGATGAGGTAGGAGTGCACGCCCATCTCGCCGCCGCTCTCTGTCACCGTCTCTATTATCTTCTTCATTACTTCTGCATGACTGGAATTGTAACAAATGAATTTAGTTGAAGGTATTAGGCTCGTCCGATTTGTCAAGATAGATGTTTACAAGATTAGGGAATGGAGTTACTAATCTGATTTCTGGACTATGAAACTACTTCTTATAGTTTCGGACGCTGGAACTATGGAAAATATAAATTCAAAAAGCGTTTTAAGCTAATTTCCAAAGAGTAGGTTCGCAATTCTGCTGTTTATGTATAACTTTTTCTTGTTTACATATAGTGGACTCCTGTAATTCTTGGTTGTTCACAAGACTTACCGACAAGGGTGTACAGACGCCATGCTGGGCCCAGACAGGTGCGGGTGCGACTCCATGGTGACGGTCTTCTTGGCGTGGTCCTGAGACACGTCTTCGTACATCTGCTCCACGCTCAGTAGGGTGCGATCCTAGGGATACCATATAACAAACAAACCATTTAATATTAATTCGATAACTAGGTATACATTCAGGTCATTACGTTGAACCAGAGGTTTATTCTCACACAGAGAAGGTTCAATTATTTATTATCACGGCCGATCTAATGTTTTAATCAAATAAGTTAACTTAATCTTAAATAAAAAATAATTTTACGGGCATCATTAATGGGAATGTATAAATGGAAAAAGTTGTACCTGGATATTGAAAATAATAATATTTTGTTATTAATTCATGGTATTCAAAGTAATATTCAGTGAAGGTCGCAATAAATAACAATGAAATTATCTCATTAGTAAGCGGTAAATACTGATATTTGCTACGCAATACACGTAACTGAACCATTAACACTAGTTTACACGGTTTTTATACCCCAGCTGAAAGTTGTTGAATTTTATTTATCTATCTATAGGTAGTCTAGGAAAAAATATTTTAAAAAATCTATCACGTCCACATTTGGAATTATATTTAATTTAAACAACACGAAAAAACGGACCATAAACAACTAAAAATTATTAATTTTGGACTTCTTTTTGTAGGTTTCGGAATCGGTTTCTCTTAATATAGACCAGGAGTAGTCTCCCATCATATTTTCGTCCCAATAGCCTTGATAACGATCTTCAAAAGCCTTTAAATTCTGGTAAAAATGCTCTCTTTGTGCGTCGCTCATGCTTCCTAAGTTTTCCGGAAAAAAATCCAAGTGGGAATGTAGAAAAGGAATCTATTGACATGTTAACACCCATCTTATGATAATTTTGTAATGAATCACTAACTCACTTTTATTAATGCTGAAAAAGTCTCTAACAACAGTTTTGAATGAATTCCAAGCAACTCTTTCAGTCGTAGATAAAAGAGTATCAAACTTAAAATCACTTATGATTTTGCGTACTTGTGGGACGCTAAACACCCCCTCTTTAAGTGACATATGCATGTACAATACCCGACTTAGTTTTCCTTTTAAAACCCGAAGTCTTAGTAACACAAAAGTAACAGTAATTTTCGTGATTAGTTGGTTCCCTGCACAACATTTGTGTACCAAATGGCAGGTGTACGTTTTCTCCTTATGACCATCACAGTAAAGTGATTCTACAGCTCTCACAAAACACATAGTGAGCCCAGTTTTTTCTTGAATGGCCACAGGAAATCCGAAATAAAGAAGATATGCAATTTTCAACGATTCTGTCATATGTGTTTTCTTTTTTATAAATATATTGTCCACAAACATTACAAAAGCGATCACAACTTTATTTACAGTGTCTAGGAGACATTTTATTTGAATTAAACAAAAAATATCTCTTAAACTAAACAAGTAATGCAACACCAAAGATCGGTAGTTAAGAATGATTCCTAAAAACAAATATTTGAGGGCAGAAAAAAAATGTGACGTGATAGAATTTTTATGTTGTTACTTTTATAATGTACAAAGGTGGCGAAGAGTACTGGTATAGATTTTGTGAGGGGTATATGGAAAAAATAAAAATTTGTAAACTAGTGTAATTAGCAACTAATTACGAGTTTTTGTTTACAGGATTAATGAAGGATTCCGTAATTTTCCTAGAGGATTATTCATTCATAGGTTTTATTTTTGCTAAGGTCGTAAATGTGTAAATTAAACCAAAATTTAGGAATGCGTGGTTGTTTACCAAATGCGGATACGTGGATACGTGATGCGGAGTTTTTCAGTAAATCCATTGAGCTGGTGAACAAATTGTTTGTAAACTTACAAGCAAAACACTTATTACACACTTTGGGATAGATTTTATGAAATGGTGACTGTTCCGTAATTTTCTTTGACAAAAAATATTAAAAACATTCTGAATTCCCTATGAACTATGTCTGCTAGGTCCTCACCTCGTCGTATCCGATAAGCCAGAGTCGCGGCGTCTGGTAGTATTTGTCGTACGTGATGTGTAGGTCGTAAGTCCGCGTGCGGATGATCTCGTCGCCGTCCGACTTCGACTTCTTGTCCGACTTCGCTTTGGGTTCTTTGCGCGGCGCTAGGTCTGTGGACTGGAGGGGGTTATGTTATATAATGTTAAAATCTAAGTCGTATTTGGTAAAGCTATCATTTGATAACAATTTCATGGCTTATAGGCTAATTTTTGTCTTCGTGCGAAACATCCCTTGAAATGCGTACCAAACAAGTAAGAAATTATAACAAAGTGTCAAGTGAATGGTTTGTTTTTAAGTATAATATGTGTATGTGTGTGTCAAACAAAACAGCGAGAGAAAATCTTAAACCAAAAGCGTTACTGTAGGTAGAAAGTATTGATAAACTATAAATAACGTGGATCAAGGTAAGTCTACATTGTATGAGCTTTGATTACATATCGCGACATACGAAATGTAATGTGAACGTGACTGATAGTGGCCATGGCGACCAGATAACAGGGTCACTCATATATTGTGTTTGTTGATACTCAACCTGTTCGATATTTATGAGCGGTTTAATGTTAACTGACAAGCTATTGCGTGGAGTAAATAGCCATGTCAAGTATATTATTAAAAGTTGCTGTTCAGCAGTTAAATCTAGACAAATAAGCTGAACTTTTTGTCTTGAGCTCTCGGCGGAAGAATGTGTTTGCGATTTGCGCATTGTATCGTCCAGCGAGGAGTCACTTCATACAAGGACCCAACATCTCACTTTTGTAACAGATGGTAGTCGAAACAGAAATTATTTTACTATTTCCCAAAGATAGACGTTATTACTTACCGGATCCACCTCATCCAGCAGCCCCGACTCCTGGAACTGCTCCATGTCTTCGGCCTCTCCGTCCTCATCATCTTCATCGTCATCATCATCATCGCGATCACCCGCCGCGCCCTCGCCATCGCTGTCGCCCGTGTCAGCCGCGTCCAGTGTCATCTCGCATACCTGGGTAAGGTTTGGTAAAGACAATATTTCTTTTTATTTACTGCACAGCTAAATAAAAACTTAATAAAAGAAAGAAGTAGATGACAGAAAGTCAAATGCAAGTCCTGTTACAATCTATGCCAAGATCTTTTGGTAACAGTTTACCTCCTTAAGTACATAGTTTTTAAGCACTGCAAGTCATTTTACAAATAAATTAAAATATTGGCTGAAGTTGAGAACAACAGTCAACAGGTAAATACAGATAGGCAGTAACTTCTTCAAACTAATAAACTAGGTGATGTTTTTCTTAAACTACTGGACCAGTTCCAAAAATTCTTTTACTAATTGTAAACTAATCTGACCTTGACTCAAATATTTATATATGCTTTTTTTGCTTAACATACGACCATATACCCTACCTAACTTATCTATAAAGAATGTATCAGTGATTGTTTGTCATACCTTCTCTTCAACAGTGGGTGATCCAGCATTGTCATAGTGGTGTGTGTCCACCCAGCCGCCGTCTTCATCATTTTCATTCTCTATCACTTTCTCTTTGTCCTCACAGTATTCTATCTGCAATCAAATTGATAGGTTAAAGCTACAGTACATCATATCCGTATAGATAAATAGTTATTATTTACTTGTTTATTAATAAGTTGTGGTTACATGTTCTTCAGATTGATAATAATTTTAGATTACAGCATATCTTTTCAAGCATATAATTCCAAGTAACACTTATATGTAACAAGTTTGTTGACTACAACTTTAGACAATAGTCATACAAACAACATTAAAAGATCATTTAAGACTTTTTTTTTCTTCTTACATACGCTATGCATATCATGCACATAGATAAATAAACAAAAGAAATTGGTTCCTCCAGAAAATCTGTAACTTGATACCTGTTTACACCTCCTATAGCAGGGCACATTCCTAGTGATAAGGAACTGCTTATCACCAGGCAGGTACGGCCGGATCTTAGCGTCTTCACCCTTAGCCCACTGCCAGGTTGGACAGTGGTGCACCAAGTGGTCTCCCGCAGCCACAAACTCCTCGGGAGTTAGCACTCCTGTCTCTTGGAATTTTGACTCCTAGGAAAGGAATTGATTTAGCAAAGATTGAGAGTTGTTTCTTTTATCAATTGTGTAAATATAAAATGATGAGTTACTTATAACTTGTTGGTATATTATTTAATATTCCCTATTGCAATATAACTTTATTGTGTATGTAAAGCTGTTTATGTTAATTCAACAGAGATATGACTGTGTTTACTTAACAGATGATACATTCAAAATAATTTATTCAATAGTTCATTATTATTCTGCTACGTTAATTAACAAAGGAAGGTCATTTTGGAATTTACAGAGAGTATCTTTTTGCTACAACAGTGAATTATTTTTATATTGGTAGAATTTTAATTAACTCCATTAAATGAATCATGTTTAATTGTTAGAATTTTAATATCTTATCTCATCTAAAATTTAGTTAATCTAATATGAATAAGGGCATTTCAGAATCACCTTACTGCTAGGGTCATCTTAAGTTCTACTGCTATTTTCATTTGGCTTGAACTAAATATATATTGAATAAAAATCAATTTTAAACAATATTTGATTAATTTAATAATGCATACGTCTGCTCTTAAATTTTGATGTGAATTACCAGAATAAGTACCTGATCTCTCTTATCACTTATATATATATTTTTTTGTGAATATACTTTGAGCAATTGGACTGAATCAATAATTTTATTAAATAACTTCTACCTTTTCAATTTAAGCTTCAAAAACAAAGCAGCAAGAGTTATTAAGGAAACATGATGAACAATGGATATATAAGTATATCAATCACATAAATTATGTCGAACACGGTGTCGGCTGACTGTAAACAGTGATACGATAACTAATTACTGTGAAGTGGTGCACCTACCTTCAACACCGGCGTCAAGTAGCCTGCGACTCCAAGTGCGGTGCCCTTCACCGAGTTAATAACACTCTGCATTTTACCACACTCAAGCAGAGCACCAGCAATGTGGAAAATTGGGAATCTGCAGTACTTTATCAACAAAAGTTATCACAATTCACACAAAAGAACAACCCTTCGCAGTACAGCTGAATTCAATTTCGTTTGACATTGACAATGACATTCCAATTTGACATGTAACTTTTTTTTACATGGCAATCTGATTTCGCCATCGAGCTTAGAATTATAAGGAGACGCCGTGTTGTTATTGACGTATCTATAGTTATATAAATATGGGCGAAATATGAAACAAACTATGCAACATAGTTCTGTCTCACTC
Source organism: Helicoverpa zea (assembly GCF_022581195.2). NCBI lineage: Eukaryota > Metazoa > Arthropoda > Insecta > Lepidoptera > Noctuidae > Helicoverpa > Helicoverpa zea. The sequence goes on from NC_061454.1 coordinate 13,709,873, forward strand.
TTTCTAAGCAGATAATTATATTTGAAAACAGGGACAACAATATTTTTGTGGTTGCGTAAAATGGTGACATTTACTTTTGATATCCTCCTGTTTGTAGGTGCGTGCCATAACCCCAGCGGGGCCCAGCAGGGCCAAGGCCTGCCGGGGCTGCGGGTTGTTCGAAAGAGATACCGCGGCCCTGGTACATACAAGGCCTATGACGGAACACGACGATTTTAGTCAGTAAAAGTCTGACACTCCCTCACCGCTGCTAACCCACAGCGGGAGGGGTCATTTGATGATTTTACGTCGATAAAAAAAAAAAAAAAAAAAAAAAAAAAAAAAAAAAAAAAAAAAAAGGTGCGTGCCATATCTGGTACATATGTCATGGTAGTTGTGCTGTCAAATAGGTGCTCTTCGTGACTTATTTTTGCTATTTTATGTGTGTATTTTACGTGTTTACTATTAAGACTTTACTATTTCAAGAGTGAATTTATCAACGAGTATGCCTACGTGTTGTATCGTGAAGTGTGGTGCAAGTAAGCACAAAAATCAAGCAGGATTGTCTTTACACAGGTTAGTAACCAGTTTTTGCTAGATTCTACATAAACTAATTCACATTGGATAAAAAATATGTTACGGAAACATGAATTGATGGTGAAAGTACTTATATTTAAGTTTATTTCTGTATAAAAAGCTATATTTAGAAATAAATGTTGTTTACAATAACATGTCATATTGGCATAGTGCTGTAGTTGTCATAACTGTATCGATATAATATCCACTTTTATAATTCAGCTTTTACTAATTTTAACAACAGAAGTTACTGTTCCTAAGACACTGAGCCCTCAGAGTTGTGTATTATGTTGAATAGAACATCTCTATTTTGTTATTTACTTAAGTACTATCTTTTCATCGCGGTATTACTCGCGTTCCGACAGATCTAATTCCCGTACCCGAACAGTAATAGCCTATGCCCACCGGGTAAAGTGTAGCTTTCAAATCGGTCAACTTGTTTCGGAGCCTATTCAATCCAAACAAATAATCAAAGTATAGATAAGTTCAAGTTTTGATGTTCTTTAATTAAAAAACATTTTTTGCAGGTTTCCTATACGAAATGATTTAAGGACAAAATGGTTAGAAGCTATTGGTGAGGAAAATATTAATCCCAGACATAAATATTGGTATGTCTGTTCGCTTCACTTTGAAGATAGTTGTTTTAATAGAACACTGGATATCTTAAGATTACGTGACAACTCTGTTCCCACATTATTTTTGGTAAGTCTTAAGATAGTTTTTTTTTTTTTTTGTTAGACAAATCCTATGTAATTACATTATTAGTACAGTATATCTCTCCGTTCCATCGTTATTAAAGGAATATTCTTTTTTTCAGACACCCAAAGAAGGCCCCCAGGAGTCGTTGGTTTTACATGATATTACTAACATCAGAAAGCATAATGATACTGCCACATCAACTGATGTGTTCCCATTACCATTATCCTATGAAAATATAAAACCAGTTTATTTCAGACGAAATAGAGAGCAAATTACTGTACTAAATTGCTCTAGTAAAAATCCGGTTTTAGCTATAAATGAATTGAGTGATAGAAAGAATTTCATAGATATCCCAGAGGATCATAGCGATTTGTACGATACGTATATGCAATACATTTTAAATACCACAGCTGAGACGTACTCTGATAAAGTCATCGAATATATATCTGGATACGTCGTTAAAAAGTTAATGCGTAGCATTAAATGTGACGTTTGTGTTTCATTATTAATTGGGGAGGAAGACATCAATAGCCTCATTTATGTAAAAACAAGAGGAGGGCTGAAATATGCCTCTTGTAGCGTCATAAATATAATTAAAAAAACAGAGAAACTCGTGAAAACTCATTTAGATTGTAAAATTAAACCTGAAGTCTATTATTTATACATTTTTAAATTTATGTGTGAATTTTATGAAATTAATACTTTTTTTGACTGTGATCCCAATCACAGTACTAACCACAAGTTCCTTTTAATCAAGTCAATAATTAAAACATTTTTAGATATAAGATTTAGATACTACGGTTGTAGAAGAATTGAAAAACTGTCTCATAGACAGTTTTTTAATAAGCTTATATTGTTTAGAAATGAATAACTTTGCTCACCCCGTTTGGTTTATTATTTATTCTTGGGTCAAATTTAGTAATTCAAAATTCACCCTCTTCCTGTCAACCGATTAATCTGAACTTTTGTATACACCTTTAATTCCGATGACAATACAATATAGTAATATCAATAACATTGTAAATCCAATATGGCCGCCGGCACAAAATTGTTTTGTACAATCGATTAATACATAATTAGCTCCATTTGCATTATATAACTTTCTCATGAATAGCTTGAAAACGATTGTAAATTATTGTATTTTTTTTAAGAGAGTATCTACTTATGGCGTTTCTTGCGGATTCTTCTTCATAAGACCGAATCTTTGGCACCCTGCAACTAGTCTGACGTGAAAGAACTTTCATAGGGCTATTTGAAATAATAAATAATTAATAATTACTTTGCCTGTGTTTTTTTTTTTCAAAAGTCACCATCACCCTACTGAAATGACTCCTCCCATTTGGTTGATGTTGTTGAGGTTATTAGTATCAGTGAAGTTAATGTGATAGTTAGTTCTATGACGAAGAAATTATTTATACTCGGTTATTTTTATGCACCCAGTAAGACTCGTACGTACTTCTAACTAGAATACAATATCGATATTTATTGAATCCGGTAGTGGTACAACCCTAGTAATGGCAGCCATTTTAGTTACTACTGCAGACTGACAGTAGGTGTGCACGTTTTTTTCGTGACATTTCCTGTCCCTATAGTTATATGCATAGATATAATATTACTAAACAAGATTGCGCACGCTCAAAATATATATTTACGAAAATGAACTCTATTCTAACGCAATAAGGTACTAAATTGGTTGCATAATACACAGAGGCAAATCCGAGCCGAGAGGGATAGTTCGAACGGAGGCTGTTTGTCTCTTTCTAACACCTTGCCAGCATAAAAAAATGTTGTGATCAAAAGTTTTGTCTTCCCAAAAACAATTGAATCACTTATATTTTTATCTTATTTTAACAATTGTAAGTCAACAAATAAATAACAATCGCATTAATTTATTCGTATTTATTATTAAAACATAAACAACATAAATTTTTATTTTGCTTTTTTTTATTTTCTAGCGGTAACCCTGAACATTCTTGGCGCGTAATCAGCATTTAAAATTTTGTTTATATTTTTTTGTATTAAATCAATTTAAACTATTAAAATGGTGAAAAAGTGTTGCGTTTCTACTTGCAAAAGTGAATCCTATGGTGGTTGCAATATATCGTTCCACAGGTTAGCTAATAATAACATTTTCGTAAACCAAACAACTAGGGTGCCCATGAATTCTTGTAACGAGTCAAAATATGGGTGATGGATTTTAAAACTGTTGTACTATTGTTATAGCTTCCCAAAAAATGAAGAAAGGCGACATAAATGGCTCAGCAGTCTATATATGAAGTAGAAATACAAAAAAAACAGTCTTCACTTCGAATCTTCCTGCTTTTATACTGCTAATTTCCGCTAATTATTAAAAGCCTTTATTAGTATCTTAAGGTCACAAACTGCGTAAGTTAAAACTTCAATACTAACCTGTGTTTAATAATCTTAGCAAATTCGGATTTGTCTCACATAGCTTAATCTCATAGTCACCCTATTAGAAAGGGACAGACAGCCTCCGTACTAACTGTTTCACTCGGCTCGTTTTTTGGGTTTATATGCGCAGTCCTGTTTACTAATATTATGTCTATGGTTATATGTCAATGGATTTCGCCAATTTCTGCCAGATACTCGCGTGAGAGAGTGACGACACATGGGGAAAATATATGAAACAAACAAAAAAAACATATAAATTAAAGCAAAGAATAAGTTCAGCTTGTCTGGTGGAAGATATTGAGCCTGCAACAAAATACATAGTATTAATGAATTTACCAACTTATAACACAAGTAATAAATTTACATATCATATCTTTATGAAATATATAAATACTGTTACAATTTAATACTATGTATAAACGGCTGTCATTCCGATAGTAGTAGGCGTAACGGGCATCGTTGCAAAAAGCATAAAAAAATACATAGACCAATTAGACGCATCAATTAACATTCACATACTCCAAAAACAAGCAGCCATACATTCATCTATCATACTCAGCAAAGTATTAGGAGACACAGTATTCGTACGAACAGCAGAAGAACAACACTCACACACTGACACACAAACACCAGACACACAAAACACGCATCCATCACCAAGCACGCAAGCGGGACCAGCCATCCAGGAACAGAACACACAGCCACCATCTAACACCGAACATTCGTCATCATCACAGCCTAGAAGAGGAAGAAGAAGGATAAGAACAACGCAAACAAACACATCAACTACATAATACATACACATTATATAATAAATAATACATACAAAATACTTATATAAAATCTAAATAAAAAGACTAGGGGGGACATGGGTATCTTTTTTTCCGCGGGCTGCGGAACGGGATACCTATTAAAACCGGCATAAAGTCGAGAAGGTCAAACCTACCATCTATACTATGTATAATACTATGTATTAGAAGAAATAGATTTTAAAAAAGCATTTAAGAGGGAAGCGCAGGCCACACCGCCAGCTAGCGGGCGGGCGGGCTAGGCGAACGAAGGAAACTATACAAACTACGCGAAATATTGGCGAGCTAAACTATGGGGTTCACACCGAAAACTACGGACAGGGCCCCGATTCTCCTAAGTTAATAATGTCAAAATCGAATAGAAATCGAATCGCAATATGATCGTAATAGCAGTTTTAACCATATCGGGCATTCTGCTACTAATAAAAGACCAATCGTATTCGATTGACATTTGATTGGTGTGCGATTGGTCTGCTATTTTGATGATTTTGGTCTATACGGTAGTTTGCTGTACAATCATTTTGCAATCGTAAATCATTTGCAGACAAAATGATTCATTATTGAATGACAGAAAAGGATAAAAAGGCTTATTTCAAAGAAAAAATAGCGGAATGCCACATACGCTTCAATCGTAATCGAGTCGGGATTGGATCTCAGTCGAATCGAGTCGAACGTCAATCGAAGGTCGCTTAAGTAAAATTAGGAGAATCGGGCCCCAGACGAACGACGAGCGGAGCGCGCGGAGACGAGCGTCGAGTAGTCTACTCGAAACGGGGAGGACGGGCGAACGAACCGAGCGCACCAACGAGGTGAACCGTGAACGAGTAGCTTCGCTGGAATCGTCGGGTATTTCGTTAGCTTAGCTCGTTAGGTTAGTCGGTAGCTCACGGTGTAAACGGAAGTATGTAAAGAGGTGAAACGATGTTCGCCCGCCTAGCCCGCGTAGCTGGTGGTGTGGCCTGCGCTTAAGGAAAGAAAGAAATAAATGATTACAATACCTATTGTTAAGAAGTACTCGAACTACATGTAAACTATGCTAAAATAATAAAGAGGAAACATTTTTTTTGTTTGTTTGTATACTAAAGGCTCAGAAACGACTGAACTTATTATGAAAATATTTCGCTGTTGGAAAGCTCGCAACGGGCACACTAAAGAGTTTATCAAAATCGGTTTAAGGTTAGTTCCGTACGAAAAGGGATAAAATGTCCCCAGGCTGTATCTCATGAACTATAGCCAGACAGTTGAAATTTTCCCCGTTGTGCAATGTATTTTTACTGCCGCTATAACAACAAACACTGAAAACTGGATTATGTATTTTCGTTTTACAAAAACATCTTGTAAAAATCTAGTGTAGGTACCTATTTGAGCGGTTTCAGTAGGTGTGCAAAAGTGAAACGACAGAAAATTAAAACACCTATACATAAAAAAAACAGCGATAAATTGCATTGCTTCGTCGAATGCAACTGCTTACAAATATAGTAACTTGTTCTATACCTAATGGTTTCGGTTTCAGTCGCGTCCCTTAAATTGGGAACTACTGACCATACCGGGATAAAATATAGCCTAATAATGTTGCTCGGAAAGACTGTAGCTTTCCAGTACCTAGTGAAAGAATTTTTCAAATCGGTTCAGTAGTGTCGGAGCGTCTAAGGTACAAACAAAGAAGAAAATAGTTCCTTTTTAGGGTTCCGCGCCCAAAGGGTAACGGGACCCTATTGTTTTCTCACCTCTGTCCGTCCGTCCGTCCGCCTGTCACCAGGCTGTATCTCATGAACCGCGATAGTGAGGGTTGAAATTAACAACAACAAATACTAATGACTAGAATAAAATAAATATTTTTGGGGGCTCCCATACAACAAACGAAGCGATTTTTTGTCTAAATAATGGTACGGAACCCTTCGTGCGCGATTCCGAATCGCACTTGGCCGGTTTTTATTATTATTTTATTACAAGCTTTTATTTAACTAGCAATGTATGTACCTATGTGTTTGTGTGATCGGGTGATTTTTACCTACATCTAAATTTTAAGGCTCTTTCCTTTAAGCGATTGATGGATGAGGTGGGATGAAAACTTACGTGTTGCACTCGAGTGCAAAGATTTTTCACCTTGTGCTCTTTTGATTCCCTCGCTGCCGCTCGGATTCTAATTATTGAAACACTCGTTAAGAATCCTTCGCTTGCTCGGTCATCAAAATTGACCCCGCGGTTAAAAGCCACTTTGTACTCTTGTTTAACAAATTAACTACTTTGACAGGTGTCCATGGAATTGTTTAAAGTAACATTTAAGAAACCGTGTACCTACCGTGTGTAAAGTGAAGAAGAGCATAAAAAACAGACATAATGCAACTGACACACAGCATTAGATCTAATCAGGCAGTTTAAACAATATGTTTTAATTGCCTTCGCAAGTAAGTAAATCAGTCTTCAGCAATTCGCAAAATTTAATGCAAAATGGAACAAACAAACAACACTTAACATGAGATAAGTAATTAAGTGTCACCGAATGTAGATTTTACACAACAATGCCGAAAAATAGGTGCTACCTTACATAAAACTGTCAGGGTTTTCCTCGACACTTCTTGAGACCCCGCCCGCACGGCTCCCGGACGGCCTCCAAACGAGGATAAATCTGGGGAAACCCAGACGCATGGCACCCCTTGACACGTGCAACAGATAGGTACATAGGTACATAGTTGTGTACTTGTTTGTTATCATATTATTATTTCCGTCAAACGTTATTCATTATTGGGATAATAAACTGAGTCACTTCAATTTTAGCTTAATTGCAACTAGTCCTCTGAATAAAGCTGTCGTTAATAGGTTTTGTTGATAAAGACTTCTATAATCTTCATTGTGAACCTCGGTCACAATCTAAATTTCGAGCAGTTAACTGACTAAAGGACAATAACGTTGTTTTATAATTTCGCATCTAATATAACATTAATGTTTAATCGGCGAAGTAAAAAAAAATGTGTTGTAAAATAACAGATTAAAACATTTATTAGACTCCTTGTTTTGAACACTAACTGTTTAACATGGATCGAAAAGCAGGTGAGTAAGAATAATATTGATTATTTTTTTGGCTCCGTACCCATAGAGTAGGTAAAATGGCACCCTATTAGGTATTAAGGCTTCGCTGTCTGTCCGTCATTCCCCTTAAACCATGATCCAGCCTGTCCCTTTGCTGTTAGTCAGCGACGCCCTAAGCCGAGGCTCGTACCCCACAGGGGGTGCCCTTAGCGCAGTCGCTTAGTTTGTAAGCTTTTTTGCCCCTGGCTGGAGGCCTTAAACTCTAGGCATCCACAGGGATTTGACCGGTTAAGCAGTCAACAGCCTCCTAGGCTGAACTGCGAGATGCCATTCACAAAAAAAAAAAAAAAAAAAAAAATGTCTGTCCGTCACAAGGTAGGTACTCACTGCGTCACTGTACTTCACGGACCCTGACAGCTAGATAGTCTTACAGCCCACAGGCTGTGTTTCTGTTGCCGCTAAGAAAATAAATACTGAAAACTAGAATATGTGTTTATTGTAGAGTATGTTTTTTTTTAAACATGGTAGTCATAAAGGATAGAAATATGTCCAACAATCGAGATTAAAGAATATTTGGCGAGCATTGATATGTTTTTTGTATATCAATGTTGGCGAGGCAAACCTTGCCTCAGCCTTTTAATCGTCCCATTAGTAGATAGACGTAAGACAATAGTAAATACATTGGCAATCGAGTGATTTTAATGAAGCCAAAAATCGCGGGTTTTTTAGAGTGCCGTAGTAAACTAGGAAACCTTATAGTTTCGCCATGTTTGTCCAATACATGGATACCAATCACGATCAAAAAGTGAAAAAAAACACGTAAAGTGGGGCGTTTTTCTTTTCATTCCAACCCTGTCGTGTGATATCGTTTAATAGGTTTTGATAATATTGATATTTTCGGAAATAATCGCTCCGAAAGTTAAAAACAATGTGTCCCCTCATTTTTGAACCATAATCCTAAAAAATATGAAAAAAATCGAAAATATAAAACTTGAAATTGATATTGAATATTGAACTAGATTTTCTGGGAAAATTATTTTGAACTCGTTTCAGTGAGCAGTTTTTGAAAAATTCTATAAAGTGATTTATACACTTTATAGGATAAAGTCAAATACAATGTTTTTTTTTTCAAATATTTCATATCAAAACAGCTCTTTTGAAACGTCAAGCTAGTTGCACGTTCCAAAGAGTGGATCTCATGGAGAATAGAATAGATTTATTTATTTGCATAAAATGTAGGTAATTTTACAATTAGGTGTTACAATTTTATTTGACCCGTGTACATTCTGCCTAAATGGCATGCAAAAAATAAGACTTATACTATAAAAAACTATAATACTAGGTATCACTTATAACTATATTAATTTAATCTAAGAACAATAATACTGTAAGCTAAATTGAGTTATCATTAATGAAATCGGATACAGAGTAATAGCATTTTTTAATAAGTAAATAGCATTTTTTTATGAGTAAATGGAAGTAGAGAAGAACTGGCAAGAAACTCCATAGACACTCTTCAAAAAAAAACTATTGTTTACAACAGCTATTGTATTCTAGGTTGCTCTCTAGCGGCTGGGACTTCACAACCTCCCTATAAGCGTCGTCTATCGAACAACTCAGCTGATACAACAAAACATAGACAGCCATGTTTATGCAAAACAAATGACAAAACTATCAGACAAGCAGAACATTTTGAATATGATTGTAATGAGCCACAAATACCAGAGTTAATTGAAATTTCCGACGACGATGATGGAAATAACGACGCTATGCAACATGTAAATGTCCCTATTATTACTCATAGAAAAGGGACTGAGGAAAGCAGCACAAATGAAAATCCATCGGATGCAACCCACGACAATAATACAAGACTTCAGGATTTCAGGACTTCAGGACTTCAGAAAGCTCTGGATAAATCATTACCGGGAGCTTTGGATAAATCATTAACAGAAGTTCTGGATAAATCGTTAGCAGAAGCTGTGGGTAAATCATTAGCGGAAGCTCTGCATAAATCATTAGCAGAAGCTCTGGGTAAATCATTAATGGAAGCTCTGGAAGAATCTTTAACGGAAGCTCTGGGTAAATCATTAGCGGAAGCTTTTGTTAAATCATTAGCGGAAGCTCTGGATGAATCAATAGCGGAAGCTCTGGATAAATTATTAGCAGAAGCTCTGGATAAACCATTAGAAGAAGTTCTGGGTAAATCATTACCGGAAGCTCTGGGTAAATCATTGCCGGAAGCTCTGGGTAAATCATTGCCGGAAGCTCTGAGTAAATCATTGCTGGAAGCTCTGAAGAAGCAAGAGAAAAAAGCTGACAAGGATACTGCTTCGAGTACAGACGAAGAGTATGAATCTGAAACAGACAGTAATGAAACTATTAAATTAGGTGACAACGACGTAACTGTTAAAAAATCTAAACAAAAGAATGAAATTCCTACTTTTGAACTACCCCCTGAATACGATCCAGCCGACTCCAGGTGGACATTGAAGCATAAGAAATATAGCCTCGAACTTAAGGAACTGATACCCGAAAGTGGCGTATACATAAATGCTAGTTCCTTTGAATACATTAAAACGTTAGCGAAGAATGCTTCAGATTTAGTTCGCCGGCTGATGCCAGAGATATTTTGCGACCCAGCCTTGAGAGTTTGCAGTTTAAAAGGTGAAGCAAGAGTTTCCTATCCCAACATTCGTAGACCTGGCTTAGATGATAATGCCGTCAGAACGATAATTAGATTTGTTGATGAATACGGCGCAAAAAAAAAACTGGGACAAGTGTGGGACAAACATTCATTCAGTTATGACTCACAGGTTATGTTGTTTAGTATAGATTGTCCTCTGTCAGCTCTGTTTTTGTGTCTTTTATTCTTTTAGTCTTTTATTTCTTACTCCTTTTATTTAAATAGGTAATAGCTGAAGAACTGGTAGAATTTACTAGTTCCTACGCCTAATCTCTCTCCGGCGGTGTCGGAGTGAAAGAATAGTGAGTGCACTATGTATGTTCTGCGCAGCTGGCTGATCCTTACATGAGTGAATCGGGAAACCGATCATATAATCATAACTTCCATCATTATTTTCTCTAGTCCGTAGAAACTACGTCAAGCACCCGGATAAAAAGTATAGTAAGTAGATTATAATCTTTCTCGATAAATGAAATGGGCTAACAGTGAAATATTTTTTCTTATATGTGTAGATGGAGTTATAAGTAGGTAGATACTCAAGCAAACAAACAAACAGCTTAAATTAAGTATTGGCGCTAGTATAACTATGATTTTTCAGCACAGTTTGTTTTAGTCACCTAATCACAGATTAATACATAATTAAAATAAATTGTATCACAGGTAGGGTAGTATACCTAGGTATAAATAATCATCATCTTCCGAGCTTTTTTCCCAACTACGTTGGGGTCGGCTTCCAGTCTAACCGGATGCGTCTGAGTACCAGTGTTTTACAAGGAGCGACAGCCTATCTGACCTTCTCAACCCAGTTAGCCGGGCAACCCAATGCCTCTTGGTTAGACTGGTGTCAGACTTACTGGCTTCTGACTACCCGTAACGACTGTAGTAGGTATATAAGTAAATAAATAAATATTAATACTCTTGGGCAAAGGCCTCCCCAACAGCCTGCTGTCTATATTTTGTCGTATTTATCATTTCATGGTTTCCACATTGATTGTTTATATTTAGAACTAGCCATTTTCCTGCGGTTTCACCCGCGTCCCGTGGGAGCTACTGCCCGCACTGGGATAAAATATACCCTATGTTACTCGCAGATAATATAGCGTTCTAATGGTGAAAGAATATTTAAAATCGGTCCTGTAGTTTTTGAGTTTATCCATTACAACCAAACAAACAAAGTTTTCCTCTTTATAATATTAGTGTAGATTACAACTTGTATATTAGTTAATACATCTATGTGTACGCTGCATCGTCGTATTATTGTCTACTTAGGTATTTAATTACATGCTTGCATGACTCAGCTCACAATTCCTAGAAGTCCATGCTCAGATAAGAGAAACGTTAACATAGGTTCTCTTCATAGGAGTCATTTTTCGTTATTAGAGATGGGTAACTCAGGAGTGATAGATAAAAAAGATATGTATCTTTCCGTTCTTATCACTCACTCTTTGTATCAGTTCAAATCCGAATGTATCAGTGTATCTTTAACAACTCATTCAATCCGTCGTCCGTTTGTATCTGTGTTGCACTCGCACACATAGCGTTGAGCGGCTGGCGTCACGGTTTCTCATCGGAAAGTCCAGACATCTCTTTCGCACTTCCCTACTTAGAATGTTCTGTCTCACTTTCTCGATACCGAGAATAAGTGTTTGACCATTATTTTTATTTATTTATTCGATTTACACGGCTTTAACAGCCAATTACATAAATCGTAAACTTAAATTTAAAATGAAAAAAAAAATAAACTTAAAAATATTATAAACTGATATACGAATCTATCTATCCTAAACGAATCTATCACTCTTAGTTCGTACTGATTTAGTGATACATTGGATTGAATTGAACGAAGCGAGTCACTCTGAGCAACAGTACAATGTCACTCGCGGATTCGAAAGGATATAGAGATACAAAAGAGTGATACATATCCCAGTGATCAAAAGATATATATCAATCTTTTCTTTTCAATGATATGTTTTTCCCATGTCTATTCGTTATCATAATTTATAACATTATGTATATGACGGCGCCACCGTCGATGTGTCAACCGTCGATGTGTCAACCATCGATCTGTCAACCATCGATCTGTCAACGGTGGACTTTATAAAGCGGCGCGCGCGCACGACTCGGGTCGCAACGCTGTCCTAACCTGCCGCGCCTACACCGGCAATCCAAAGACCTGCCCGTAGTAACGGGCAGCGATTGGACCCCGCGGGAAAGGGGCGTAGCCCCGCGGCCCGCCAGCCGCGCCCCCTTGCGGGGGCGCAGCGACAACCCGAGACCGAGACTCGGGTCATTCGTTCGCCGACCGTTGCCGAGTGCACACCTCCCACAAATTCGTGATAAATAATTGTAGTGACTAATACTGTGTTAATTGGAATAAACCAAGTGATTGTGTGAGAACCCCTTTGTTTTATTTAACGATGTCGGATCCTGACGCCGACATCAGAAGTGGGATGCAATCCGAATGCCCACATCTGTTAAGGATTGCCCTGCATCGCCCACGTGATCAAAATGTGAAGATTCTAGTGGCAAAAGTTGATACGCCTGATGCAACACTGCTATCGCATTGAATCAAGCCAGGCAAGCACAAGCAAGAATCCTGGGTGGTGAATCTCGTACTGCAACATGATGTTGGTTGGTTGGTGAATGACCAGACTGATTTCGGGAGAACTCGCCACGTGAAGATAAATTGCCTACCCACTAAAAAGAAAAAAAATGGAAGTCGATAATTTAAAATGGAGTTTGTAGTAGAAGATTTATTAAGAATTTCAGCGAAGGTACAAGTATGGTAACCACGGTTATGGTAATGGTATCGGTTTCCATTGTTACATGTCAAGTTAGTTATTGAAGGTATGCTAGAAAATTAACCGAATTTGCCTTTTTTTTTTTTTTTTTCTTCATGTTTCAACAATGATCACCATCATTGTGCAATATGGCGAGAAAATTACGACGCTGCCTGCCATTAGCCCAACGTGTCTTTGTGAGGTCGGAGTGTTGGTGCTTGTGCATCTCCGTGGCTTCACGTCCGCGAAAGGTTTGCTGTACTGCGCGCCATAGCGATGTGCGATCGTCACGCACGTTGAGTGGAAAACCCGGTAAGACCAATCCATTGTTCAATCCATAGTTTTATGTTGAGGTTATTTTTTACACGAGGTTATTAAACGTGGAACTGCCTCGTTGACTAGTGGTATTGGTAGATATGAACTGTGTCGTTGGTTTAGTTGTCATGTAGTGCGACTGTTGTGCTCGGGATCTCGGGTCGGGACGAGTTCGCTTTGTTGGTTTTGGAAATTTTCAAAAGGCAGCCCGGAGCCTGGAAGATGCTGATTGACGCACCCTTCATTGGAGAGCGCATTGATGTCGGTCCTCCTTGTGGTTTCTCTCTGGTTGTGTTGGGCTGTCGCTATGAGATTGAAGGAATAGGGTACGTCTGTGTCTGCGCAGATGCCTGCGCACTATAATATGTGTGCGGCAGGCTGATCTCCTAATAAGGGCTAATTATACGATCGCCGTGGTCAACAATCAGCTGGCACACAATTATTGTCAGTGGTAGTTAACTAGTGGAATCACCGACGCTGAGAAGTAGTTCCACGGGTTCTGATTAATGTCTTTCAGTTACATAGAATAATTCAATTATACGTCAGACTATAGATTTGTTGGCAAGGTGTTGTTACTTCTTACGCCTACTTAGTGATTTTATTGTGTTATGCTGTACCTATGATGGGTATCGGGGTGACTTGGAAAAGACCCGTTGGCCTGTGCGGTAGCAGCGTGGTGATCAGGAAGAGACTCGCGTAAATCTGTGTGAGTACAGTTAGTGTCGCGTTACTGTGGTTCCTAGAAAACCAGGATGGGCTGATAAGTCGGCTAAGGGACACAAAGGTCATGTAAAGCCTGTCGAGTGGAAGGCGTTCGTGTGAGTGACAATCGTAGTTGTAATTAACAATTTGAAAGTCGGACTAACTGTTGGATCTTTCTTTTATTTCTTGCTTGGCAGCTGATGTGACCGGTTTCCTCGTTTGAAAGGTGATTGCTGTTCTTGAAATCCGTAACTGGTGGTAGTGCAGCTCGTGATGCGTAGGAGAAATGTGTCAGGGGTGTAGTGCCGTTGAGTCGTTCTGGCTAGTGTTGGTGCGCACTTATGGCTGTGATTTCTGGAGTGTAGGTCTGGTGGATGGTGCCTGTCTTATTCTGAGCGTGTCGGCGTGAAGGACTTGCCTCTTGTTTAGGTTAGATTTGCCGGAGAAGGACTGTTGCTGTTCCCAGAATATTGCCTCATCGGCGCGGATGGCTATTGTTGCGCCACACATTTGGGACTTGACGGCTGGGGGGGCCACTGCTGACCCAAATGTTTTCAAAGTTTGGTCAGTTGCCTAAGCACTTTCCTTTTCTGACTTCACGGATGCCGTCTCAGATGAAATTCCCTTATTCCCTTAATCCCTTAATCCCTTATTTGAATCCGTACTTAGGCCTTGAACAGTAGCTGTTGTCTTTCGGCTAGTCTTTCCAATCAGATAATCGTATACCAGTCGGAGTATTCGAGAAATCCTGTAAAAATTCTACTACTCTTATAACAATAGTAGAATTTTTGGCCAACAGTCAGATAGGGCGAGCAATGATTCGAACGTTGCGCGACGGGCTCGTAGAAGTTCATTATAATCATCATATACCCGTCAGTCATCATCATACTCTTCAGATCGTTGTTGTTGATGTTGATTGAGTAGCAAATAGTACCAGGTTCAGTGCAATATACCGTATACCAATCGAGCTTATATTTTATTTCTATGAGAACGATGTCTTCAGATCTAGCGAGCTTCTTAGTCGACTCTGCTTAGTCGTAGATAGAAATTCGAGATACAGCAAACTAGCTTCGACAAAACAGAGCGTTTTAATCTTTTAGTGACAACAGTGAGATTCCTCTTGAAGATGATTTTGTTCGTCTAATTTGAGCGGAAGAAACCGAAACTCAATTGCATAGGAATTTCTAGGGCTTTTGCTTTCATTGTAATAGACGTAGAATATGATAGGTATCTTCTATTGGGTTTCTTGCCGAATATTCTCCATGGGAACAACTGTATGGTTCCGTGCAACTAGTGTCGTGAAACTTTATAGGAAATCGCTAAGGTTGATTTGAGACCATCTTATATTGAATTCGAGTACTAGTAAGACCACTCGAAAAGTGCTGTGGTAACATACCTGACATACCCGTGTAGGCTTACTTGAAGTAGCTCGTATTCCAACTAAGGACTGAGGAGGCCGAGACGGCGGCTCACGATCATGGAAGCTATAAGGTGTCATCTGATAATGACGGTGACAGTGACGAATTTCAATTAATGTTCTTTGACCTGTACTTATATGACACGACTTCAGAAATGATCATGATGTTCGACTGACATGACTTCAGAAAGTGATGATTGGTGGCTAACTTAACGTAACTAACTTAACTGAACTGGCTCGCAGGGCCAATGTTCCATGACATGTGAGAAGTGTGATAAATCTTGGGGACTGCCCTGACACGTGACTGGTGTGACTGATTTTAGGAAATGGCTCTCTGGGTCAATGTTCTGCGACTTATGACAAACCGAATCATGTTAAGAACTGGCCTTAATGGGTCGTAGGTTCTGGTGACTAACCAACTATTTTGTGTAGACTATGTGATATTTTATAAAAAAAAAAAAAAAGAAAAGAAAAAAAAAAGGAAAAAAAAGTAAGCTAAAAAAAAAAAGAGAAAAAGATGAGAGAAAAAGGTAATTAAAAAAAAAATGGTTTAACGGTCTCCGGTTGTAATACCGATGAGAATGGTTTAACGGTCTCCGGTTGTAATACCGATGAGAATGGTTTAACGGTCTCCGGTTGTAAAACTGATGAGAAGGGTTTAACAGTCTCCGGTTGTAAAACTGATGAGAAGGGTTTAACAGTCTCCGGTTGTAAAACTGATGAGAAGGGTTTAACAGTCTCCGGTTGTAAAA
The DNA here is from genome assembly GCF_022581195.2 of Helicoverpa zea. Classification (NCBI taxonomy): domain Eukaryota; kingdom Metazoa; phylum Arthropoda; class Insecta; order Lepidoptera; family Noctuidae; genus Helicoverpa; species Helicoverpa zea. The sequence continues at coordinate 13,726,027 of NC_061454.1, forward strand.
CTGATGAGAAGGGTTTAACAGTCTCCGGTTGTAAAACTGATGAGAAGGGTTTAACAGTCTCCGGTTGTAAAACTGATGAGAAGGGTTTAACAGTCTCCGGTTGTAAAACTGATGAGAAGGGTTTAACAGTCTCTTGCTACGTTCACACGCGCGCCGCGCAGCCCGGCGGGCTGCCTGGCGGGCTGCGCGGCGTGCAGCCCGTCGCGGGCAGGCGGACATTCAAGCTGTTCACACGCGCGCCGTCGTGTCAGTCAGTGCAAGAATGGCGAGCAGCGAGGATCTCGGTGTTGTTGCTGTCATAGCCTTTGCCTTAACTTATTTTTATTGGAAAAAGAATCAAAATGATGAGAGCTTTTTTTTTTATTTGTGTCAACATGTATAAAACTTAGTTTTTTTTTTTAAGTCTAATTTATGGCAACTTTTTTTTATTTTTAAATAGTGTATAGATTGAAATTAACGAAAATTAAGTTAGAACGCCAAAAATATAGCTAGAATAATAAATATCCGAATACATAATGGAAAAAACTACGTGATCACTTCCAGAATGTGACTCTATTGAGTATGATATTAACAAAAAACTACACAAAATATTATTAATATTTTTATTACTAATTAAAGAAAACAATCTTGTCAAAAGGAAAAAACACAATACACGACAATTCTTTGAACGTTTTATAACAAAAATCAAACTTCAATTTCAATTATGTGACTTTTGATGCACATCGGACACTATTTTTTAAAATAATAAGCTATAATAAAAATATATTTCTGCAGTGATCCCTAGTTATGAATCAAAATTAAATTCCTGTCCATCGAGCGAAAACAGAACAAAACAGTATTTTATAAAGAATTTTAAATATTTTTTTGTTTCAAATAGAAAACAGGGACAGTCACGCAACTGAACGTCTGAAAAGTATAAAGCTTCATCTACATGGACGCTATTATTATAATTATGTAATATTCCAGATCAACATTTAATAATAATCAAGAAATACTATATCTTTTCAATAATGGAACAAATAATAACAAAAAAATATTGTACCTCGTTTACATAAAGATTGTAAACATGAATAAAATAAAATTGATCCCCACAGAAAACTATTATTCTGAATATCTGAAACAACATCACTGTTTCCATGTAAACTTAATTTTATAGGATCAGTCATGTTGTGACTTTGAGCTCAGCCCGTATGTGACCATAGTTTTGGTCACAAAACGGAAGTCACATTTTCATACTTGCCGATTAAAAAAAAATTATAAATAATTATTTGTAGTTTTTTTCCATTTGATGTCATTTTAAACTGTAACTTAAAGAAATGGCGGTTTCTAGAAATAAACAGCAATCCTAATATTTGGTTACGCTGTAGTAAAATTCAAACACAAATCTGAACATAAATTCCGTTCTTGTACGGAGCCAGCAACAAAACGTCTACGTTCCTCAAAATCCTTTCGACTTTAATAGTAAAGTAAAGTAAAAACCAGTAGTATGTCTAAGTAGTGCCTGTTTCAAAGTATTTTACCCAAAAATTGTGGCTTAAAGTACTATAAAATGCGGTCACAATACTGAATGTTCAGGTTGGATCAAAATTTCATCATCGTAGTTTTATACGTTTTTTTATGTAAATAAGCCAGAATATTACAAATGAATTGATGAATATTATTAAATGATGACATTTAGAAACTAAACCCCTTAAAAAAAGTATATCGTCCGTAGAAAAATCGCGAAATATTCTTGATCCAATCATACGAATTCAGCTGGGGACAAGCAAAAAAAGCCTACTCCTGTTTATTTAAATGCTGTTAAAACAAAATAATGAATAATTGGAACAGAAACTAATATAATAAATTAAAATTAAATGTATATTCTTTGGTCCAGTATCTTTAAAAACTCAAATAGTTAATGGGTTTAAGAATGAAATTAGGTCAAATCCGGGGGACAAGCAAAAAGCGCACTTTACACAAATAAAAAAAAAAGCTCATGAACGACGTTAACCATTCCGCCATGTTGTAATCTCCGATCGTAGCGACTTTCTTAGAACGTTTAATCGTCACGAAAGCGCAGGAGAGACTGACTGCCCGCGCGCGTGTAAACAGTCGCCGGGCGCCCGCACATTCATCCTTTGAACTTTGCCAAAAAACCGACACTCGACCGATTCGCGGCATTCACGGGCACGGGCGCGTTCACGGGCTCGGGCGTACCGTTTACACGCTCGTGAACGTGACTGTGCCCGTTGAATGTCGATTTGAACGCGCGCGTGTGAACGTACCATCTGGTTGTAAAAAAAAAAAAAAAAAAAAAAAGGGCTTGCCGGACCAGCACATTTAAGTCTGTTGTGATTGACCTCACAACTTAAAGATTTGACTGACTTGATTTGATGTGACTGAGTATGTCAGGATGAGCGAACAGTTCGTTGTCTTGTTCTCAGATGCTTAGAAATCGCTCGAGGACGAGCGTATGTCAGCATGGCCGTGACGGCGCCACCGTCGATGTGTCAACCGTCGATGTGTCAACCATCGATCTGTCAACCATCGATCTGTCAACGGTGGACTTTATAAAGCGGCGCGCGCGCACGACTCGGGTCCTTCGTTCGCCGACCGTTGCCGAGTGCACACCTCCCAAAAATTCGTGATAAATAATTGTAGTGACTATAGTTCGGCCATTCAGAGAATGCGTTCCTGACACGTCGCGATTGAACTGACGACGTAACTTTGCAATGGCGTTGCAGTTACGATAAAAATATTTTTGCTGGTTGTTTACCGTTTTAACAATTGAGGAGCATTAAAACAACATTATTATATCAATAATCAATGAATGTAGTTACGTCGTCAGTTCAATCGCGACGTGTCAGGAACGCATTCTCTGAATGGCCGAACTATAATACTGTGTTAATTGGAATAAACCAAGTGATTGTGTGAGAACCCCTTTGTTTTATTTAACGATGTCGGATCCTGACGCCGACATATACAGCTGTATACAACTGTATGAAATATGTAATTAATTTTATTTTCTTTTAAAAAGAGTGTTCATGGAGTTTCTTGCCGGTTCTTCTCCATGAGACCAACTCTTTGGAACCGTGCACCTAACTTTGACGTTTCAAAAGAGCTATAGTTATCGGCACGGATATTGAGCCCTGACCTTCACCTGCGCAGAAGCGATTTATTGGTTTATTGCCTTGTGTGTACAGTGCACAAAGCGATCCCCACTCTTCCGCCGAGAGCTCAATATCCGTGCCGATAAATCGCTTAATATTTGAGTTTGAGTTTGACAGCAGAGATAAAGTTAGGAGTATCCAAAAAGTAATATAGAGGGAATCGAATCTCTGACTGTCTGGACCGAAGTTTTCATCGAGGGAGAATTTTCGTTGTTTGTAATGACTTAATGACTGACACTTTTAAGGTAAGTATTCTAATTCTCGCATTTTTATTCTATGTAGGTACTTTGTTTGAAAAAATATTTTATTATTTTTGTGTAATCGACATTATACTAACCAGTATATTAACGCATTCCATTTAATGTGATTGTGAACGACACACCCGATATATAATGTAACATATAAATATATATAATTCAATGGCTATTAATAATATAATTCAACGGCTGTAACATATAATTCAATGTTTTCAATCTATACTAATATTATAAACAGGAAAACTTTGTTTGTTTGGTTGTAATGAATAGGCTCAAAAACTACTGGACCGTTTTTAAACATTCTTTCACCATTTGAAAGCTACATTATTCACGAGTAACATAGGCTATATTTTATCCCGGTACGGGCAGTAGTTACCACGGGACGCGGGTAAAACCGCGGGAAAACGGCTAGTTTTAAATAAATTACCAATGACAAAATTAAAAAAAAAATGAATTCGATGCTCTTATTACAGTTGCCAGTAAAAAATTAGCATGTGATTTTCGTCGATGAATGTTCTATAAATTGAAAAACCAACAGTAGTAAACAGAGTAGCATGTTGCAGCTTTGTATCAAAAGAAAGAATAATATTGATATTTTTCACTTAAAATAATTGAGGGACAATGAAATAATCTGAATATCCAGTTCGTTGCGGTTTTAACTGGCAACTATTAATTCTGCTGTCAAAGCGCTTCAACGTCAAATTCGTCAAAACTTTGATTTTCCAATTTTTCATTATTGATAACGCGAAATAATGATAAATGCCCTTTTTGGAGTTTAACTTACAATACGTTTGAATTCTTCATACTATTTCTATATTCAAATAATTATGGAGGACGTTCTGGATGAAATAGTATCTTCGGAAGATTTGCAAGTAATGTGAAAATTTGTGCAACGTTGTATTCGTGAGTCATTGTATGTAATACTGATTTTTGCTGGTTTTAACTGTTTAGAAGTTCGAGAAAGTGTTCCACGAGCAGCTGCACCAAGGGAACGTGACGCACAAGGCGCAGTTCGAGTACGCGTGGTGCCTGGTGCGCAGCAAGTATCCCACAGACATACGCAAGGTACAGCACGTCGCATCATTGTCGTGAGGGAGAGTACTGACGTCACTGCTCCCTTTGTTTTTATGTTATTTGTTATTTGACTGCATGACAAATTAAATCATATCAGACAACCAAAACATTGATATATCTGAGAGTAAAACACAAAAACAGAACTCATTCTTGCTCAATTCTGATATTGTTTTCATCACAATTTCTCAGTAATGGACTCAATGAGAGGCTTCAAGGTCTCTGAGGACTTTTATAACGAGTGCTCCTTGGTCTAAAAATAAACCAACATGTACAGCGCAAGTATATGTGAAGTGATTGTCACAAAACAAAAACAAAGCCTGTTGTGTGTGCAGTGTTATTCATTTATTTATAAAACTATGTGTATGTGGTTAATGAGTTGGTCACTGATTGTTGTGCTTTATTAATGGTAAACAAAGAAAAATATTCTACATTATTATCGACAAATTAATTGGTAGTAGAGTTATGAACGAATTTTCCATTCTTTTTTTCTATTACATTTCTGATCTAGAAGAAATAAACCCTGTCTCATTATAGAAGTAAGTTGTAGGATTTAACATAGATTTACTTAAAACAAACACTTGGCCAAAATCCCCTTTATTCAGATGGATGGTATGGTAACACTGCCTAATTTATTTACCACAATTTTCCAGGGTATCCTGCTCCTCAAAGAGTTATTCAACTCACACCCTGATGGCAAGAGAGATTACCTGTTCTACCTTGCCATAGGCAACGCTAGAATCAAGGAGTATAACAAGGCTCTGCACTATGTTAAATCCTTCTTAGAAATTGAGCCCGCCAACCAACAAGTTTTGGCATTAGAGGTTTGTTATGTATTCTTTATGTTTTATAATAATTTTTATATTTCATTTTAGAGACACTGATTTGTGTTTCCCTGTTAAAAGGTATTATAGATTACCTTATTATGGTATCAAAGTTCATGAGGCAGAAAAAATATTGTTTCTATCTTTTTATCTTTGATTTTAATTTACTTAATTAAGGGATTTCCTAGCCTAATCTGTCTAATACTTATTGATATTGCGTATCCAATGATTACAATATGCTCCTGTTTAAGGTTTCTTTAGATAATATGTAGACTTTCTAGCTTCTGAATACAGTTATATACCTACTATTTTCAAAGCTGTTGCATTGACAATTAACAGGTCAAAGGTTCAACATAATTCTGGAACCATGACTCAGCCTCTAAGAAAATCTTCATTTGCCTTCTCAATATTTATATTCGACATATACTTATCTTTCCATTTTCTATTGTCTTACAACTGCTGTCATATGTCTTAACTAGCAACTGTTATACAATTCCAGAGTCAAATAAACAAGCGAATGGAGAAAGAAGGTCTGATAGGCATCGCGGTGGCGAGCGGCGCCGTGCTGGCCATCGGCGGCATCGTCGGCCTCGGCATAGCGCTGGCTAGCAAGAAATAGCATTTGGCCTTTCTGTGAGTCACTTTATATTTACTTACTAGCTGATCCCGCGAATTTCGTATCGTTTAAAACTTCCCTGACTTAAAAAAAAAAGCCAAATCGGTCCAGCCATTCTCGAGTTTTTCAGACTCACAAACAGCAATTCATTTTTATTTATAAGATTATTGCTTGTAGTTATAGAGATATGATTTAACATGAAAATTACTGTTTTAATTCATGAGTAAAAAATTGGATGAGATTTTTTAAGAGATTGAAGTAAACGGTACACTAAAACATACATTTAGGGTTAAAGTCCCGCAGTAACTTGATAAAGGTTAGTTATATAACAATTAATCAGTGCTTGTATAACATTACGACTGAACGGATAATGATAAATTTTGTTGCAATAAAGTGATAAGGTTTATTATGAAGTCAGTGTAACAAAAATAACTTAAAATTGGCTAAAAATAAAAGCCATGAAATTATTGATTCTTTAACAAAGCTCTAAGGTTTCAAACCTTAAACTTTTAACATTGAACCATTGTGGTGTACAGTTGAAAGTCGCTTTAAAAATTTTATAGTCCGTCTACACGCGATCCGACAATACACGGAACGCCTATCAACGTTATCGTAAAACTTCTACTAACTGACGGAAAATAGTTAGTTTCTAAATCACACAGAATTATGTTTTTTTTGTACATCCTTATTATGTTTTTTTTTGATAATGTTGATTAGCAGCTTCCCGCGATCATTTCATTTTGAATTTTCACTGCCCTTGCAATAGATAGACACAAATCGTTCTATTTGCGCCCAGCATTCCTTGCAATGCCTCGGTTTCTTACATAATAACATATGAAGGGGGACAACTAGTTTTTTATCATTTCACACTAGCTTCCACCCGCGGTTTTACCCGCGTCCTGAGGGAATTCCCTCCCGCACATGGGCACAAAGGAAATAATATTTTATTCTGATATTAAGGTAAAATACTGCCAAGTTTCATCAAAATCCAAACCATACTTTTGTCGGGTGGGAAGGTCAAAAATCTAGACTAGAAAAACATTGAACTGACGGGCATCGCATCTGTTGTTACAGAATGAACGCTCTGTTGGGCGCTCATTACCTCTTCACTAAGAAGAAGCACTTGAAAGAGGACTAGCAGCCGACTTTATAACGATATTCCTAATAAGCAACTCTCACAAGGCTTAGAATTACTTCTTATTTATCTATGTACAAATTCATCCATGATATTTCGTTACCAAAATTAAAAAAAAAAACAATTTCAAAACGCTTTTAGATTTAAAAAAAGAATATTGTGTGGTTTTTGATTAAGTAGTATAGTTTTTTTAAGAGTAAATAGTGAGTAGCTAGCGTAAAATGTATGTAATGATATAATTAATATGTATACTTTATTTATTTCTCTAGCTTTAGGCATTATTTTATATGTAAGAGATGGTTATAGTATATTGAACGAGTTAAAAGTTTGTCAATGTGATTCCATTAAATAAATACACTTTTTGTTTTGGTTAAAAATTCTTATATTGTATGACCCTTCCAAATATATGTAAGTACGTACCTATTTAAATATCACCTATATATGCTATGTATTAATATTAATGTGAGGGTTTGTGTGACACATTTTTATGATTAGTGATGATGTTCTAATCTCTGAGTCAAAACTGCGCATACGCAACAGTGGGCACAACTTTTGTAATAATGTGTAATCGTATAAACATTACCCTGTTCCAAGCATAATGATCATGAATATTCATGATTGATTTATAAAGTAATTAAAAGCCAATAAAACAACACGTTCAAAACAATTATTTTATTATTCTTGTATATAGTAATGAAGCAGCGTACAACTAGTACTCTAATGTACAATGGCTCAGGCGTGGTTGTTTCAACTATCAAAAATAATATACACAAAGTATCCGTCTGTCACAATTAGGTATATCTTTATCAAAATCATAACAATACTGACGACCACACTGGGATGACGTCATTGTACAATATGGCGGCTTGCACCGTCATCCCAATCGTACCTTAATTAATTATTGCATAAATACTTAACAGTTTACGTGAGTCCAATGATTTTGAAAAATACACCTAATTAGTACAGCAATAAAGTTGAAAGTATGAAGGAATGGTGGCTACGCTTATGGCAGCAGTCGTATACAGAGGCGCCACCAAAAACGAAACATGATAAATCATTATGGAGGCGTAGAGAGATCATCTGAACTAAATTTTGTAACTTTATTGTGATGGACTCAATAAATATCCGTATGCTTATCGAGCTTCCTGTCTGAATATGATTAGAATACATACTTAGCATTGGATTAGCCCAGCCTTCAATGAATGAAACATTTTCATCCATCCATTTATTGAATCACTCGACACCAAAATTTAGTTCGTACAAAAATAATGACGAATAAAATATTGTGATGTGAAACGGTGGTTTCTAAACAGTTGATTATCTAATCGGTACTTCAGTGAACAAACTTAATACGGTGCTCCCTAAACATAAGCTAGGATCCGTTCGAGACCGCACTTTACGACAACATACACATCTATTAACATTGAAACAACATCTTGCAAGAATATCATTTTTCTGTACTACATCAATTCAATATTTTGTACTCTGTAATGTGGCTTTATTTACTACGGTTTCCGTAAGTTGCGAAGTACTCGAACAGACAAAAATCAACATCATTACTGTGCGTTAAACTAATAAAAATAGTTTTACATGATAGGTCATGCTAATGAGGTATTATTAGTATAACCAAACAAATAAAGAAAAAAAACTAATGTCGAACTTGCAGTTCACAGGGTAACTAAACGTAAGTATTATATCGAGAGCATATCATTGACTTATAGTCCTAAATATTCATTATCTTCACTGGTATATAATTTCTGCATAATCAACAACTGTACAGTGCGCCGGGGATTTACATAGTTTCATTAGTTTCAGACCTTGTCAAGTCTCCTCAGGAGTGTACACACGACATGGCGGCCTTTGTGCGATCTATTGTGAACAGCTGTCGCCTGCGCAGGGCGATATAAACTGCGTCGTATCTCTTGTAAGTATTACCAGTAGTAGTAGTAGTAGTCAGCTTGTCCACCATATCGCTGTGCAGGCCCCCAGATATACAATGTAAACCCACCTTATTATTATCTGTATTTTAAGTGGTTTGTGTTGAAAAAATATATACTTTCCTTAATCACAATCTGGTAACTGACTATTGTTTAATGTTAAATACAGTGTGCATCAATTCTATTTATCTAAAAGAACTATAATGAGTAGAATGTAATCAGAGTAATCTAAATAAAAGATACTTGCATCTATACCATAATAATCAAATATTAAGCACTCATTTTCCTAAACAAACAAAACTTATATTATATACAGTCGAAAATCATTACTCACTATGGCAACACTGTTAAATGTCAACAAGGTTATATTTGCGCAAACCAAACTGACTTATCATCAATTCTCACTAACACACTAAACAAAAATATTTTCAATCAACCCGTAGAACTTACTCCTATAATAATAATATCTATGAACTTCCTTGCGACGGCCGACGCCCGCGTCACGTGACGACTGCGGGCCGGCGCCGCTGAGATATCTCAATAAATTCATAAATGTAATATCTCTCATATAAAAGATTAAATGCTTTTACCTATTGCTCTAATACTTAAATAACGTGAATCCTAACGTTCGGGGGCGGGAAGTAAATATAATTTTGTGACTCGCTTACGAATATCTTATAATATACTAAATAACTATAACATTGTACTCTAAAAAATATGTATAAGTATTGAAGGCTAACATGAGATTGTAATCACAGTAATTGTTATTTAAGTAACGAGCCCACATCATTACTACAAAATAAACCTTCACTTGTACACTATAAGGTTCATATTTCCACAATACCAACGCAAACCATTCACTACCCACGTATTTACACAAATTCGAAGGCAACGTCAAGGTATACTTTATTTATTGCTTTTTGTTACTATTTATTTATTTATGTACTTTACATATCACCTCAATTTATATACATGCATAATATCCTCTTATCATAATATATTGTTTACGTGTCAAATTTGAACTTTTGACGAATCGCACGCAGGATGATAACGCGATAGCTGCTCATCCCTCGGATGGCAGTCAGTCTCAGGTGCATGATACAGGGTAACGTGCAGGCAGGACAACACGCCCAACCTAAGCCCTCTCCGACTTGCCAGAACTGCTGCGATCTACGCCGATAATTTAAATTCATCCTTAAATGTTTTAATCGTTATACATCGTGTTGTTATCGCGTTAAAACTTCGCCGTCCGCGATTCAGTATACGCACGTATATGTATATTTACTTTAATAATAGTATGATTTTAAGCTCTGTTATATTTGTTCGTATACAATATTCGGATCGTATAGTTAGTGCTCATGTTACCTGAGGTGTATGCTATCTCGCTACGGTGGTGACACAGTCTAACGTTGTCTAGTGAGTGCGCTTCTATAACAGAACGGTAAACGTACGACTTGCTACGGGCAGCACTAACGATCTCCTAATGACTTGCATATATTTACCTACGATATACTCTATATAGTATATATATAAATGCAATCTGCAAAATGCATAAAACAACAGTTATTTATATCTATAAATTGTATAAAATATTAAATAAATCTATTGAAGTGAGGTAGATGGATGGAATTTCACAATTTGTGTGGATATTTATTTTTTTACTTTATAACGTTTGCCGCATTGGCCCAAATGCTGAGGTAGATGGATGGAATTACTATGTAAGAGGCCCTACTACGTGACCGGGACCTTTACATACACAATACAAAAAACACTACTCACTAGTCGTTAACTACTAAAACAATCTCACAATCTTGCGGCGAGTCGATCTGAACTAATGTGTCAGGTAAATGCTAAAGTGAATTATGGCTGTGTTATCACATCGGGTATAAAAATAATGTCTCACTAACAAGTAATATCCAAAGTGCAGTCGCGAGACAACCGCACGCGTGCTACACGCAGAGATTCATTCTGCCGATCTGTTCACTACTCCAGCGGGACAGATTCGCGATTCTATGCAAAGTAACCAGACTCAACCTAGCTGCAACCGATTTAACCCTAAAACTTTAAAATTTACATTAATATCGGAAATGGCACCAACGACATTCCACGGGTCAACAATTAAAACCGTTATTACAAAAACGAATCAAGCTAATGACCACAAAACATAACACTCAAGCACCTTTTGATAATTTTAACAAAACATTGTCCTATCTGTGTTACACGTAGTCTACGTGACTAATTCAACACACTTATAGTTAAGACGCCTTCATTTCATGAGTTCTTGTTGTGTTCGTCCTCCGAGTAGTCGCCGTCGTCCTGTCCGTTGTCGGCGTCCTGCTCAGAGTTCACTCTCCGGTCGTCATCATTATAATCTTTGTAGTAATCTTTCCCATTGTCCTTGTCTGCCATGTCGTGTTTGTCCGTATCAGTCTCGCTTATGCTGTCGTTCCTCTGCCTCTCCTTGCCAAGGTCGAGTGGTTCATCGGAGTCGCGCATGATGTCAGGCTTGCTCATGTTCTCAGTGTATTGCCGCTGCATCTGTTTGAGAAAGCGCTGGTGTGCGAGGTTCGTCGGCGGAGGTGGCAGAGAGCCCATCTGTGGCGATGGTTCCTCATATGACTTCCTGTCGATGTGCATAGCGTTCATTTGTGCCAGTTTCGCGTTCATTCCTGTTGAAATAATTAACGTTACAGAATTGCAAATCATAGTTAGGTACTATCATTCACGACGGCTACGTCTTTGTTTCTATATTAGTTACGTACCAAACATATTTTCTCCAATGTACTGCAAATACGTATCGAGCAGTGCTGAGCTGCCTCCGTATCCCGGTGGGTAGTCATCGTGTTTCAGTCCGGCAGTCAGGCCGTGTGGTAGGTTCTCCACCGTCTTAGCGGTGACTGCTCGCACTGCCGGGACTTTTGTGACGGTGGTGTTTGCCAAGTTGTTTATATCTGCAGAGAAAATAAAATTAGTCTTATAAAGATTTGTCGTGTGATCAGGGCAGAAGAAATCCTACTTTTAAGGTATGACGTGGACTTTGACTGTCAGAATAAATTGTAGAATTTTAAGTCGCCTTGGATATTTTTGCAATGATTTGCTGACTTAAGAATTCGCAAAATAAAAGATGAATTAAAACGGATTTGTAAGTAATTCCTTGAACGTACGTGGTGGCGAGACCGGTATGCTGTCCTGGTACCGGGACTGGCTGAGGTCGTCGTTGTCATTGTCCCCGCAGATGGAGCTGCTCTCTGAGGCGGCAGACTTGGCGTCCAGCTTGATGTCCGAGCGCCTGGGGCCGGTGGGAGAAGCGCGAGCTCGCAGCTGTTCTGGTGATACCTTGACACCTGCTTTTGCTAACAATCTGGGAAAATTAAAAGGGGGTTGATTAATTTAGTCTTGACTGAACTTGAAAGTTCAGTTTGGTTTTCCCCTACATTACAAAAGACCGTAAAAAAGTTCTTTAAGATCGACTGTTTATTAAAAAGAAGAACGGTGTTTTGGGTTACATTGAAGAGTATTTGTGTGTTCTGGTATGCTATAGTTACGTGGATTAGTAAACTAAAAGTTGGAATTGACTTTGAACTGCATAATACGAAACCTTGTCTTCAATGGATACTTACTGGCTGGCGAGTTCAGGATCGAATCTGGTGGGCATCTGCAGCACGGGCAGGTCCTTGGTGGAGATGCCTCGGTGCTGCCGTGACATGTGGGAGTGCAGCGAGTTGCGAGACTTGGCCACTGTTCCGCAGAGAACACAACTGTGGGGGGAGGAAAGAACGATTTGAATATTTAGTGTCATCTTCATTTTCCGCGCCTTTTCCCAACTATGTTGGGGTCGGCTTCCAGTCTAACCGGCTGAGTTCAGCTGAGTACCAGCGCTTTACAAGGAGCGATTGCCTATCTTCTGAACCTAGTTTACCCGGGCAACCCAATACCCCTTGGTTAGACTGGTGTCAGACTTACTGGCTTCTGACTTTCCGTAGCGCCTGCCAAGGATGTTAATTGACAGCCGGGGAATATTTAGTGTCACTTTAATAGGAAAAAATCTTAGGGCCTTAAACCTAGTAAACCTTTTTGAAATTTTGATTTTTAAAGCACCATAAGTATAGCAATTTTATAGAAGTTTTGTACTCCTTACCGATATCCAGGACAGACGGTATGTTTGTCCTCGAGATGCGTCCTCAGCGTGTGCGCAGACCGGTAGATCTTCCCGCACTTGGGACACGGCCGGGGGTCGGTGGCTCTCACGCGCAGTAGGTCCTGTGTCCTTCGACAGCCTCCTGCAAATCAAAATATACTTTATGTCTTCATGTTTAAGAGTCGTAGTTGTCTGGCTTTAATAGTAGTGCTTACCTTGTGTTTTATATTATATGTAAGTAGTTTGTTAGTAGTTAGTTTGAAAATGTAGATTTGTTGTCCGCATAAAAGTAGAGGAAATTGAAGAGGTGGCAATAAATAAAATAAGCCTTTCTACTTGGTAGTTTTATTGTTTATGTATTTATATAAGCAGACACTTTCTTCTGGTAAAAATTAAGTAATTACGTATATATCGTATCACTAATACATTCGCAACTAGAATCGTTTACTCACATTGAACATTTGGTTATTGAGTGACTAAGTTTACGCTTAAAAATATTTTTTTATTAGTTTTTATTTTTTTATAGTTATTAAGATATACGACATTGCCTCTCAGGCGTCAGGAACAATTTCATCTACTCGCTAATTTAACCAATATTATTTTTTATTCGTTCTGGAGATCTATGTAATGCATCCGTTTCCATCGCATATATTTTGAAGGCAACTTCTAAAATATTTACACGAGCTTACCGAATGGACTTGACACTTTCCTAAATACATTATATTTAAATGCTAAGGCAACGTATGTCTTGGGTAACGTATAAAATGTGCGAGTCTATCTGTAGGCCTATTGTTACTAGTAATGGAGTACATCGTACTTATTGCTTTCTTAAAGGCTAAGTTCCTCGTGGGAGCAGTATATTATCTTTGGCAGGCGGCAGCGACTGTGGCTACGTCTTGTAGAACAAAGGCATTTCATGTTTCGTTCAGTAGCTGTGCGCTTCAATACATGCGCTATATAATATGTCAACAACATTCAATAACAGAATAAGTTTTATTTTTTGGTGTATTTCCCTTTTTCATTACAAAAATATATGCGAATGGAATCGTCGATTAATATGTACATTTTAAAATAAATCCTCCGGTTGTCTACATTGACTAGATATGTTTTAGATTGTGCACGACTTACGTACAGAGCGTCACGAACAAACATCATTTAGAAAATAAATTCTCTATGATTTGGAAGTGAACTTATTCTTAACTATTGCATTCAAAGGCATTAGATTCATTTTCGTTACAATCTATTTCGTATTGTCTTATCTATGGTCGAAAGTATACATGTAAGGAGTAGCACACACTGGTGCAAGAGTTTACCATAAACAATAATTTATAAAATCTTGTATAGAAGTCATAACACCTAAATATTGCTTGTGTATAGTTTTTTCAAAACTAAAATTTCAACAAATTATATTATGTTTAAAATAACGAATGTAAAAATAAAATAAAAAAATTTGGTTATTAAACCTTTACACCAGTAATGTTTGAGGAAAAAGTAGTGTGGCAGAATGATGTCCCGTCTAAAGGGGCGCTTGAACCCGCGTCGAACCAACTAATGCTACGTATTACCAGGACACCAGAGCCTAAGACAAACAGCTAGTCAAAGGATAACGCCAATCGCTTATAAACGCTATCCGGACAAGCGAACTGCCACCCGGGATACGCTTTATTACAAAAGCCGGATACCTACTAGCTGGTTAAGTGGAATGCATTAAAGCAATGGTCTTAACATGCCCCGAAATTCACAGCTAATCTGCAAGAATTATAATTGGACAATGAGGTTCATTTCGCGGCCAACGGTCCGGAATCTTTGGGTTTCTTGACCTTGTCTCCTTGCAGATTGGATATGAGATAAAGACATTTCCAGACCCTTTATAGATAATAGTTAGAAGTGTCTAAATAGTACGCCCGACAACGCGTATAAACGATTGGCTATAACGTAGAAGCAACAATGGAAGTTACAGGCGTTCAGGAAGTGATCAGAATGATCGACATTCATTAGTTGCACTTCGTATTCTATCAATGGCACCAATCATCACATGTCATAATGCGCTTATAATATAAACCTTACTTAAACGATATCAGTCTATTCTACTACAAAAATAATTTTCAGTCGATTTATCCTACTGCTTTATACAATGTTTTATGAACATGACAGCGTTATATGAAAAAATGCATCCAGGAGATCATTATATTCTCTGGTTTAATTACGAGCCCCACTCGACTTAGTTCCGTTTCACAGCCGTTAAATTTTAACCTTAGAAAGCCGAATATCAAACGAGTCGCATCCCCGGTAGGTGGGAGTGTTCTCAGTTGGCCCAGCCACAACTCCACTTGAGCGTCTTCATCTTCTCCCACTGGCGGCGGTGCTTGATGCGCATGTGGTTGCGCACGGAGTTGGGGTGCGCGAAGTAGCGCGCGCAGGTCTGCACGGGGCACACGGGCGAGTCGCGCGGGTAGTGCGCGTCCAGGTGCCGCCGCGCCGCCGCCAGCGACGCCAGCGCCGCGCCGCACAGCGGGCACGCCAGCCGCGCCCCGCGCCCCAGGTACCTCAGCAGGTCCTCTCCCGCCACCGTATCGCCTACCGCCGGGTTTGCCAACGCGCCCTGCGCCGCGGCATCTGCAATGCCGACAGCACCATGTTACACAAACTATCTACGGGCAAAGCGGTTGGCAAACCCGACCCCTAAACTCGACTTCCCGATCCGTCCGAACGCAATAAACTCTCTAAAAATATTACGTCATATTAAAATACAATATATAGATACGATAAACAATCCAGTTCCGTTTTCGCTTCGGTAGGTCCTTGGCACATCTATTCCCATTATTGTAGGCGTCGCTTGCTGTTACCGGCGGTATCACCACCAGGCGGTGAGCGAGCCGAGCGAGCCGAGCGGCGGCGGCGCGACGGGCGGCGGGCGCTCGGCGTCGCGCCGTCTCTAAGAGTTCTGTCGCTGGCGGATGCCGTGGGCTTGCAGCTGGTGGTTGATGAGGTAGTGCTTGGTTTTGCACTTCTTGCCGCAGTGCTGGCAAGGGAACCACTGGTCGCGGTCGGTCTGCGAGTGCACATTGAGCATATGCTGGCGCAGGTTGGAGGTGGAGGAGTACACGCGGCCGCACAGCGGACACTGCGGCCGGTAGCCCATCGCCGCCCCGCCCGCGAGAGCCGCCCCTGTAACACAGAGGCGGCGGTTAGACACAGATCCGTACAACATCGTTTAAGCGCTATGGTGAGTGTATCGGTCGCAGCGGTCCGCGGACGGGGCGGGGTCGCGCCTCCTCTGTTTGACGCCGTGTATCGAGTTCATGTGTATCTGCATGTACTGGCGCGTCTTGAAGGCCTTGCCGCAGACGGGGCACGAGTGCGCGAGCTCGTGCGCCGCGTGCACGTTGAGGATGTGCTGCTTGAGGTTGCTATTGTTGCTGTACAGCTTGCCGCACTCGGGGCACGCGGGCCTGCCGGGCTCACCGTTGGGCAGCGCGGCGTACGCGGGCCGCTCGGGCCGCTCGGCCGCGTCGCCGCCGCCCGGCCAGGTGGCTCCTGGGGCAGACGAGGTCTTCGTCAGTGCGCGCTCCTACTCGGTACTCGTCTCGTGTCGACGGCACGTCTAGGACGATCGGTCGCTACGTAACTTCCACGGTTGCTAACTTTTTCCAAGCCGCGATTACGTAATATGTTATGGGGGCGAAGTACGTATTTATCGAAACGATTATAAAAGAGTAATTAAGCGCTTTGGTGTCGTTCTCGTTATTTAGTTGTTAGTGTTATTATTACAAGCAATAGGTACATGACTCAATAATGTACAATTAATGATTCGAGTTATTTCCTTTGTTCTTTTGGGTGCCATTAATATTGTAGATTGGGAATCGAAATTATTCTCATTGATTTTAATTATTCAGTCATATTTTTTAGATTGTAATGTGCTATTGAGTCATGTATCATTAGAGATATTTAGTGTGAGTTAGGAATTCACTTACCGTAATTGTCGGGTATCCCTGATGGTCCGGGCAGGCCGGGGAAACCTGGAAATTAAGAATTTGCGTTAATTACATACACTGCATATGGATTCAAAAGAACACTTATATAATTGAGTCACATGTTCCTCGCAACCTGATCCTGTTCAAATACCTGGTAGATTCAGTAGTCCGGGGAAGTTGTGCGGCAGAGTTCCGTTGGTGTTGGCCATGGTAGCAGGGTCGTCATAGTCAATAGGCTCCTGTTTGGCGCGAGTCTCGCCCTCTGTGTCGCTAGCACCAGCATCCGATGACGACTCCTCGCCATCACCAGACTACACAACAGAGTATACAGTTAGAAGATTACTGTTAGAAGAGTACTCTATGTTGTATGCCCTGTATTTTTCACTGACGCATACTCGTACAAAGGGCTAAGGGGTTGGTGGTAATAAAACTGACCAGATTGTTAGAAACTCCAGATAAGTGCTGGTTCTGCGAGGTGTCCATGGCTTGGCTGAACAGTAGTTCGTGTCCGTTAGTGCCCAGGCGCTCCGGGCTCGCTCCCTGTACCGACAGCAGCTGTTCCGTCCTACACCAATAATTTTAAACACTCATAAATACCACTAACTCCCACTAATCCTTAGGTGCCCAAAGATATTCTAATAACAGAATTGAATTGTTGTATAGAATCTCCCAATGACCCGAATTAAGTATTAGAACGTTCATAAATATTTTCTTTTATGTCGTAACTGGTGGTGCTAATTGAATATTTAACATATTGCATCTTTCAAAGAATGTTCTGTTCGCTCGCAATCCCGGAATGCTCATTAATACCTGGACTTCAACTGTGCCTGGTACAGGTCGGAGGACCTGGCTCGTTTGGGCGGAGGTGTGTTGGCAGCGCCGTCATCTGGCTTCCGTGGTCTCCTCCCTTCCCTCTGTTGTCCCTCTCGGCCTTCGCGGGAACCCCCACTTCCAGTTTCAGTCCATGAAGATGCGGACTGTGGATATTATTAACATTACATTTCCAATTAGCGTGAGGGCCATGGTATAAAACGATCCTATAGAAAACTTTTCAAGTACCATGCTGGGCGCCAAGTAGCTGGATGGCGCCCAACAGGGACTTTTATTCAATTGTTTCGAATTCTTACCGGTGAAGCCTTTTGATCCAAAGTGGCCATAGGCGCAGGTGCCGGAACATCTGTCAACCCTCGTACTTGCAGCAGCTGAGCTGCTCTTAGGAACTCTTTCAGTTGCTCTTGACCAATGTGCACCTCCCCTTGGTACATGAATCTAGACGGAAAAAATACTCAATAAATTCTCGAATGTTCTAAAGAACTAGAATGTGAGGTATTTGGTACTTTTTATGTCTTAATGAAACTTACCTAAGCAGACTTTCCATATCCTTATCATGAACATCACGTAGTATCACGATGGGATGTTGGCAAGGATTCGCTTTTAGTAGCCTCCTGAAGTAAGGACTGCAAGCCGACAGCACCACCTGATGGACAAACATACAAAAATATAAGTCAAATATTCAAACTATGCGAGTTAACGGTCAAATGTATAAGAATGCCTAAGGGCTCGATCGTGGGTCCTATGTTCGTGATACACATTTTCAATATTTCTTAGAAAATTCCGAGAAAGTATCAAGGCCTGTTCCCATGCGTTATCGAGTAGCAATATTGTTGGCTCGACGCTCCTTCCATTTGCATTTATGTTAATATGTAATGGGAAGACATTGCAGCATTATGAAATTGCACTTTCTTGGGATAGAGGTAATTATTTTGTCACTATTTATGGCTAATTCTTAATGATATTTTTTCTTAAAATTATTTATATAATAAAGTTTTTTCAAATTGTTACCTTGTGCGCGGTAAAGGTGGCGCCCGCGCACGCTAACGTGACGTCAACGAAGTCCTCCTCATCGCGCAGGCGCCTAAATGAGGACACCATAGACGAGTGGAAGTCATTCCACCGCAATGAGTATTGCTGCTCACCGCCGGCCGCGGCGCCCCCTGCGCCATACAGAGCAGTCAGTGTACCTTACAAATTTATTTTAGTCGTAAAATAACTGTTTAGAAAAAAATGAGTTTTATTATAGCGCTTTCACACTATCGAATTGTAGCTGTAGCTCGGTCTGTCTTGCGTACACGAGTGTATCGCTCAAAACTGGTAGTTGTCAATTGTTTAAGCTCCCGGTTTTTGCAAGTGAACCGAGTGGATAATCCGCTAGTTTGAAAGCGCTTTTAGTGCTGAAAATCTCTCGCTATGGGAAATCATAGCGACTGGTTTTTGGCACTGATGATGCCATGATTAAAATTTAAAATAAATTATAATTATGTGTATCCGTTTTTAAAAATCATATTCACGTATTTTTGGAGTAGCGCCCATACTTCAAAATCAAATAAATCACGGAAGGAAGAAAGTAGTCAGAATCATAAGAAAAATGTGATTATTTAATTCAAAAATTAATAATCTGTAATATTTGCATCTTCATTCTATTAAAGCAATAATAAAATTATGTTAGAAATAACTCATCTTATTATTCGCGGATAATAGAGATGTCATCGGATCTTTTTTATTAATATTTTGAATTAATTATTAATATTATGCGTATTCTACCTCTAGACCTAGTATACCTAGCCTTTCACTGAATTTTAAATTATTTAGTCTATAATATAAGCCTTTTTCCTTTACCTTTTATATATTTTTGCAAGTATAAATTCTGTAGTTTGATAAAAATGACTAATAAAATATTAAGTTGTAATTCGGTTGATTTATTCGTAAGTGAAAACGCAAAGTAGATGTCAAAGTTTCCATAAAACATTTCACAACGCGGGTCATATGGTTCGTGGAAGCGAAAGAATTAATTTAATGTATTTGATAAATATCTTCTAGCCGTTGTGTAATATCTAAGCAATAAAAGGTGCCTTATGATCGCCAGTTATTTATTTTATAATCTACTATCTATGTTTTAGTAACCAAAACGATTTTTTAATTACATAAGTATTCCTAATTTATTGTTTTGTTTTTAAGAGACAATTTATGAGGCGTTTTGACCTCGCAAAAAGTTTAAATGTCGCCATATTAGAGCTAAACTTTAGTATTTACGACGTTTAAACGGTTTGAATACCAGGTATATTATTTTAGTACGTAAAATTATCCTTCGCAACTTGTCAAAAGTTTACAGCTCAAACACAAACATGAACAAAATAAAATGAAAACATTAAGCGAGCAATAATCCGTAAAATTCATTTTGGTACACATTATTTAAATTGCGAATCGCACCCAAAAGAGATCGAATCACCCAAATGTGGAACTTAAATTGGTTCGTAACAATAACTTTATTTGAAAGATTGGTGATGACGCTCATATTCAATGCAAGACAAGTAATCTTTAAAATAATGAAAAAAAGACAAGGTTTGATGATATTTACAACAGATGAGCGTAGCTAGTTAATATTAGGAAATGTCAAGGATCTCGGTACAGGTTGTGACTAACGCTAAATACTTCACAACAGTACGATTTACTAGATAATTTTATAATTATAATCAATTTCAATGTTTTCCTTATTTTTGGGTAAACATAAAGTGGGTTTTACACCTGTGAAAATTATTTTGGTATGCTCCGATAGATAATGTTGATAGGAGTCGCTGTCTGTCGTTAATGGTGCTTTAGATAATACCTACTGATAAACAAATTCGATATTACCCGACTACTAGTCACGATACGTATCCTACTAATATTATAAACGCGAAAGTTTGTATGTATGGATGTATGGATGTTTGTTACTCTTTCACGCAAAAACTACTGATTGGATTTTAATGAAACTTTACAATAATATAGCTTATACATCAGAATAACACATAGGCTACAATTTGTAAACATATTGTTCGAAATACTAAACCTGCGCAGACGAAGTCGCGGGCACCAGCTAGTTTGTTATATGTGATGACTGTTACCTAATTAATCAACGGGTAAAACATATCGTGTGGCTGTATTTAGACTCGATTTTACACAGGCGAAAAATAAAACTGATTTAATTAGTTTGATTAACGTCATAATCATAAGCGGAAAATAGAAATGCAAATCATCATCATCTGCCTAGCCTTTTCCCAACTGTGTTTGGGTCGGCTTCCAGTCTAACCAGAAGCAGCTGAGTAATAAAAATTATGCAAATATAACTACAATAATTAAAATTCGACATTATATTCCTACCTTTCACAATACTTCAAGAATCTAAAGGACAGATGTAATAATTTAGTTTGTTCATGACTCCTTACATTAAGAATTTGCGCACGGCGGGCGCAATCACATCTCGGAAACAACGGGAGAGTTTTTAAAAAGAAAATGGCGTCCTTTACGTGTTGCCAGATCGACATAAATAATGTATCGCACTTACTATTAATGCTAACCGTTTTGCATGAGTCAATAACATCCAGTTTGTCTTGGCCAAGATTTTTTTCTTTGTTTTCGGCGTTTGTGTTTTTTAGAGATTTTGATACTTTTTTCCTCGTTCTTAATTTTTGATGCACCCAGATTAATATTTAGGAAATTAGTTATCTATGTTGTTATTACTTAGATTATTACTAATAACATCCACGTTTTGTCTCTCGACCGAAAGTTACTCCTTTACTGTCCCCAGGTCTCTTAATCTTCAGATCGCAAAATAAATAGACGCACAAGATTTCTGCTATATAGAAACAATATGAGTCACATTTTAATACGAATATTCTACAAAATTAAACTTATTTTATAAAAAATTCATTCTGCCTTGTTGTCCATTTATAATCAGATAATCTCGGATCTCCTTAAATCAGCTTTTAAATTGAAATCAATTAATTTTTCAATTCGATTCATAATAATGTCGCGAATGTTTCAAGGAATTATTTTAATATGAATTTCTTGGATGAAGTTTAAGATTTTAATGGAAGTTTGTAACAGCGACGTTGGGATTGTCGTGGTCCTGTTACAAAGATTTAGGGATCTAATTAATCTCAGAGTATCCGCTCTGAGTCACACTGAAGGATTGAATTTATTTCTGAGTTAGATATTTGGACTTAAGAAAAATAAGTGATTATATATTTTTTGTTGATGCTACGTAAAAATTTAAAAGCACAGTCACTATTTTTCGTTCCCAATAATTTCCTCTTCGGATTAGTGAATTCAATGCCTTTACTATTGGATGTAGGTATTGTTTTGCGTGTGACTTTGTTATTGAGAAATAGTTGTATTCTTGTAGTAATGTCTGCGTCCTCGTTTCATCTTCAAAATAAAATTAGTCACTTTTTTATCAATTTCCATAGAAATAACGGACAATCTTTGAGTCCGATATTTATTTAAGATTTCTTTTAAGAATACACGATATGTAAATTTCTTAAAAGCTTCTTAAGAGACGGCTAGCCAAATCGATACACTTTTTAAAGTGTCCCTAAACACCCATTCACAGTGGTCCATAAAAGGTTCATATCAAAAAGGTTATGATATATTTTGAGTGTGAATGCACGGCTTTTGATCCCCTGTCCGTGCCACCCCTCTGGAAGGGTGATGCGAAGGCGGAGAGTTTTTATGACGCGTATATCTGTACCCGGCGCGGTATTAACTCTATGAACGTTCGGAAATCGGCGACGAACGCGTTTAGGGTAGTAAAAATGGATACAATAGAGTTCCGGATCGATGAATAATGGAACACTTGATTTTGAATTGTCTTGTTAGAATTTTTGGTAACCCGTCTTATTGCTTCTAATAGGATTATTTGCACTAGTGTGTCTATCTGGAAAATATTCAAAAAGGCGTAGAATGTTCGGTCTTACTGGAATGCTCACGAAAACAACAATACGCGAGTAAACACGCAATTGTTTCATAAAACGCCATTTACACTCAAAACGAGCATCCAAAAAATAAAAATGAAAAAATAAAGCACCGAAAACATTTTACCACGAACAATTATTTGTAAATGCATTTAGCGCAAATAAAAGAAAAACTCGGGGCCTCGAGTGAAGCGACGTCATTAAACAAGACCGGCCGCCCCATCCCCCGTCCTGCGGGGGTTGATCCTGCCAGGACGGCGGGTGGGCGAATATCAACGAACTCATACGTACGTGTGACGTAGCCACGCGTACCTACTATAGTATACATTCTGTTGGTAAACAATTGCGTCTCATTGCAATTCCTCATTTCAATATTTAATTTCAATTTTTTTTTTCGGATTCGAATCAAGCGTTCGATTGAGTTCGTATCATCGATGTATGTATGAGGTATGAGGAGATCTTTTTTTCCGTTAAATCGCGAATGATAAATTGATTTTCGCAGACTATTCAAAAATATGGTGAGAAGTTTCGTAGAAAAATTAATTGGTGTTTTTTTGGGAGAAATTATAAACAGCTGACTATTGCAGACCTTCGCTTGGTTTTAGTTTCAATATAATTGGCTAATTTGCGATTTGAAAATATAGAGTAGGATAAAATTGCACGAACAAATGTAGTCATAAAAGTAACTACGGGGCGAATAAAATATTTAAAAACGGATACACATTGAATTGTAAATCGTTTGAAATTTAAGATCGAATTTAAATTGGATGAGGTAGAAGACCTCTCCAGCTGCTTTTATTTGGAAACATTTGCTATTTC
Organism: Helicoverpa zea; assembly: GCF_022581195.2. Classification (NCBI taxonomy): domain Eukaryota; kingdom Metazoa; phylum Arthropoda; class Insecta; order Lepidoptera; family Noctuidae; genus Helicoverpa; species Helicoverpa zea. The sequence goes on from NC_061454.1 coordinate 13,749,739, forward strand.
AATCAGATAAGATCCATCCTAATTTTGAACTTAAATGAGAGATGTTTCTTAAGTGTTGGCTGCAAATACTTCCAAATAGACTGTTTATTTCTAGTAATTAGCTACAAATAATGTAAAGTGCGCAACTCATCTCCCGATTGCGACAGCATTGCAGTTTTTCTGCTTTCAGTAGCTACTCTAGTTTCGGGAGATGAGTTCTGCAGACGATGTTGTTGGTACTCACCGGTCTCGGTCGCCATGGCCGGGTGCTCGGAAGGCGGCACCGTGTCGGGGCGTGCGCGCGCGCTATACGTGTCCAATCCCGCGCATTCCAGCCGGGCGCCCAGTGCCGCCGCCACCGTAATGCCTTCTCACAGCTTCGCAAAACAAAACTATCCACACGACGTGCTCCCAGCACGACTTGCGCCCTCTTGATCCGTACTAACTCTCCGACAGTTACAAAAATATGGAAGTTTCTATTTAAAGCTTGATTGTTTTTGAGTATTGCGTATTATTGGATGTTTTTGTTCTGAAAAATGTATTCGCACATTAGTTTGTGAAACCAGCGCAATGATTAATTTGACGCTGTGCCGGCAGGATCGAGCGGTGACATCTCCGTGTTTAATTATTGTAATTCGTGTTTAATTTATGTTTGTATGCGACGAGAAGGGTGGCGGAGCGATGATAAATATTTATAATTTACTCGACGCGGAAGTTTGTTCGCTTTGCGGTTAAAATTTAATTTAATGTGGCAAAGTGTAACGAGTTAATTTAAGTTCAAAGATTTTTGCAATAATTTATTATTGCAATCGACTCAGCAGTCATTATTCAAACTCTCAACACGCAGTATATAATAAATATGATTGCAATTAATTGTTATTTCTAAGTACTTATGTTCAAATAATCCAAAATAATTGGAAAACTTTAAATAAAACTATTGAAATTAAAGTTACTGAATCGAACTCCAAAGCACGAAAACATTCAATGTAATTGTACAAAATCAGTAGAACGGTTAATATAATATCTGTTAATATCTTTTCCAATTAATAAGTAATTATCGTTAATTGCAATTCAGTTATTAACTCACGTACTGGCATCCACGTGACGCAATAAATAGTAAAACTCAATAGTCACTAGTACACGCACACGACACTGCAACGCGTTACAATAAAGTCCAAATATCGTGTGTCCGGCGAGTCGCGGTGTTCAGTTAAAGGGCCGGTGCAACGATCGATGGCGCGCCCTGCACCGCCACAATAAGGGAGGAGCGGGCAGATAGAAATCAATACGATGTCCATCATCGCATGCACCCACCCCCCGGCCCGCACCGCCTGCGCCATGCACACGGGAAATGCATTTTCCGCGACTCCGCCGCCCTACTCCCTTCTCGCGTTTCCGTCACCGTAGTAACTTGAATTTATCCGAAAATGTTGACGACTGTATTTTTTTGTGATGTCCGGTGTTGGATGCACCGCTCGGTCCGTCCGTGTCCGGTGTATACCTGACGCACGCGTGCGTTCGGCTGCGCGTCACGCGGGCGACTGTCGCGCGCCCCGCCACTCGGCCCGAGAATAAACAGCGTGGGGCGCGCGGGGGGCGGGGCGGTGCAGCGCCTGCACGCCCACAGCGGCCGCCCACGGCTGCCGGACGCGGCGCCCGCTGCCGGACGCACGCCGGACGCCGGACACGATGAAACATGGATGTTTCAGGACGTCATCGCAGTGCGACGCGTGTCATCTCGTCTTCCAATAACGCGTGCGCCAACAATTTATTGCGGCGTCGCCTCGCGCCAGGACTTTCGCTTACGCTGTACCAACATTTACCTCCGAGTGGAAATACCAAACGAGTTCCCGACAGGAAATTAGTTCAATCATTTATTACATCTTTAGTAGCATTAAACTAAATGATATAAAAAGATTAGTGAATAAATTAGACAGGCTTCATAAAAATATCATACCCACTGAGAACATCTTTGTAATTAATTTGGTCGACAAGTGATCATTCTGAAATCGTATTAATAGAATCCGGTTTTATTCTAAATTTGTGATTAGGACCATATTTCTATGATGATATTTTTTACTTTATCATAGTTTTGTTGACTGGTAAACATCTAACTTTTATACATACATACTTATTCAAAGCTGTTAATTACAAATAACTTCAGGAATTTTAAACCTTTCTATTTTGGTACCTAGTAGCCCTAGAAATGACTTTAGTTGGTATTTTTGGTCCCTACTATGTAGTCAACTTACCAATAGATAGAGTTCACAAGTTTTGTCCGTCCAAATGTTGAACCGATTGCTGATTTGCATAACATGGCGATCGTAGTGGCTATCGATCAGCTTTTATAAGTAGGTAACTAAAACTCTGGTTTGGTTACGTGCAAACTACGTCACTACATACTGATTATCAATTTAGAATAGAATAGGCAAATGCCGCATATTGATTCAGTGGTATTCAAGTTAAAGGCTTATTGAATGATCTTGACTAAAAGGCAAACGAGTACTTATCTTTTGTTATTTTCATATTGTTTATAGTACTTTCGTTTGTTTCATACGATTTTTGATTTCTGTTTTTGTCAAAATGTCAATCAACTTCATAATTGGTCTTCTAAACGAGGTATTGCTAGCGCTCTAAAAAAGTCTTATCAAATCGTTCCGGCGAGCTTCACATCATATTTATATGCTCCTCCACTAGGAGGTAAAAACTGAATATTACCTCTATATAAAACAGCAAAATTGCAATAATCACCAATTGAGCAACAACTAACTCAATACACTACACATTTTCACTCTGAATTAGGATTGCGCGCGATTAATATAGATGGGCCTTCCCCTATCGCTAGGGACTGGATGCTGTCTGCAACGGTCTATAGGCACCTAATACTATACCTGTAGAGTATACCTACATACCTGCTCACCCCAGGGACCTAGGCCAGACGGGTACTCTCCTAATATCACTTATGTGGCCACTCTTTTGTTTTATCGAGTGAGCAAATAGTTTGCTGTAAGGAGTTTGTATCGATGTGAGACTGTTTGAAGTGTATTGAATTCGAGAAGCGGTTTCAGGATATTTTATGAAGTCTTTGGTTGGTTTTTATGAAACTTATGACTACAGGCGTAGCATTCGAATAGACTGTAAGAAAAAATATCCACTTTTTAGAATGAAGCACGTGCATTAATCACAAATTACACAATTTATATTTAAATTATATTTTGCATGTGACGAATAAGTGACATAAATCCAGTATCCGGGTTACAGTTATTGAACCCGGAAATACCTGATATAACACATTGGTTGACATTGAAAATCAGCTGACAAATTGTAATTCTGCGACTACAATACCATCCTATAATTCGGTAATGATAAAGTAATCGCATCGGTCAATTAGTTCACGCGAAATGGTGACTCCCTACGGCTTCAGTAAGGAGTATTAATTACCGATAACTCTTGATCCTTAATGAGCTTGACACCACATTGCTATTGCAGAGAAGTGCCTCCACAAAGTGATACGACAACTGTCGTGATTTTAGGAAATCGTAAATTGCTGGCTTTGGAAGTTTTAATTTTAAGAGAATATCATCTGATGATATGGTATCAGAAGTGGGATTATTAAGTCAAAGTATAGCTGTAGGTAAGTTCATTCATATACTCCTGAAAAGACCACCTCTCCCTTTATGAACGCAAATAAAACGTGTGTCTTTTTCGCTTTCGGGATAAAACAGCTGACCGATATTGGCAAAACTTGATACAACCAAGCACAGTTTTTATCCACGTGGGAGAAGTTTGAGGACTGAAACCTGAAAAAAATAACGATGTATGTAGCAATGAAAATATGTATTACACTTTAAAACTAATATTACCCAAGCCATTCTCTCAGTAGTCATACCCGGAACATTTAACACACGTAAATAGTAGTTTACACATTGCTTACGTAACAATAGTAGTTTCATATCACTCGTAACATCGTAATGCGCTCCTGACGATTGAAGACATATCGATTGACGGTAAATCGATTGATTTCTCGATACGTTACAAATGTTCACTGTAACGATTGTTTTGTGTAAATATTTCCCACAATTACTAAGTGATTTTTACTTTGATATCTGTTTTGGCGTGTAGGCGAGCTAAAAATAGAATAACGTTTGCGTGGGTGTTAGGATTTTGGGAAAATATTTTTAGAAGATTCTGGTCCTTTTGTCCGCTTACGTCTAGAAAGGAAAACGTTGATGATTTTATTGGTTTGATTACGCATTTTTGATACATTTAGTGTAACGGTTCATAGGAGATTGCAAAGGCTTATGTGAAATAAAATATGGCTTTGACTTTCGTAGCAGTGGTTCCCGCTTTTTCAGTATTGTTTATTATATGGATTTTCTCATAATTTTCGCCTGTGTTATACTTTACTTCTATTTTTATTGGTAGCGAGTATTTTTTGTGAAAACTCCCCCGAAGCGCAACTCCCTAGAGAATTAGCGGATAATGTAATAATGTCAGTGCAAGCCCACATCTGTTAATGTTTGGTCAAATGTAATTAAGTACAAATTACAAGTAATTAAATGAATGCTCTAGAAGTAATTGTCTATTGTAGTTATGCTAATTGCAATTCATAATTATTATTACTTATCTTCTAACGGATACAGTATAAAAATTGGAGGATGACTATATCGGATGTTTAGTAGGTACACTAGCAAATGTAAAAAAATGCCCAAGCAATTAGCACTGAAACCGTTAAGGTCTACTATTTAAATTATGAATCAATGAAAATCTACTTTTGTTGAATCATCATTATGTTCCTAATAAAATTAAAACGACAGATTTGCCAAAGTTATTAGTACACATATTGCACAAATTACCTACTTTCACAAACGATAGTCATCTGCATTAGCTATATCATTTACTTTCAGCTCTGACATAGACACAGCACAATCATTAGTTAATACATTCTAAATGAGGTCTTAACCCTGCGCTCGCCGCTGGCTATAAACGGACTTATCTTCACGGCACTCGCCGATAGTTGGGGGCGCAGAATTCGTAGACTGCTTGTAGAATTTGAGTTGAAAGCATAGATAGGTTCGACCAATTTAATATCGAATAATTATTACTATAGAATTTAAGCTAAAGGTTTGGGTCCAATTATGATCGAAAAAAAAAATTGTTATTGATATCAGTAACATTGAAGATAAATTGAAATAATTTTTGTCAGCAATCAACCAATTTAAAGGCAGCATGTTGACTAAAACCACCACAATACTCCGAAACAATTACACAAACCCCATTCCCCAGCTTGATGATATTTATACATATCCGTGGCCGAAAAACAAAACAATCCGTAAAGCCTTCCTGTAACAAGCGAACGGCCGGCCAATCATTCGTCAAACGCTACCCGGCCGGTTGTAAATCTTTGCAGGGGGGGTGCGGGGGCAGGGCGCGGCCGCCGCCCGCGGGGGGAGGGGGGTTACGTAACATCCGGAAGTGCGGATTAGGAATCAATAGTGCGCTTGTAATGATAGTTGTAGTGTAATCGTAAATGCGCTGAGCGGTGCGCGGATCTGCCGCGGACTTGCCGGCCGCGGCTGGCTAGGGTTGGGTTCCGAGGTTGTAGATTTAGTTTGTGTTGATGCTGTTCAATTTATAGTTTGTTCTTAGAATTGAGTAATAATCTGCCCGACTAATAAATAGCTAATAATGAAAAAGTCTATTATAGAACTGTATTACAACTTATTCCCAACATCAATGAAAAAGGTCCAAAAATATCGACATACAAACCTATATAACACATGACGAAAAGTCTACTACCCCAATTAAAAGGTCAGAAATAAATCTTATTGATGATATATTTAGTATCAACACCCCTTCAAATGGTACGCAAATTGTAAGTCAAGGAAGGGTAGAGAACCAAAGGGAAGCATATAGCACCCTCGCGATGCATTCCCTTATGTTTATGACCCTATAAGTATCGTTTTACTAAATTGTTGGATACAATAGTTTTATGGAACAACTTTGTCTCGTAAATTGTGGACGTTGGCACCTGTGTTTTGATTTGTGTGCTTAACTTCATAGCTGCGTTGTCGATTGGAAATGCTTGCTCGAATTCTAATGTTTTAATTGGTTTAGATGCTGATGTTAAAACAATTATATTAATCAAGAAAGCTGATGAAGAAGACGCCCGGCGCGGCGTTGAGAGTATTTTCATATTGTTTTCCACCCGATTAGTTGCTGTACTTAAGTTTACCTAGTGAAAATATTGTCCGAATAAAATGTTTTGTCTATTTCAATTCAAAACGTGCAGTTGATGCTATAAAATACAATAAAAAAATACGATAGTGTCAGGTAAATAAAAAGAGCTGCATATCATATTCAACTGCGTCATAAACTTCAAACTTTAATAAATTCATCTTGTGTGCGAAGTGGCCAAGGTTCAGCTGACGCGGCCGCACTGCATCACACGTACTCCAGCGGGGATAAGACGAGTACCCCCCCACGGGCACAGGGGGGGGGGGGGCACTGGATCCCCCCACCCACCCCGTCATCGCCGGCTCATCCGTCACGGTGACTGCTGCTGTTGACAAATGCTTTACTTCATTCGGGGGACATATTAAAATTGGCATTTTTTGGTGGCGATTTCATGTTTCGGCCTAATGATGCTAGGGGTGTTTTTTTTTATTGCGGAGTGTGATTATATTTTTTTGTAAAAATTATGGGGCAGGTTATTGCAATGTCGTAGTAATTTTTTACCGCTATGTTATGTCATACACGTGTCAGTGCTTGAATGATGAATGGTAGAATCGATACAATCTTCAATACGTATACAACACAGCGTTTGAACAAATGTTTCGCACATTTAACCATAACGCCATTACAAACCACTCGTTTCCCTCAAAATACTTTCCCTGAATCTAAAAATAAAGCTACAATCCGAAAATAAATATCTAAACGTACAACACAGTGCACATAAAGTCTCAAAGTGGCGGAGAAAAGTCCGAGCTTATTACAGCTTACTATTGCGTCTGGGGTCGCCCCACCCCCGGGGTGGCTGACACCCCGTGTCACGTATGAAGGGGGCGGCAGCTAATGATGTTTTTTAACAAAAGATTACTCCGCCACATCATTGCTTTCCTTGTGGGCTGCAGGTTTGTGTGTAAGAATGATACGCAGTTTTTTTTCTGTAGTGGTGTTGGGTAAATTGTCTGTTTAATTATGTTGGGTTTTGAAGTGACGGCGTAAGGTTATTTTTATCGCTTAGTTACTTTTAATTGTATGTCCCATGTCCGTTTTAAATACTGTATAACTAAAAGTACGACCTTTCATGACCAGTCGCAAGATTCACAAAAGTGGTCATTTTAATTGATTTTTATTACCCGAACTAAATAAAATAATTAAAAAAGACACAGTTTAACTCGTGACCTTGTAATACATGCATACAAAAAAAAATATGTATGTACTAACAAAACATTCAATGTGCGAAACTGAAAACCCGAATGCACTCCTTTAAATCCTTCCGCTTTTCAAAATGCACTAAGCAAATATGTCAGCTCAATTTATAGCTCGCGTGAACTAATGTTATGAAGAAATGCCAATATAATGCAGCGGCTGTTTTCAGCTTGTCTTGCTGAAGCGAACAGTTGACCTATTTCCCTCATTCGGCCTTCGGAGCCTCACATATCAAGACAAACGGTCGGGTCACACATCCTTTTTATTATTGCCTTCCGATCTGAGTCGTGTCGGCTGTCGATCTTTGAGGAATCTGAAGATACTAGCAGTTTTATTGTAGCCCTAAACTGTAGGGTACTTTTATTTGGTGGTAACTGATGCAAGAATTCTGTAACCTAAGGATGGATGAGGTGTCACTTGGTCAATAATCAAATCCTGTTTAAAAGAAGCCGAGTTGAAAGAACCCTACAATATAATTAACACATCACACTGTCTGCCGCACCGGATTATGAAAAACAATTTATTTTCTCTTTCAGGCTATCCAAATGCAAAAATTTATTTCCTACGAAAAACAAAAAAAATGCATAAACATAAGGCTAAAAGGAAGCCAAATTAAACATTATCTAACACAGGTTAAAATAATAACCCATCAAAGCCCAACAGACAACGCTTACATAAAGTGTGAGTTATAAGTATAACCAGCGCGGAAGTACATCCAATGTTTACTAGAAAACCTTTTGATTTGAACCGTTGTGCGCACTTGTGTGGGGTGACGGGAGACCCCAGCCACCCTGGGGGGGTGTCCGGTCCTGTGCAAATGTTATTGATGTGTAGTGGTTATGATGAGATACTATTGTTCATATCGCCCGTTTATTTTGCGACAAAGGGATGGGAAGATGGATTTTTTGGATTCTGGATTCTTGAGGCGTGAGGAATATGTGATACGTTACAAATGTAGGTAAGTTAAAGGATGAGCTAGGTTTCTAAAAATGTTAAATATTTTAGCTATAATATTGCATAGGTTTGAGAATTATTATTTTTTTTTATTTATTTATTTATTTATTTATTGGCCTATCTACAATTGTTACACTGTTTGTTCCTATGATACTAGTAAAAAAAATACAAGCATAGTGTACAACATAGTGCGATAGACACAGCATGCAAAAAGGAAAAAAAATAACAACATAAAGCTACAATATACTTAGTGCAGAAATAACGCTACAATTACAACAAAAGTGGGTAGGAAAAGTTTAACAATGTGGTATGTTTTTTTGGACTTTGGATTATGATCTCACATGCATCTATCTTCCTATTTATGTAAATTCGTTATTTTAATATTAGCTTAGGTAACAATTTCTAAAAGTACGCACATAAAATTCTACGAAAAAATATTGAGTTCAGAACACTTAGCTAATTTAACGCTCGATAAGGAAAACCAACAAAATACCGTTTGTCAGAAAATAAAACCTTCGAAATTGTTTTAATGTGATCTTTTTCTTAGACACAATGAGTCATGTAAATAAATGTTTATTTATTTTTCTAAATAATCTTGTGACGTCATTTGTGTCGAATATGTTCGTTAGAAATGCGTGCAAGCAAGACGTTGGTCTTATTGGTCTTTACTTGTTTTATAAGTGTTGAGTGAATCACTCGATGGCTGTGTTAACCCGGATGGTGAGTCATGCAAGGCTTTTATTTCATATTACCTATAAAGCGTCATGCTATATTTGTAGGTAATTTGCCAATTTTGTGGTGTAATATATGGTAAATGATCATAGATTTGGAATGTGTGCTTTGAACCGTAATTTATACTTCGATATCTCTTTTTAGGATCAGCGTTTTTAGTAATGTCAATGGCCAGTCGCGGTTCAGAGTTGATGTCTACTTGTTAATTATTTAGATTTATTTTTGTAATATAAAAAAATGTTTTTTGTCAATATTTATTATGTCACGAAGATCTAAAAGTTAACAATAGCACTAGATAATACAAAATACGGTTGTTTAATTACAAAAGAAATATACTTTTGAAGAATACGGAGAAAATTAAAAAGGATAAATATAAATCTAGGTACTACTCACAGAAGTTAATTTCTAAGAAGTTATATTCTATCTATGTAGCTGTAGATTTGATTATTACATGTAGAATTTTGACATTAACCCCACACAAGTATTGCTAAATTCCTATCTCTAAGCAAAACAACAGATAGATTATTGGGAGCGGACGTAAGTCCACTGCATATTGATAAAAGACAAAGGTTTATCGTTATTCAATGGGCGTCGCGGCAAATTCTTCAGGGGAGGTATGGTCTATCGATAGATATTATGTCCAAACGTACCTATTGCTAAAACGTCCGTCACGATAAATGTGCCGCGATCAACGGTAGCTTTCATTTGTAAATGGATTTTCTGCTGTTTACAGCTTCGGGTTCTAGTTTTGTTTTTGGTAGGATTTACTGTGTAGGTACTGAAAATTATTCAGTGATATGAAATGCATAGAGAGGTGGTTGCTTTTCTATTGGTCGTTAGTTCATGTCAAAAGAATGTGCGGTGTAGTTAAATACAGCATGACATTGTTCTTAAAATACATCTTTATGCCTATCTATTGATTCGTTTAAATGAATGTATTGAATATTGATACAAATTGTAAGTAGAAGAAGCTTATATTTTTAGACCAACGTCCAAAGATTGACCTTACTTAAAAAAAAAAAAAATAACTAATCCAAATCCAGGATATGTAACTCGTACCAATATTTCCAAACACACAGACAACGAAACAAAACCTTTCCTATGGGGATAGGAAGTAAGAAGGCTGAACGGGTACTTCCGGTGCGTGAGTGCCCCCCGGCCACGTTTGGGCGGGCGGCTTCGTAGGGCGGGCGGACGTGTAGCTACAAGTTTTTCATATTGGATTTATTAAATATTTTGCTGGACTTCAATGATGTGAGAAGGGGAGATTAGTTTTGTGGACTGAGATGTTACTATTTTTGTGGACACTAGAAAATTGACTTGTATGTGTGAATGTATTTAGACGATTTTTCGTTATACATATAATCGCAAATATAATTCAGATGTAATGTTTAACAGTAGTATCTTGTATGCTTTTCAATTTAAGATTTTCAAAGCTAAATTAGCACTTTTGTGAATGCATGAAGAAAGATTTAAATGAGTTTGATCTCAATGGTGTAGGCATAGATATACTTTCAGAAAAACAAAACACATTTAAAAAGCAAGTTCTATATAGAAAATTTCTTACTACGCCTAACACTCTAGATCGATAGCCGTTTCGTACTAAATAATGCAAGTGTGATGGACAAGCGGCCTTGTCCTTCGTGCACGCTGCATACAACTTATCATTTGCCGTTACAAATATAGTATACCTGGAAAAATGTTGTAAGGCGCAGTTTGTAAGGCTGCGACTGTTTTGAAGTGGAGCGACGAGCGGGGCGGGCAGTATGCTTCGACAAAAATATAAGAAATGAAATGTCTTCTAGGAAGACCTGGACAGTTGTCTAAAAGAGTTATGACAGAGGTAAAAGGAGGAACAGTACAGGCAGTTAACAGGACTCCGGGACATAAGTAAGTGGCCATAGTGTCTAATAGAAGATATAAGATAATGTTAAAGACTTCTTCTTCTCGTCTACGTCTACGTCAAATGCAAATTTTTAAAATGATGTAAGGTTATGTAACAGTCTTAAACCTTATTCTTCATGGTAAAGCAATACGTGGACTTGTCCCTTTTTATGGGAACTAACATGTCCCCTGCATATTGTTAGATGGCCTACAGCAGAGCTCATAGCGTCAACTAGCGTTTTATAATTATGCAATCATTATTGCAAGAACTTATACTTTAGAAATAATAGATAACCCAAAATTTGTGTCAAATACTTTTTTATTTATAAATAAATAAACTTGTTTATTGATGGCAATTAGCCAAGCCATGATAGCCCAAAGTATGTTAGTAACGATAAAACTTAAAATTATGTTAGTAAAAGAAAAAAGCATGTATGTCAACAAAACTTTATTTTTTAAAAGGGATGGGAGATTGTTTCTTTCTTTCTTTGTCGTTATCACTCTTGACAGAGTGGTCGTGGTCATCACTTCAGGTGTTGGTGGCAAGCTTAACAACCCGCCGCCACTCCTCTCTGATGGCCGCCTTCCTCGTGCATTCGTAAAGTGACGATGAGCCATTTACTGCCGCTTTTATCTGGTCAGTCCACCTCATAGGCGATCTTCCTCGTGGCCTGGTACCCTCAACCCTGCCCTGAACCACAAGTCGCTCAATAGCCACCTCCCCTCGGCGGCATACGTGACCAAAATAGCTGAGGATACGAGACTGTACCAAAGACGATAGACGTTGCTTGATGCCTAGTTCTCGAAGTATAGATTCGTTGGTACGAAATTCAGTCCACGATACTCCGAGCATTCTTCTCCAGCACCACATCTCTAGGGCGTCTATCTTCTTCCTCTCTACCTCCCGAACGGTCCACGTTTCTGCGGCATACAGGAATATGGGGAATACGAGTGTCCGTACTAGTCGGATCTTTGTGGCTCTAAAAATGTTGCGATTCCTCCATATTTTCCTCAGCTTGTCCATTGCAGATCTGGAGATCGCCATACGCCTTTTGATTTCGTCGATACATCCACCGTTGTTCGTTATTAAGGCCCCCAGATAAATGTACGATTGCACCACATCACAATTTGCAATTTTTGTAATTTCTGGAGAATTGTTATTCATGCGGTCGACAATCATCATTTTTGTTTTATTCCGGTTTATCTTAAGTCCGAACTCAAGACTAACCTGTGCCATCTTGCCAAGAAGCTCTTCCATGTGTTGGGTACTGGTGGCGAACAAAGTGGTATCGTCTGCATATCGCAGGTTGGAGATCTTCAAACCACCGATCGAAACACCGTCTGCCCAGTCTTCTAGTGCGATCCTCATTATGAGCTCTGTGTACACATTGAACAGTAGAGGAGAAATAATACATCCCTGACGGACTCCGGCGCTGGGGTGAAACAGATCAGACTGAATGTCGTCTGCACGTACTGAGGCTGTGCCATCCTCGTATAGTCTTCGTAGGAGATGTATCAGGTGTTTTGGAACACCCATCGCCGCCAGCGTTTCCCAGAGTTTGGGCCATTTGACAGAGTCGAACGCCTTAGAGAAGTCCACAAAGCATATGTAGACGGGCTTGTTGAATTCCCTGGACTTCTCTATAATTTGTCGCACTGTCAAAATTTGCTCCCTGGTTCCCCTCCCCTTCACAAAACCAGCCTGTTCAGGAGCAATTTGTTTGCTTAAATAGGCCTTCAGACGCTCGTTCAGTATGTGCAGTAAAATCTTGCTTGCGTGAGAGATAAGAGCTATAAGTCGGTAATTACTGCACGTCTTGGTGGAACCTTTTTTGTGTAAGGGCACAAAAACAGTGTGAGCCCATTCTTTCGGCCATTGCCCCGTGAGCCATATCTGATTGCATAGAGTGTGGAAAATCTGTACACCATGTTCGCCTGATGCTTTGATTGTTTCAATAGGTATAGCATCTGTCCCTGTGGCTTTGCCGTTCTTTAGGTGTTTGATAGCGGCTCGAATCTCATCTTTCAGAATGTCTGGTTCGAGGTCTTCTTTCCCGGGTTCTATAGGGGCGTAACACGTTGACTGTGGATCTTGAAAGAGAGATTGGCAATATTGTCTCCACGTTTCGGCTATCAAATCTATATTCGTCACTGTTTCTCCAGTAGAGTTTTCGATGGCCCATGTCTTGCAACTCAGAGACTTTGTGATGGTGCGAATTTTTTGGTATAAGTCCCTAGATTCATGCTTATGTGCATGGACTTCAACTTCCGCACAAATTTTCCGAAGTTGGTCGTTTTTATCCCGCCTACAAGCTTCCTGAATTCTAGCGGACTTTTCATTGAGGGATCTTATATCTGCTCCAGAGGCTTTCATGTTTCGCCTTTCCTCTACAAGACTTAGCGTTGCATCGCTCATCCAATGCTGCCGTTTTCGTTTCTGTATATTTACAGTAGACTCTGTGACCGAGCTAACTATAATGCTTTTAGCCCGATTCCACAACTGGTCTGGAGTCTCTGTGTTGAAGTCCACGTTCGTCCACGGTTCCATCGCTTGCTCCAGTGCACTTAAAAACTTTGCATTGTCTGTCACTTCAATCCTTCGTCGTGTCCCGGGCTTCCTAACTGCTCTTAATTTTAATTGCACTTTCGACATTAACAATTGGTGATCTGAACCGCAGTCTGCTCCCGGTAGAGTATGAGCATTCTTGATAGATGTTTTCCACCGCGATCTAACCAGGATGTAATCAATTTGATTGCGATGTTTGCCGTCTGGCGATATCCAAGTATATAGTCTGCGTCGGTGATGTTCAAAGAATGTATTGGATATCACCAAGCCGTTATCAGCCGCGAATTGAATGAGCCGGTCTCCTCGCTCGTTGCGTTGTCCTAATCCAAATTTACCTGCACAGTGACTCAGCTGATGAGCATCTGATCCCACTTTTGCGTTGAGATCACCCAGGATGATCAAAATTTCTCTGTTGGCGATTTTCCCGATGGTACTTTCCAGTTCTTTGTAAAAGTTATCTATCTCATCATCACATGCAGTACTTGTCGGTGCATAAACCTGAATGAGGTTAAAATTGACAGGTGTCGCTTTCAGCTTTATCCTTATTATCCTGTCGCTAATAGGTTCATACTCCATTACACTACTCCTTAGATATTTTGGAATAAGGATGGCAACTCCATTTCTGCTGTTATCGTCATTTCCGGAGAAGTATATGGCATGAGTCTCTGTGAGAAAATGGCCGTTGCTCTTCCAGTGAGTTTCGCTTAAGCCGCAAATATTAAGGCCACACCTAGTTAACTCTTGTTCTAGGATCTTGAGCTTGCCTGGTTGAAGTAGACCGCGAACATTCCATGTCCCTATCTTTTGGATATGTCGCATCTTCAAGAGATCTCCAGTAGCATGTTTTCCATACGTTGCCTGGTCTCTTACAGCCGTATGGCCGGTAGCCAATTTCCCACCGTCTGCCCCGGACGCAGGACGGCGCCGGTTGCTAAGCGGATCGCATGGCCTTCTCTGTGTATTTGACTTTACCTTCATGATGACTTTCTTGGGAATGTGTTATGCAGTGGTTTCCCCTTGCCTTCTGCATTAAAGCCTTTTTGGGGTTATTTAGATCCCAAGGCCGTTTTAGCCTCTTCTAACCGGTTGCCCAGCCAGGTGAATGGATATCCCGCCATTTGCTCGGTCGCCAGAGCCTCGTTTGTTGTCTAGCAGGGAGCACCACGGAGCAGTAATACGCCGCCCGTTGCCGTCCGGCGCGTGCAGGTGAGGTTGACAATAGGGTCGGATAAGATCTTAGTTCCGTTCTCCCCTTACTCTCCATGGGAGATTGTAAATGCGTGTAATTGCTTAGACCAACTTTGTAGACAAAAATTTGTAAAATCTTCCAAAAGGAATGGTAGACACTTTCCTCTTTGAAACACCATAAATTAAGAAAACAAGTAACATCACAAACTTTTACAAATAAAGACACAATTGAGTCCAAACTAAAAACGCCTAACAAAACAAATAACAATTCATTGGGACTTGAATCTATCACCGATATATTGTTAATTTTGGCGCGAAAACAAATAAAATGGCGTCGCTAGTGCACATTAGGCGGTGTTTACAACAGCGGGGACAAATCGCTTTGTTTACGCGGTCAGAGATGTAAACAACATCCGAGGTTTAAAAAAATGGGATAATGTCACGGGCTTAGTCCGGGATAAGCGTGACTCGGAATATACTTACTGTGCTCGTGGAAACTTTTGGTGAAACTGTGGCAAGATTATTATTTTTTGATACTTGGAATTAATATTTTTGGTAGCTAGTGGTAATCGTTTGCGGTTACTGTTCATTTGTCGATTTATGATAAAGTTTAGAATGTTTTCAAAGGAAAAATGATGAGAACTCTTACTTACCTACTGAAAATTGAATTACCTACAAACAAACGGATATTCCTGCTTCATTTGTCAGAAAGCAGGCATTGCACGCTGAAGGGCAGAGAGAATGCAATAGACAGGGTCGCAGAATTCAGTGTTTCCAGCGTTAAAAAAGAAAAAATATACATTTCCACGTCTTAGGATTTCGTTGATGACAGCTGTTAAACGGTTTGTGTGAAACCTTGATTTGTTTATCGAAATATCAGCACCATTTCAGCTGGTCTCCGTGGTAACACTTGGCGGTGGCGCGGTAATTACAGCCCGTAATAATGTAAATTGGTTCGTGTTTACCGTAACTAGGGGTAGTTCGCTTTGGGGTTCCGACCTGCCTTGATTAAATCTAATTGTAGTTTTTTTGAACTGTAACTGAGCATTGATAGGGTCGATGCTTTTGTAGCAGCTGGTTTGTAAAACTGCAGTCTTCAGCACTTATATGGTTTGTTCGTTCGTCCAGATTTATCTAATGTAGGGAAGGAATATGTTTTAACTGTAGGCACAGTACTGGTGCTCATTTTTCTACTTACTATCGTATCCTTTTACCCCTACCGAATTGTGAAATAAAATAGGGCTTGAACACATTGAAGGTTCCACATAAGGGTTCAAGCTAAGCTTGTAGAAAAAATAAGTAGTATTTTGGGTTTTGGGATATTTTCGGACTTTTTTTATATTTTATTGATTTGCACATAGATACTTTTTTGGTTTCACAAATATTTGTTGAACCGTTTATCTATTATAAGAAATTTCCTCGAATCAAATTGTACCCATAAAAACTCGCTAGACTGACTATCAAACATACAGAACCCATACAAATTTTTTCCCGGATTACAATTACAAAAGTAACAAGCAATCGCTACTAGCGTTGCGCCGCGGCGTCGCTCGCGTGACTGCCAACATGACTCCTGCTTACTTCCGCAACTAAATTACACGTAGAATTACAATGGTGGAAATAGATTTGGAAAGTGTATGTGAAGGGCGGGGGTGACGTGACGGTTCAACGGTCTTTGATTTTTTGGATTTTGGTTATCGGTTTTTTTTTTAATGGGGGTCAATTTCGCTGGTGCTGGGTGTTATTAGAATTATTCTTCGGTGTGTTTATATTTATTATTTTATTAGTTTAGTTATATAGCTTTTTGCCTACTTACACTAAAACTGTACCTACTCGATAATTGCACAATTACCTATGGTTAATTATTTACGCATGCGAAATTCAAATCACGGGGGTGCCTAGAAAATAACAATTCGAATCAATGACCCCTGTTTGTTTTCCGGATCCAACTTGTTTACGTAGGTACAAACGACGGTGCAAGTTTATACTAACAAAACAAGGACTCGTAGTCCTAATTATCGTCATCCAAATCCGCCCCAATAAAGCAAATTACCATTCCGGACATCCGACGCTATATCTATGTTGATGTCGACGCCTGTACTGCACGCACACCGACGCAAATATCCTAACACATACACAAACCCCACGCACACTACTACTACAAAAGTACATTCGAGCAATAAAGTGCGTACAATTACTCTAGGTGTCCGCGGGATGAGCCCTGATTAGTGACGGTCAGGTGGGCGCAGCGGAGGGCGGTCGATAACTCACCCCCCACCCCCCAGCGCCCCTAACTACTCCCCCACTGTTTATTGCAGGGGGGCGATCGCCTGAACTTAAGTATTGATTCGCGCGAAACGTGATTTGTACGCACTCATCTAGAGGTTAGCTTGCGGCTTACCCAAAGTTCATTGACTGTTGTTTGCGACTTTACGGAATCCATTGCTGGTTGGGGATTGTTCGGAGAATGTGAATCAATTTGGTATGGTCGATGGACGTTGCGTTCGGCGAAAGGTTTTGGCGAGTTTGTTCGGCGGGTGTTCCGTGTTCCGCGGTGGTGTTTACGCGCAAACCGCGGTCAATAGGCCTCGGGCCGCACCTACCGTTGTCTTCGGCGGTAATGTCGACCCGTCACGGCATCTACCGACTTATTGCCGAGTGATGCCGCGATGTTTTATTTGCTAAGTGCTTTGATATAGTTCGGGTGGGGGTGACTTAATTGACGTCGTCATGTTATACAAATGATATTTACGATTTGCTGTTTTGTTTCTTGGCAAAAGATTATTTTTGTAATGATTATGATGATGGTCTTTCAGTCCTCAAGTTTGGTCCTTCTATCAAAATGCAACGAATGATGCATCGGAGGTGTACCTACACCACCTAAATAAAAAAGTACGGACTACGTAGATAAATATTTTCCCGTCTATTATTAAAGCAGGATTTGTGATTCCTGATAAGCCGTTTATAATTCGTATTTTCTTTAGTCCGTCCAGATCAGCGTGGGTGTTAATGTCAACAATTAATTATTAATTTAAGGGCGCAAAATAACAGACATTTTCCTTTCGTTACGATTAGTTAGTAATCCATTACTAAGAAATGATTTTCCTCCTAAAATAGAATATACCTGTCTATCGAATAAAGATTAGGTAACGGACACTTTTATGAATGAAATGTGGGTGTAGTTAATATGTATTAATAATGGAGGTATTTCATTGAGGAATTTTCCAGCGAGACTTGTATTAATCTGTTTTAAAATATGCGATCCATAAATAAACTAGCTTCCGCCAGCGTTTTCACTTACGCACAGTGGGAATTACTCCGTGCACCAAAATAAATAGCCTTAGCCGAAAGACAACCGCTTTGCGCTGTTTTCAGTTTTTTCCAACAAATTCCTTAGTCTACTAATGCCTTCTATATCATACACTTAAGTCTCGCAGAAGACTACTCCAATGATTTCACTGAAAGAAATTAAAAATAATTTCTTGATTGTCACAATAAAGTGTGCAAAATAAAATGGTGAAGGGAGCGGTGACTGCCCTCGCGCCTAAAGTCGTCAGGACAGCGCTCCCTCGTCGTAATCCAGTGCAATGCCGAGTTATAGTTTATTGCTGTTATCTTCATGATCTATGGACAAAACTTTACAGCTGATGGCCACTCCTCAAGCTTATTTTTGTGTGAACGTAGTGTGAAAAGTAAGGCTTGATTTGGTACAGAAAATGTATACATCGAAAATGGTCTGCACCTACCTTTGTTGCTTCTAACTGAACTGTACTGAAAACGCATTTTATTTTTGTTTCAGGGGCTTTTCATCACCATATTTTTTTGCAGGTGTCTGGAAATAAACGATATTATTAAGTTCTTTTAAGACATATCTAGGTAAAGAGATAGGTAACTGTGAAGTCTTTAGTTAAGAAAAAAACATTTACACTTAAATCATCATCATCATAAATACTATTAAAATGAAATCGAGGCCAATAGGATACAAAATCACGAAACAATTCGAATCAAAATTAAACTTTAGTAAACCAATATTCTAGCAAATGAACGCATCCTAATTAATTTTGGTTATTTTTACGAAATTGCAACGAAATTAATACATGACCGGTTTGTGCAGACTAAGATTATTAGCAAGCAATTAGAAATTGTTACTAAATAATAATTTTAATTGTCGGGTTGTCTGACCTCTTAACCGATATGGAGGTTGTTATATCCGTCGCATATTTCACCATTTATATCATCATCATCATCATCATCAGCCTATAGCAGTCCACTGCTGGACATAGGCCTCTCCAAGTGCACGCCACTGAGATCGATTTACCATTTATATATAAAAAATTAATAATATGTAGTAGTATATGTGAATGTACGTCTGTTTATCATTGCGGAAAGGTGTACAAGAATTTAAATATTTTTGATTTTGATATACCTATGAATAAATTCGTCACAAACAGGAAAATTACAAAAATGCTCAAAGGTTTTTTAAAAACAACACTTGTACCTAAATTATTATATTTAGGTAAGTTTCTAAATTGAAATAAAAATTGTGTCAGCTGCTATTCAAGCACCTGTGTTTTGGAGGTCAAATAAGCAAATTCATGTAAATTGGGTCTAATCAGCTGCATCATTCTTATACTCAAATGTGCATGTAGTTTTTGCAAAATTGTAAACGGTTTTAGCTTTTAAGCAAATTGATTACTTACCTACTTTTATAGAGAACGAAATCATTCAATTTAGGTTTCGCAAATGTTTTTTTTTTTCAATAATAAATATTTAAAAATGTAAATCTATGTTGAATAAAGAGATAAAGAATTAAAAACATCTGTGCAGACAAAAATACGTAAAAATACTTAATCCGACTTCGAAATTGTCATGATCGTGGTTCATGAGCTTATCAATTGATAAGCAGTTTAAACATTCAAAACGCTTCATACATATTGATGTAATATTAAAAATAGTTTTTCCATTTTCTCTAATCACTCCTAAATATTTTAGTTTAGTGCTAACAAGGGCGCCATCTTTCCTATTGGAGAAGAACTATCGCAGTTTCGGCTTGACGCGGAAGCAACCGTGACCTACTACGATGTGCTACTGTGAGGCTTCTTGCATACCTTAATATATCCTCCTGCATTTTGGGGGAAGTTGTTACCGTACCCGAAAAAAATATCTATCCTCACGGGTGATCGCTGGTAGTTTCGAAGCCTTAGGGTACAAACAAAGTAATGTTTCGTCGTTATGAAATTAGTTACTTCAGATACCGTCTTATTGGGTGTCAACAGAATAAGAAAACAACGTGTAATGTGGTTACAGTGACTGCCTGCCTGCCTAGCACTTGATGAGACCTATGGATAGTTGTCACCAAAGTTATCCTACTTAAATACCATATTGTTTATCTAAATTATGTTTGACTCTGCGTGAGAATTCTTCATTATCAGGTATTGGCCGAAACCCGTGCTTAGAGTTTAAAGTCTGTTTTCAATTAACAACTTTACTGCAGTTGGCATAAAGTTCGATATAAAACAAAAGTTTCAGGTTTTAATTATAAACTAAAGATTATAATAAAACACTAGACTTCAACAAAAACAAGCTATGCTAATTTAGGTAGTCTACATTACTAGAAACCAATAAATTGTTTAGAAATATCTACACGCTCCTAGCGTGTTGCCATCACATAAAAATGTAAATATACATAAAACAGGTACGTCACTAATTATGTCCATTGAACCGTTACCGGCGCAGGCGCAATATTGGAAAGTTACCGCGACAACTCCGTAATGGCGGAGACAAGATTCTGTAGAATGTAATTATTTTGATTATTAATAGGCGTAGCACTTGGAATTGATGTGCAAAAATAATTTATTGTTATATGCGAATTTTTGTATGTTTATTATGGTTTTGCTATAAATCTTTTGGTATATTATTTGCTAAGAAATAAATGATGATGATTTGCAAGAACCTACATACTTAGTTTGAAACCACGGCTTGTAACATGAATATAAGTAAGTAGGCATAACCCGGGCGATGAAATTCTTTCAGGACATGAACGAAAACATGGCAAAGGAGAAGTGACATAGGATTTTAGGCTGCCAAAGCATGTATTAATGAAATCAGTTTTGCGTATTTATAAAAGAATCTGCAGGTGCTACGCAGATAATATCAGTCGCTCTCAGTCATAAATAACGAATGAATTTCTTAAGTAAAGACCGTGCTTTAGTTCTAACACCTAACACCTATTAGTAAAGAAATATATGCAAAACTAAAAAACAAGGCTATTAAAAAAACGCTTTTGTGTTTGAGAAATGTGTCACACAGATATACTATAGGATCATAGTGTTCGTTGAACCGGTAGCAACATTGGAAAGCTGATCTTTAGGACGACAGACAAGAAGTATAGGCGAGGAGACCGAGACTTGGGTAACGGTATCATTTGTAGCTAAAACTGACGTGTAGTTTGTGGTTTGTGAACTGGAGAAGATGCGAAAGTAAGCATAGAAGCATGCAATGCATAATGCTTGTTTCAGTGGTGATGGCGGACTATTCGGTGATGTTAACAATATTTAAATATAATGAAGATACTCACTACCTGACAAAGAAACTGCTACATAAGTAGTTACTTGGTCTCGTAGAATTAGATTTATGCTTACTTGAAGTTTTTGTCAAAAATCTCCACTCACTAAGTATTTCTCCACTCTCACCGTCTCCTTGCCTATAACTAGTATGACCAATTAGATGCTAACATTAAACTTTGAGATATGTATCCGGTGCGATATGTCTGGCGGTCGGTTCAGATTCATTAGCATTATTTTACGTTAATGACATTACTTTATATTGATGTACCGGCCCGGTTAATGCCGGATCTCTAATTGTTAACTATCTAATCTATTAACATTTATCTTAATGTGCTATATTTACGTCAGACTGTTATGTACGAGAATTACGAGCTGTTAGCTTGGTTAATAGTTAGTTACATTAATTATGTTATTGAGGAAATATTCTAGAAATCATCCTTAGTGATTTTACGACTCGTATTAACGCATGTTGCAATAGTATCATTATTATTTTTTTCCTGTGGCAGCCCACTTTTATTCCCAGATTAGGAGGTCCTTTTCAAGTAAGACTAGCATTATTATCATAATTGTATTAAAGTCAATGCCAACGAACACAAAGATTGTTTTGGTCATGAAATGTAGGGGAATAATATACTATTTTTAGTAAATCTTCTTCACCTAGCTGTGAAAGTACCTAACTAATCCGTTCTATATCTGGTCGATTAATCACTGCTTCTTTTCGCATTGAGCTCATTAAGTTCCTATTTCAGGAGAAATTTCCAAGTATTCGGGGATATCTCATCCCCGAATTACTTAGATGTCGGGGGTTCAAATTCTGTTAAGATTTTCTATACTTAAACAATGCTTTGATAAATAGTGTGGTAGAAGCCAGAGAGTCTGATAACCAGCCTTGGCGAGGGTTGCCCGGGTAAAGGGCAAAGGAACTGAAGAGGTCATGTAGGTGGTCAATCCCCGAAAAACGCTGTTACTCAGTTGCATCTGGGTTTTCCATTTGACAATTACTTCAATATTTTTTTTTACATTATGCTATTTTTGCTTTTATAAACAAAATACACATTTCCTCTAACTTAAGCGTGGCGTCTATTACCTAGTGCTTGGTCCGGCTAAATCTATTCACCTTTCACAGATCAAAGTTTTGTCAAAGCGGAGACATAATAATACCAACTAAGCATGTTGCCATTCATTTCCAAAGAAACATAATACGTTCACATTTAGTTCCAACGCCTATACAGTTACATTTGAGTTTCCCAGATCAGTATGGATATGCAAAATATCCAAATTAATTTAGTTATCTAATCACGACAGTCTGGTTTGAATTGAGCGACACAATTATAAGAAGCTGAATGTATTTACATAATTTTGTTGGTCACTCATCTTTTGAATATCTTTGAATGGCAGAAAGTATTTTTGAGTGGTTTGTGTAGTAGCTGGGGTTTTATTGTATTGTTGGTGAATGTTGCACGAGTGTTTAGTCTGTTATGTGGATTGGCAAGCTCGGTTTTGTTCAAGAGGCAATATTTGATAAAGCTTGTCATCTAAGAAATTTTTAGAAGTTTACATGCATAGGTAAACCTTCATAGAAGCATATTTTTTTCTAGAAAAGTTATTTTCCGTTGCACTCAAGACCCACTATTGGATACTCATTTTGAAGACTAGATGATCTTTAGTTGTTAAGCTTTCCATGAAATGATATTCTTGCATGCTATACAAAGACAGCACCAATTAATATCAACAAAAATCCAAATGACTTCGCGAAATAAAACCCTCATTACGAAAACCATCAGTACCTACCACTCAAATAAAACAAAACCTAACATTGTACGCATCCATTTAGTAAACACGCAGTAGCCAAGAATAGCCAAGTCTGGTCACGGGGTGGCCCCCACCCCGTAGGGCGTCGGGAGGGGGCGGGTGGGGGCGCGGAAGGGCCGCAAATGAAAAATGGCGCAATTAGCCCCACAGACAGTGAAAAACAAGTGCACTCGATCTGCCCGCCGACTCGACGGACCGTTAACTCATCGATAACGCACCGATGTGCTAGGGATGTGATTAGGTGATTTTTTGTTTTGTTTTTTTTAGTGTAATTTGATTTTATTTTATGAAAATTTGAATTTTGAAACTGTCTTTTATTTGATAAGTTTTGTTTAAAAAAAGTGCTATTAAGTTTTTTGTGGCACTTGCGTTTGAATGTCGGGTTTCTTGTGTTTTTTTTTAGGTGTGTGATTGGCAATATAATTTTCCATGTCCTATACACCTCCAAAATAACTGGCTAAAAACTACAAAAAAGAGGAGCTTCTTAGTTCATCGAAATCTTTTATTTTTATTTGGAGTTATAAAATCACAGTAAAATCAACGGGAAAAATTCGCCAATAAGCAAACCCATCCGTCTTCTATCCTCCTTCCTTGTATCCAGGTCTTTTTATTCACACGCCGTTACTGCGCTCATCAGTTCCGGGACAAACTTTTAATTAGTTAGATTCCTTAACAAAAAAGTAAACATCCATCTACATTAGTGATAAACTTGTGAAGTCGAAGGGACGTTACTGTCTTCGCTGTTCAGCTGCTGCAGCGCTTTGAAAAAGATTAAGGAACATTAGTTACGTCATTGGTATTGAGAAAATATTTATTTAAATACCAAACTGTTTCTCTTACTTACTAGAAAATCTGGGGTTTGGTTTCAGGATACCTCCGCTTAAATTTAGGTAACAATAGGCACCTAATGCTGAAAAATTACCATTCCACTTTAGATGGCGACAGACAGACATGAAAACAAATACACTAGAACTTGTTAAGTGATTAAACTTGCAACCCGTACATAGAAAGAAGGTCAATAACCCAACATATCATCATTGGGAATAAAAGCATCTTTAGCCAACTAGTGAGGATAAAAAGGTACCTGCATTTTGTAAAGTGGTACTTATGTACGTCGTATGGTACTAACCACGAAGTATCTGTTAGGTAAATGCAGCTGTTATTAGTACCATCTACAACCTGTCTTATACAATTAATTAACATAAATAATGGAGCTAATCACATCTTTGCGAGAAAATGTTTTATTTCTACAAATCTAATCGGAGAATAATGTTCCACTATTTATTTTATATTCCACGCGATCCAACACGCGGTGTTGTTTTGGCTAAAATGGTAAACATCATTGGTTGTAAAATATTTAACAGTTTTTTTTTAATTTAATATTCTGCTTGGCAACGAACTGTAATTTTATTCGTCGCTTGTAGTATTTGTGAAAGTTGTAGGTAATTTAATAATAATAATTTATAATATGCAGGTATCGTTAGTGACTAAAATATGAACTTTTATAATTCTGTTAATTGAAAATAGTTGTTCCGCAACTTTCAATAAATCAATCAATCTCTGCTTATCTGTATTGATAACAATATCAGTAGGAGGCTATATGAATAAGTACCTACAAGTGACACTATTTAGCTACAAATAGATTAATCGTTATCAGACAAGCCAAACTCACTTAACCAATCAATCTTTAATTTCGCTTGCAATAAATCAATAAATTCGCCATTAATTTTCGCGTACCGCACAGTCTTGGAGGCTGCTAAATAATGGATGCCCATCAGCTTTCATTAGCGCCGAGAGGGGGCGCCACCGGCGACCGGCCGCCGGGCGCCGGCCGACTGCTCCCGATCAATACGGCCCGACGGAGCCCGAAGCGCCGCGGAAACGACCGACGACACCCGAGCGTTGCCGAAGGACTCCGAGCGCGCGCCGCACATGACAAATGTCACTGTGATACGGCTCTGCAGCCTTCAGGCCTCCCTGAAAACTGTGAAAATTCATTAGAAAAGTGCATATTTATCATACTTGTGTTGTACTAAACTGTGCACCCGTTGTACATAGTGGATATTGTTTGTGAAAACTGGGCGTAACATTGTATGCTGTGTGAGTATTTGACAGTTTATACTTGAGGGTAGCTCGATCCATATTTTGGTTTCAATGTAACAATTCTGTGTTAGTCTGAGCTAGGATTATCTTTTTATATTGTAATTGAAGGTCTATTCTATCAAGTGCGTTAGTTATATCCCTGTTTTACTGAAAGTACTCCTTCATGGTTCATACATTTTACTCCCTATCCCCAAAGCTCGGAATATCAATGAATATTTTCCTCAATGGATGACAGATGGCTTAATTAGATTATAGGGTGTGGCGTATCGCCTTAAAATATATGTTTTTTATAGACAAAGGCCAGCGATGTCCAAGAAAAGAAAATTAATACAATTACGGGGAGGTAGCTGGGGCGCATGCTCCAAGCACGACTGCTTTGCGTCATACGTGTTATTATCTGTAATTTTCTGTTATACTGCAACTCTTAAGAACACGGAAACCAATATTGTAATTTAATTTATCGTGTTTTACATTGTGACTGTGTGTTCGGCCTGTTCTGGCACTTTCAAAAAGCAACTTATCTCGCGGAGACTATTGATAACCTTCAAAATATTTTTGGTTGCCTATCGGGATCTATGGGGTTTCCTAGCAGTTCTATTAGGTACGTACAATTTTATTTGCTGTTTTTTTTTTAAGTCAAGGTACACCCTTTTCTCGCCGTGGCCTTCACCGCAGATCTGTAGCTTCTCTCAACCCTTTCAAGGAAAAATCGATACAGTTTTTCTACTGCGGTTTAATCACTCACCTTTGAGAGAATCTATTTTGAAACACCTCAACCGACCTTGACCAATTTACATAAAAGCCTGCGGGAGGCGCTGCAGTAGCGGCAAACATGGCCGCTTCATTTAGAGCCCTTTCAATCTTGTCTTAACCTCTGCCTTCGCCGTATTTACTGAGCCCACAGAAGGGCGAGGAAGGCCTTTCATCACTGGTCGACAGTAGCTGTCATAGTGACAGTTGAAAGCTCTCAGCGGGTGTGAAAAGGATGGACTCGAAAATAGAACGATCATTTTTGAATATTTAATTAAAGAATCGATGTGTTTTTAATTTTAGATATGGAATACGGGTGGTCCTTACATACAGCCTTTGTCATACCGCCATCAATTTGGGACTGATTAAATATTCAAAAACATGGCACTTTGACATTAGGAATGTTTTTGTGGACAAACAAAACTCGTTGTTTGGCATGCAAATCGTGCCGCTGTCTGTCCATTAAAGAGCTTACTGCTCTTGGCTATTTATAATCGTAAAACTAATAGAAAATGTCTAATAAATATAAGTTGGTGGTCAAAGTCCAAAGGGCCGTTATCAATGGCGTTTGGATATTAATGAGGTGGTCATATGAGTGGAATTGTGGATGGTTTGACCTGGTGGTATTGTGGGGACATGCGGAGAGCGGACAAACAACTTTCGAAGGCAGTGCGTTGTAACCTTTGTGCTGCGGACGGTACGCACTGCGGACGCTGTGCTTAGGGTAAAGTGGACTTTTGTCAGCATACCTAGTAAAAATTCTATGAGATTAGCGGATTATTTTCTGCTTGTAGTTTTTGCAGCATAACTGGACTTTTTTTAGGGCTTGGGTTCAATGTTTGATAGTCTATATGAATTTCGGTGGGAGGTTTAGTAAAATCGTTATAATAATGTAAAATAATTTTTCATATGAATACCAGTATTGTTTGTTACATATATTTTATATTAGTTACATGGTTTAATAAAAGTTTAAAGCGATGCGCAGGCGCATACAACGATATTATATACCTATTTAAATTTTATAAAACTACAAAATGTTTTTCTCAAAAAATAAAATAAAGATAAATATTTGAATAAACAAAGCTAAAAAAACAATTATCATACGCCGAGAATTGGTGTTCTCACCTCGCATCTCTAAATGAATTACGTTCAATAAATTATTACCTCCGTGTTTCAAATGTTTACTTTCTTTTATTAGAGTTACCTTAGTGGGTGTGGCGAGAAAGTTTATTTCCAACGATCACCGGTGGTTTATAGGCATTTCAACACAATTTATGCAAAAAGACCTAAGAGTGGACTAATAAGGCGACATTTGCATATTATTAATCGAAATCATTATGAAGATTGAATTAAAGAATTCATATTAAAAGCCTGATTGATGAGATTAAAAGTCTGCCTAAGTCTAGACATCCGTTATCTGATCTGAAATAGATTTTGTACTAGATATCGGTCTACTTTCTAACCCTTTTTAATTTTAGATGCTTAAACTTAGCTTAAGCGATGCTTAACCTTAACGTCTGTTGATTTTGATCGGTTCTATATTAACATCAATTAGGATAAATGAAACTGCGGCTTAAATACATAAATCTAAAATCTATAGTTTCTAAAATAACTAAATTGACAAGTTTGACTCTTTGTTTGAACGCGCTAAACTTAAGAACTAGAGCAATTTCTTTAAGCCTTAGATACCCCATTTATCGAAGAATGCTAAAGGCTACTTTTCATCTGGGTTTATGGGTATCAAATCTTTCACAGAAGCAAGTCACCATGTAATTGTCAAAAGCCTGTCAACCAAACAAGCTATAAACACCAGCACACAATGGTTAAAAGGAAAAGTAATGGGAAGCACCACTTATCGCCTGACGTGGAACTCTTCACCGGCCTCTAATTAACACGTGTCTATTAGATATCTCTTTATCATCTGGTTATACTAGTCAGGCTTTTGTGGTTCTGATAGCTTGAAGGTCCCGCTATAGCCTGTTATTGTACTGAGTTTCTGCTTGTGGTCTTTGAAATAACAAATGTTTAGCTAGAGGCATTGGGACACTTCCACAGTGATCTAAAGTCTGCTTAAAAAAAGTATTTTCTTCCCCCTCCATTTCTTTCATGCTCTGGAGTTTGGATTGATGACAATAGCTAAATGTCCTTGTTATCCTGTTTGTTGACCAGCCTTGGTCCAGCAGAACATTATTATTCCAGACATGTTCAACTAAGAAGTGCGAAAGGAATATCTACCCAATTTTTATGAACCCCAGTCTTCCCACATTTTAGTTCTCCTGTATCTGATTCTTGTTATATTAGACTACTCACCTCTATTATCCAGATGACTAACGGCCGGTTCACACATGTCTCCGTTTTACTGTTCCGTTTTATCGTGTACGTTTTTTTTTCGTCGATGGCGTATGTAGTTGTATGAGTGACTTCACACATGGCACAGTATTCTGTATACAGTAAAAACGCCATCGACGAAAAAAAAACGTACACGATAAAACGGAACAGTAAAACGGAGACATGTGTGAACCGGCCGTAACACACAATTGTCTTTGCAGAGCGGCGGCGGTGCCGTGGGGGGCATGCGCCGGCGGCGCTGAGGCATGAGCGCGGCGCGCGCGCCGGATCCCCGCGACCCACCGCGCCATCACCGCCAACACCCTCAGGTAACTACTCACTTTACAACTAAGCTAGAATAAGTTATACTAAGGTTATAGGGTATAAACGGCTTTAAATGTAACGTAAGTTATCTTAAGTATAAGGGCATTCAACTTAACCCCCGTCTTCTAAAAGCCGGGGGAAGACTTCGGTCTTCTGAAAGTGAGAAGACTTTGGTCTTTTCAAAGTTAGGATAAGAACATAAGACAATTCTGCCGAAAATAATGTTGTCATCTATAGCCTGTAAAGGAGACGGTCTACTGAAGGGTTTAGTTATATCTCGATTCTGCTAAAAGCAAATTTGTGAATTCACACGATAGAAGTTCGATGTTCAATATGCGGTACATAGAGATGGTTTTACTATTGTGTCCGTGACATGAACAGTGAATGGGCTAACTATTCACTGTTCACATCAGGTATGGGATATTCAAGGAACAACAATATCCTAAAACAGGTTGTTGTTTACCATCTAAAAAGGCTTAAAGAAGACGGGGGTAAGGTAAGGTAAATCCAGCCACTTGTTATATTGAATCAGTGCGACTGCTACAGTCGAAACTTTATGACTATTGAATTAACACTAATAGACTGCAGGTGGTTCTTTAACTTTTCCATAGGATTTTAATCCTTTTTAACCGATTTCATTCGTGTCTGTTGGACATCGTACTTTTGCGACATAATTTGACGCTGTGAGCTAAAAGTTATAAGGTACTTTATATATGTTAATATAGCAACAATCTTTTTTGAAAAATAAAAAAAACGCTAATTATTGATAAAATTGTTATTAGGGATATTGCGTAGCTCGTAGTCCGTACATGGTGATAATGTTTTCAAGGGTAATTTGTTCTATTATAGTCCAAAAAATACAATTGTTTTCTAAACCAATTATCGTCTTTCCCATAACAACATTTTAACCTCTACTATCTACCATTAAAACACACAAATAAGTAAATACCTTAATAAAATAAATAAACCCAAAAAACTTGACCCAAAAGGCATCAATTACAATAAATAAAATGCAATTACGCCATTTTTTGCACCGTTCGTCTATTGTTTCAAGTAATAAGCCCAAACGTCTATTATAGTACGTTTTCGTAGAATTGGCACGAGCTCGGCTAAATTGCGCGGACGCACGCGATATCAACCCGATCCGTTTGATTTTAATTGACAAACGGATTTATAATTAGAATTATACGCTGCTTTATATGTATTGTGATTATGTGGCCATTTCGCGACACCCACACTATGTGGAGCGATGGTGCTATTTTTTCTGCTTGATTAGTTTTCGGGTCATTAAGTGTTGATTAATTGTTGTTTCTTTTGTTTGTTTCAATGACTCATGTTTACCTACTCTTTAGTATCGAATTGATATTTGGCCTCTTTGATGATTTTATTAATAGTAAAACATATTGTTATGAATATGATTATAAAATTGTCAGGAAACTTTATGTCCCTGGAAGGTTCAGCCGATGAGTGAGACTTTTCTTGAAGATTTATCATCCAAGCAGGCTTAGCTAGGCTTAGCTTAAGTTAACCATCAAGGTAAAATTAGAACAAGTTAATGAGCAGGACAGATTTAAATTATATTAAAACAATCAAAATATGATTGATCTATGATCCAATAGTCGTTAGGAACAGAATAATTTATATGACAGGTGAATAATACACATATTAATATCGTATCATAAATATAGCCATAAATCACTAAAGGCCTAGTTTGGTTTGTTATTCCAAATCCATATACCGTGTGATGATGATGTCCTCCTAGCCGATTACCGGCTACGGTGGCTGTTCTCACAGTAGGAGATTAGCGATCTGCGCAGGACATATTATATAGTGCACGAGCATTTGCGCAGAAACACGACCGGAGAGGCACAGGACCGAAATGAATCTATAGTATTTGTAGGCTTATTATTCAATTGAAAGTCCCCTTTGCGACAATAAGCGCATAGGCACTAACTAAATTTCCTTCTCGATAGATGCTGCAAATTACAACCTCATTGTTTTTGTACCTCTGTTGAATTACTATAAAAATACTCCTATACCTTACCTTTAACTCTTTTGATTCCATACATATGTTATTAAATGCCTTAGAAAATCATATGCCTACGCTGACGTTGTCACCAAAATCTATCGACTGGTCTAGTCTATAGAGTACAAAATGTAGTCACATCACTATTGCAATAGATCATTTGACAGCCTCTATCGTCAGTCGTTTTGCTGTCATTGTGGTGTTAATCTTGCTCAGCTGAGATTTTTAGAGCACCTGTAGAAATAGTATTAACATTGGTTGAAATTGAAAGTAATTCTTGTGTTACTGTAGTGTCAATTTGATGATCATAGTTAGTGTTAAAAGTGGTATAATTTTGTATCAGTAACAATGCAAGGATGTGTGCCTTGGAAACATAAGTGGTGCCATCCTGAGGAATTAATATATGGAGTAAGAGTTCTATGCTGTTTGTCATTTGTTTGAGATCTTATTATCTAGTTAATCATTTGTCGTGATTAGCTTTGTATATCAATGCTGTATTATCGGGCGCTTGGTGATTTATTATAATTATCCTTATACCTAGATGTAACGAGTTTCCGAAATAAGCCGGTTTTTATTTACATATATGTATGAACAAGCTTTTGACGAAGGAAATCGTGCTATGTATTCTTCCTCATATACAAACCAAAGGCATTTTTTGTCTACCCCTATTTTATAGCATGATATGCAAAAACCATAATTTAAATCTTTTTAACATTAATTATCTTCAAACATTGACGTAAATATTAAGTTTCAATTACTTTTAGTATACACATGTTAATTAACACACCCCTCCCCCGTCGGTGGGCGTGGCGAGTCATGCGCTCGCGCCGTTCCATGAATCGCACAAGGCCGTCTGACCCACTGATATAATTTCTTTGCTGTGTTGTCTGTCTGCCTGCCTCTGTGTGACGTCCGTGCTCAAATGTTATTAGGAACACACATAACTTCCTACAGTTGTCGGTTTTCGCACGCATACATGCGTACATCTTAGTTGCTTTGAATATAAGGTGGAAGGTAGCGCGAAGCCTGCTTAGGTCTATGTGTAAACAAATATGGCATTGAATGCATGTGTGTGTGCGTTATGAGGTCTTTGAGGAAAGAGAAGCAGAACGATGTATCTTTGTTTGTGTGCGTGAACGCTGCAGAACCGCTAAGGAAAAGTATGAACCTCAATTTTGCCTTATTTTCCATTGTCTGGGCTCAGGTAATGGGCGTTATATATGGTTCTAGATCGATGGATCACTAAGGGATTTAAAGATCATTTTTTGTTGAATGAATAAAGGTCATGTGAAGTTTGTAGATTCTATAAGGTTACTAATGCAGTGAGTCGATCCTCAAGGCCGGTCTTTGTTTATTTTTGCGGTTCTCACCCATTTGAAACAGATTTAATTGGCATGACCAACCAGCAATCAAATAAGGGCATTGTTCTATTAATC
Source organism: Helicoverpa zea (assembly GCF_022581195.2). Classification (NCBI taxonomy): domain Eukaryota; kingdom Metazoa; phylum Arthropoda; class Insecta; order Lepidoptera; family Noctuidae; genus Helicoverpa; species Helicoverpa zea. The sequence goes on from NC_061454.1 coordinate 13,781,821, forward strand.
ATGTAAACGTTTTCAACTTCTGGGAAGCCTGCTTAAGCTATTTCTAATATTCGCTCCCAAATATCAAGCCGAGCCGAGCATATAATAACCCAATTAGATAGCCGATACTTTGTCAAAGTTTTTCTCCGTCTTACGTAAGAATATCGTACATAACTGTGCCTGCCGGGAACCGAAGGCGCATACCTTCGCAGCCGCGCCGCTCGCGAATAATTCAGTAGTTTCTGAGAAACATTGGCGGCGTCGTAATAAATTTAGAGCTTCGGACCCCTCATTATGCGGTACTGCCTACATTCCGAAGGCATACAGTTTGCCGAATAAAAAGTTACGAATCCGACTATTGTTTAAAGGTACGCGACTTAGGAAGGGTTAGAGAGGACATCCTGTAATCGTGTACTTATTGCAATCAAGAGGATTGAACTTTATTGTAGAGAAGAGGTTTTTTTTGTTTTAGACCAAAATCAATAAAATTCAGTCCTTTCGTCATGATATTATTCAGTAGAAACACAACATTGCATTGTAAGGCACAACTTTCGAGTGTAGTTGATCATTTGTATAGACGTCTTACCTATTCATTTTTCCGCTGTAATACTTAGGTTTAAGCTTTGTATAACAATCAACTTTATAGCAACATTTTTCAAACACATTTCGATGCTCAGCTTCAAAGAAGATGCTTTCACATCCGCTCATTGTTCATGCAGATTCCTACAGAAGGACCGACAAAGTGATCTTTCGTAGGTGATAGTCGTAGTTCTACGAACGTTCAGCTTGTCTATCCATCTGGCGGAAAGTCGACGGAAGCCGACGTCACTGAGAAAACCCTCTGACTCATCAACATCATGAAACTTCGTTACTCATCAAGCCATTTCGCGAAAGCCTTTTCACCTGCTTTGGTTCATCGCTTGAAAACTATTTTAGGTTTTAAGTTTTTATATCTAGAAGGATGAATTTAAATATGCGAGTAGTTTTTAACAAATTACGAAAATAGTTATCAAGCTTTATAACTTTAAGAACATAATATATCTTATATCCAGTTTTTTAGTTTTAGTTACTTAAAGTGAGATGCAATATTTTTCAGTCTTAGTCTCAGACTTTTAAAATGTAGGTGTTTATAAACATCTAGATCTTAGTGGTTTTAGATTGTAATAATAGCTTTCATAGGCTCTTATGATCCCTATAGACATTCATTAAAATAATTAAAATTTGTATTTAAGGATCATAACACTGTCCACTCCATACCTTCCTAACTCTTTACCTATACATTTGACCGTCCCAAGCCCTTCTAAATAAGACGCGGAAACAAAGCGTTTCAAATGGGCACTGTCCCCAACAAAACGACTCTAGCATTATTCCAGACATTTTTCTAAGTCAATTAAATACAGCCCAAAATGGCGGTGAGTCAACTGTTGATTTTTTGACCAGCGAGGTGCCGGCGACAGTTATCGGGACAACTGAATTTATAAATAAGGAGTTAAGAATCACATTAATAAATTAGGGTTTCGTTAGAATAGTGTCAGTTAGGGTTATTTTATGTAGATATAGAAATGCTTCTCTATATATTAAAAGTTTTCTCTTAGGTACATAGTTTTCATAGCTTATATTTATTTACGTAATTAGTTGGTTTGTTAATATACGTAAATTAATTATCTTTTAATCATAAATTGTCATCACTCATTTCAGTTTAATTTTACCTGCCTTTTGACTACATGAGTAGATACTTACACTCTGTTTAAAACTGTATTTCCACATCGACTCGTAACTTTTAATTCAGCAAGCAGATATTTTGTATAAATTTCCAAAACTTTTAAGGTCTCCTTAACCGACTTCCATCCGTCAAAAAAATATGAAAACTCAAAATTAAAATAAAACGGCCCCAAAACTAACATAAGTAGACGACTCGACTATTACTTCAACGGCTTACAACAGCTACATCTACCCTAAATATCTAACAGTTATTATAATAGTATGTAGCGGGATATTCGCGATTCCTTAACCAAAAGAAATACTCGTTCGGATAATAGCAGAGCCAAAACCGTCTCGCATTGTTTTCTATTTTGGTGTTTTTGTGCAAAAAACATTTGAATATTCTAATGGATCGAAAGCAAAAAGTTTAAATCGTCGCAATTTGAGGGAAAATGTTTTGGGCATGGAGTGAATGTTTTTGGCTGTATACATGTATCATGTTGGCACCTACGCTGAATAAAAAAGTTTTAAAGCTGAGCAATTATCAGGTTGCCATTGTCTGTAAAGTATGATGCTGAAGATGATTCTTAGAATCTCTCCAGCACTATCATATAGTGATTTATGAATCATTAATGTATTGATTTTTCTATTATCTGCATTAATTTTAGGAAACAGCTTTCGTAGGAATATACGGTTTTGTTCACCAAAAACGTTTAAAGAAGGGGTTGTAAGTTCGGATACATACTTGTTTCATTTACCAGTAAAAAATATCGCCTTTAACCAGCAGAAGACGGCTGATGGTCAAGAAACGGGTACTAAAAATCTTATTTGCTTGTACAAATGCTATCTTTATTTCACAGCCCAAGATAGTTATCTCATAAATAACTGAAGTACGGCCGTAGTTACAAATAAATATAAAATGTAAACAGCTCATCGGACGCCATAAAGGTGCCCACACGCGGACTAATGATCCCGCGCAGATTTATAGACCATAAATAATGTTACTTACGCGTAATGACCATATGGGTGTACAGCACTGGTAGGACCGACAGTTTAGACTTGGAACAAAAATGAGACTTGTGTGCTGCTGCGAAGAAATTGTGAAGATGAGTTAGGATTTTTGCGGTCACGATGGTGTACTGCAGTGTCTTTGTTACAATTATGTCAAATTGTCATATGAAATTGTTACTAAGCAGTCTATCTCCAATGCTTTCTTTGGCGTGAAAAGTTAATGGGTGGTAGAAATAAGTTTTTGGAATTTATCATGAAAAGAAGGTGTGTTTGGATGAATATGACAGTTTTTTTTGATGAATTGGGCAGGCTGGCAGACAAGCAAAGTGTCTATGTGTAGCTGGGTCTTCTTTTATACTTTATAAATCTGATTAATTTCATTTTACATTTCACAAGTCTCCCATTGATGACCGTCTTATCTTGGGCATACAAAATCTAGTCGAGCCCACAGTTTACCTAGTCAAACCCTTTTCCCAGTTGACTAATTACAATTATATGGCCAGTCATCTGCGCATACGCACCGCTCTCGTTATTGAGACGTACAGACACACACACAATTGTTTTTTTATTCCAGGAATTTATTGTTGTTCGTATATCAGTTGTTTCTTATTTCTTTTGGGATAGCAAAGAGCTCGTATTGTTGATTAATTCCGTAAATTAATCTGCACTTTTATGTTTTATGTGTTTGCTATAATCATGTAATGAATTTATCCTTGTCTGTTTGTATTGCACATGGTATTTTAACTACTTCTTCTAGCCAATAATAAAATATAGTCTTTCAATTCGTCATCTTTTCGATCAAATCTAATCCTTCATTTAAAGTTATGTAAAGTTCATTGAATTGTATTTTCTCTTTTTATTGTAAAAAGAGCTTAACTTTACGACATAATAAAACAAACTTTACTCACTTACAGACATTACAAAATGGAGTTGTTATTTTTATCCTAGTCGCCAACCCAATTAATATTATTGGAATATTTCCTAGAAAGGCTATCTCAAGCTTTAATTCTCAAAGTAATTTACAATATACAGTAAATTGTCGATTAATTTCGCGTCTTTGCACTTGGTTTTTATAATATACTTTTATTACTGTCTGACCAGTTGTAAATAGAATTTATTGGCGTCTACGAATTATTTGGTGAGGTTTATTTTGTTCATGTAAATCCATGTTTTTTGTTGTTCGGTCGTATTTATTACTCCGGTTTTTAGTGTATGTAAACTGTCAGTATGTGGTGCACTTGACGACCTCAATGGCGCAATGGTCACCATGCCGGACTGCCGAACCTGAGGTCCCGGGTTCGATTTCCGGCTCGGTCGACATTTGTGTGATGAGCATGCTTGTTAGCCGTGGTCTGGGTGTTACAATATATATTTATAAATATGTATATACGTAGCTATATGTAGTTTATCAGTTGTGTTAGCACCCATAACACAAGTTAATTAATAACTTACCATGGGGCTAACTGACCGTGTGTGAAAAGGTGTCCCGACATTATTGTCCCTACATTATTTATTTACCCTACTCGTTATTTTCTGTTAACGATACTTTTATGACTAGAGGTAATACCTAATGGTTAGAAGATTAGCAGAGCTGTGTACAAATCGAATCCTAAATTTAATTAAAGACAGACTAAACTATAATCAGCCGTAAAATTGCCGCAATTGCTAATTTGACAACTGTAAATGGTTCGATTCATTATATTTAAATGGTGAAATTATTAATTTATTAAAGTTCACTTTCATGATTTTATCAAAATCCCACTGAAACTCGTATCATACAAAACAAAATTTGACAGAATATTCTAACATACCAACAATAAATACCTAAAAACTTAAACCCGACTTGACGCTTGCTTCCAATTAAACGTAATTATCCTACGAATTACTATGTAAGTCTGTTTATAGCGGGTCTATGAACTCTCCATCAATAAGTTTACGATTCTATTCCAAGTGCGAACAGTTGACTCACACTTGTTTTGACAAACGTTTTCTCGATTCTAAACGATTCTTAGTTGTCATCTTTTATTGTAATGCTATTTTTGGTAGTCGTGTATTGTTCAATGGTAATTTTTTGGGTAGATTTATTGGAAACTAGCTTTTATACTTTTTTGTTTTATGTGTATGAAGCATAATTGCAAGCGTTTAGGCATAGTGTTTTCTAGTAGATATTTTTTTTATAGATAAACTTTGGATTATGGACTTTTTCACCTCACCTACAAATTGACAACGCTTTCAAGTATAATTGTGCTCCCAATACTTAGGTTAATTATGATAAATTTAGAAAGAAATAATAAGACTTAGGAATCAGACATAGGACCTCATATTAGGATCAAATATTATTCACGATAACATGGCGATTAGACCATCGACACGCTTAGGATGATGAATAATGCCGGCTGCATTTCTCCTGCTTTAGAAATAAGTGATAAAACTTAGGAATCAGACATAGGACCTCATATCATCAAATATTATTCAGGATAAATGTCTTGAAAGTCAGACCAAAGACATCGCAATTTGTATCCCACAATCCCATTTAAATCTGTTGCTATGCAGTCTTTGAAAAAATACACATAGGTCCATACATAGGTAATACATAGCAACATGACGTTTTGCTCATTCCGCGCGCACATGCGCATAATTGCACCGACACATTAAGTTTTGCCCCTTTGAAGTTAATTGGGAGCTAAGTCGCCATTTTAATGAGCGCTGCTATTTATACTGAGCAATGCTGGACGGTACTGCTGTATGTATGCAGTTGGTAGGTACTTATATTTAGATTCCTCTGAGAGTGGTAGACGATATGGTGCCGTTCGTAGTTAGAAATGTAAGGGTAAATTGATTTGTTTTGTTATTCTGTGTACGTTAATATACAGTGATTATAATAAAATTGCCTGAAATAAAACACTCTTCAGGAATTTTGCATATAGTGTCCACCTTATAAAATATACCACCTGTTTAACATGGAATGCTAATAAAGCATTGAGCATTGAGTATATTCTCCGGAGCTGCGGTACAAAAAAAATCTGGAACTGAAAACATAATTATGAATCTAATCCTTCATTTTTAGCTATGTAAAGTAATTATTGTCTACTCTAACTCATGCTGTACCTATCTTGCAAATGCATGTTGACACCAGAAAACTGTCAAACAATAAATGTACTATTTATAACATATTCGTTAACAATTTTATCTTTTGCTACGTGGGCGTAGTGTTGGACTCAACATAGTTGCTAATATTATTCCTTATAGGATGGGTAATTCTAACGCAGTGTGGGCAGACATTATCTTCCGACCAAAATGGTGCTAATTTACGTGACAAAAATATTTCTGTTGTATATATTACTTCTTACTTTATGACAATTTTGTCTCTTCGTATGATGTAATAATAAAGTTTGAACAAATTCTATGGAACAGGTCTTTTCTAGAGCTTTTAGCCAGATTACTAGTGTGCCTTGAGTTCAGTACTTTGTTGTGCTTATTCCATCTCAATTTTAGAATGTGAAGCCATTGCAAATAGAATTCCAAGTCAGCGACCTTTTTGAAGAAACTCTGACACTAATGTTTGTTAGGTTAATAAGCCACCCTTATAGTAAGATGATGGGACTTAGATTTTCTAGTCACTGCGATCTGAAATCTTGCTAAATCAAAATTAATGATAGTGCTTCCAATAGTCATAAGTCAATAAATTAATTAACGCAAAAACAGCACTGCTCCAGTTCATTAACGAAAACATATTAATTTCTGTCACAAAATCCAAAAATAACAAACAAAATTAACCCAGTTTTCCATGTTTACCTCCAAAACCTGTCCACTATAGTATACACAGGTATACTTGTGTCGGTTTGTGCGTATCCTGCGCCCGCGCCGATCCCGCGGGACCCGCTACGCAACGGGATCCTGCGTGAACCAGTTCCCGTTTTTTTGTATGTATTTTGATAGCTTTTCTTTGAACAGTAGTGGGTTGATAATAGCAAGGTGCGTGCTGCGTTTGCGCAGGTTTTACGCTCTTTATTTTTATGTTAATATGCTTTATTTGTTTGGAGTACTTTGACTGATTTTTGTGTAGGTTTTTTTGGTGGAATAAATTATAAGGGGTATAAAAAAATTGTAAGTGGTAGACCTCCCAAGGGTGCATAGTCTATTAAACATTCGTTACTACAGATTTCTTGAAATAGCGCCTTATAAACCAAAGGGAGAAAAATAAATTTAGGAACTTTCTGGAAGACGAGTGACGTCATCTGAACCCAACGGATCCCGCGGATAACGTTCCTTTTTACTCAATTTCACGTAAAACTATTAAATTCATTTATTCAAGTGACCATGACTCATTTTGTTAGTAACAATTTTTACTTAATTACTATGTTAGTAAATTACAACACAAAGCATCCTAACCTAAGATAACTGCCTGTATCAAATCACCACTGCAGGTCTATCACCGAAGTGGAAAGTCTGCAGCAGTGATTCATATACAGGCAGTCGAGTCTACTCGCTATACAGCGCACTAAGGTGTTGGGGCTGTCCCGCACACGGCGCACCAGGGACGCGTATCTTTTCCTCATTGTTGCGTAGAAGCAGTCAATGCGAGCTTCAGCAAACATCCCTGATGCGCTGCAGAAGCGAGGCAGCCCCATTAAGACCCGGAACGCGTTATTATATTGTACTCGAATGGCGTATAGTACGAGTTGTATAATTATTAAGATTAATGATTATTTTTTTGTGATCTATTCGTCTAGTTTTTATACAAATCTGTGATTAAAATAACTTGCTTTCTATAGATAGTCCATAAAACAATAAAATTGAATAAATTACTGCTGGTCTTAATGACCGTCACTATTAATTTTATGCGGTAGTTGTCTAGACTGGTAAATAGTTAAATATTTCTATAGCTATACTAATAAAAATATTATAATCGCGAATATCGTGAATGTAAGTGTGTTTGTTTTTTTCCTTGGTTTATATTTCTGTTAAATAGTTATGTTTATTTAGGCGAATTTAATGAAGATAGGTAGATCCTTCCAGTTGCCTTCCATTGCTGTACATAGGCCTTACCTCATGAGCGTCAACCATCCCGGTTGTTCCTGCGATTTCACCCAGATGCCTCATGATTGGGTGAAATCATTGGAACAGCTACCATAGCTAGAAACCTCCATTTTCATAATATTAAAGAGAAGCAATCGTGATGGTAGGGTTTTATGCTACTGCGAGTTGAATTATGTTTCGTGTGCATACTCCAAAAACAGTCGTCGCCGCAAGCAAAACTAGTATGATGAGCAAATGGCAGACGCCATTCAAAATCTGCTCCAGTCCAAAGTTATTTACGGCAATATTATATTCATATTGTTATTTTGCCTACATTAAAAGGCAGGTGCGTTGAACGCGTAGAATATTACAATATTTCCCATAAATATAAACAAGATTTTTACTAAAGATGTGTGAGTTCAGTGTATGAATTATTCACGAGCACTATTGAAACCTATTGATGTGGGTTGGTGTATTGGTTGTTGGTCGTCTGAGCGCGGCCAATGTTGGTGACAAATGTCTGGCTGCTCAAAAGTGGAGCATTTGATGAGCGCTTAAGTTTTGCAATGCTATTAATGTTGATTACGTAATCAACAGTTTTTATGTATCATAAACCAATATATTTTGTTGCATGACTATCCTTAGTTTGTATGTTTCTTGGGATTTTTTAGAAAGGAAATTGCATATCTCGCAAACTTGTTTAGGTGTTATGATGAACTAGAATATGGATACTTAATTATGTTGATAGCATTGGCAAAATTAAAAGCTTAATTTTATTGGCTCTACAAAGATAAGAGATTCACAGGCCGACTATTATTTTCTTGAAAAATGACAAAATTATTCAAATTCAATGACGTCACAAACCAACAATTTAATAGTGCCCAACATTGGTTTCAATAGGCCACTGATGATGTTCAAATTAAATAAATTATCGCAGCACAATAGAAAGTCGCACAAAACAGGAAACATAATATATACCTATTATAATATAAATAGTTCCATCTCTGTGGTCGACGTTTCGTACTGATTTTTATTTAAATCATGTAAATGTGTGGCTTTTAAATCAGCGAATTTGATAATCTGACAGATACTTATTCATAAAGGCGTTTTAGTAAACCACCTTCGGGCTAAATAAGTTGCTTGCCATTAGATACCAAGTTTCAAATAGACTTATTGTCGAAAAATTCTATTTCTATAGTAAGGGTAATTGGTGAGAAAGGATTCTCTTGGGGTGACAGTTTCGTGATTGACATATTTAAGTTAAATAATCACTAACCAATTATGTAGTAGAGGTATTATAATATGTTAGATAACCGTAAGCCACAAAAACACCACCAAAAACCACAAAGGATAAACATAAAACATCTTTGACTATTTCATCAAGATTAAACTTAATGAAAAATTGGACTCCCTACAAATATCGCTGTTCTTATGGCCCACCGTAAGCCCATCGCGACGATCAGGCGCATATAGGTTTCACCGTTACTCGTAAATTTATGAATTTTGGAAATCAATACTAGTTGGTCTTGCGTAAATTACTTTGTGCCATTTACATTTAGATATCTACCTACCGTATAATGAATGTATGAATGTGTGTGACTAGTATGAACGAAGTAAGTCGGGAATTGATAGAACTAAGTATAGGTAGTGTCTTTAACACATTATTTGTTAAGTGAATCCGTTGGTCCTACACCTGAAAATATAATCTATATAATAACCCAAAACTATATATAAATTGTACTCACCAATTTGACTACTTTATACGGTGACTATGTTTTGTAATGTCGTTGTAACTAAAATAGAATAAAAGAAAATCATAGTTGTATCGGAGATGGATCAAATTTTTGGTAGGCCTATTCATGACAACCTTTGCCAAAGTGTATGAAGTTTCAGTTCGAAAGTGAAACCGTGAGAAAAAAGTTACATATCTGAAATCTATCTTCATTTATGCAAAAACACTTATGCAACACGTTGTCACAACATACATTCTTTGATTACATTAGTTAAAATCAAAGTTCATGGATTTTATAGGTTCGAAGGAGGTTGATTGTGCCTAATGCGGATATAAAACATAAAATATCGCGGATATTGTCAATGGTTATGTTGTCTATAGCCGTGTTTCGTAAGCGTAGGCTTCGAGATATATGGCTTGAAGTTTTTTTTTACATTTTAATGATGTTATAGGATTTATGGGCGGTGATGAGATGAATAATTTTCCCTGTTAGACCTTTCTTTTAATAGTTTTGTTTTGTGTGCTGGTAGGTAGGTAGTAAAGGTACGGCCTAATTGAATAACTGTAAAACCACTGATTTACGAGTATTTTATAGAGCATTTCGTAGTTAGAACGGAAATCATCAGTTATCATCATACCCCCTAGAATCGTCAGACCTTTACCGACTATTACCGTTGTTCCTTCTGGAGGGTTTTGAGTACCTAAAATGGCTGCAAACATTCTCAACTTATGTATATTTCATTTAAAACAGAGCCGGCAATGAAAAACCGTAATCCAATAAAATCTCCCAATACTTACTCCTACATTCTAATTCAACACTATAACATCTCCAACTTAAGATTATATCGGCTTATTCACGAACATTACAAAACATTAGACATTTAATTGCGAAACGCCATTACCGTAAGTTATTTTTATAGATATCTATATATTTACGACGCGAGTACGTGTTTAAGCTCATGTGAAAGGCATTACACCACCTTTTGGCTCGATGTCGGTTTATATTGGTGTTATATGACAATGTTAAAAATTTTATTATCTATGTAGGCGTAGGCTCTTATGCTAAAACTCATAGAGGTCTTCTCAAATTGGTTTTAGTGTAAGTTTGAAGATAAACTGATCTGTGTTGAGCTCTCGTTTGAAAGTAGTTGTTAGAAGATTAGATTGGTATTGTTTTATTTGCCTTCGTTAGTTAGCCGTTTTAGTGAGGCTGTATTTTATTTTTTGTTAAACAATGTGCTTCGAATTTAATGTGCGTCTGTAATGTTCTGCTCGCATATTAGCTTTTATTACATGATTTGTTGTTGGGAATATTATGGCTGTAGGTGGGTAGTGATGGGTATCAAGAATTTATACACTCTTTCTCAGAAATATCAATCTGTTTCTAATTTGATTAGGCGACTGAACCCCTTAGAAAACCGTTATAACTTAATACCATATCTATATCTAAAATTCGCAATTTCGTCCTTTATTTATACCAAATTATCATACTTACATTTTGAGCACCTGTCGTTTTCAAAGCTATCAAATAAAATAATTTTAAAAACAAACAAGTGTAGCATCTGCCGGGACACGTGCTCGCGGCGCAAAGGCTGCGCAGGAAGTGGGTCACCGTGCCCTTGACTCTGGCGGGCGCATGCGCGAGAAACAAAAAGAGCGCAGACCGGCTGCGCCCGCGCCGCCCTGCGTGGCCTTGGCATTGGGCGTTGGAACAATTGCGAATTTTTTGATGGGTTGCCAGATTAGTTGGATGTTTGTTGGTAACGGGATTTAATGTTACTTTTTGCACTGTTGTTTAAGTGGAAAGTAGAATGAAATAAAGAGAGACATATTCCTGACGCTGCATAAGCAAAGAAGATGTGGTGAAGAAATACTCAAACAACTTTTAGAATTTTAGAATAGGTTATTACCGATTTATGTAAGTTAGTAAAAAAATTATTCATGTCATTTGTAAAATAGAATTTCGCTCGATGCATTTTCTACTAATAAGACCAACCCGCACTAAAATAACTGATTCTAAAACATTAACCCTTACCATATCCCACTCCCCTCAATCAATATTAGGTATAAGGCAGTATGATATCAGTGTCCTGGCAACACCGTCTCGCCGGGGGTCACCTTCCGGCGCGTCGCGGGCGCACGCGATAATTGTTATTATTAACGATCAAAGAGTCGCCGGCGGCAGGTGGAGCCAACAACTCTTGCTTTTGCGCAGATTTTGATACTTCGCCATATTGACAGGGGATAGTGAAAGTTGGGGTATTATTTGAAAGGGAGAATTTCGAGTAGTCTTTGGAGGAATATTTTTTACTTTTCAAGTTTAACTATGATAGGAAGCTTTTTCGAAGAAGTTGAATCGGTTTAAATGCAGTTACGGGTAGCCAGAAAGTCTTAAAACAATTTTATATTTTAGTTGGGTATCAGGTTATTCGGTAAACTGGGTTGAGGAGGTCTGATGGGCAATCATACTGATTCTCAGCCGCTTTCTGGAAGCCAACCCCAACATATGTAGTTGGGAAAAGGTTGGGCAGACGATGATGATCAGTTCAAAAGAGAAGAATATCGTCAAAATGCTTTTGGATTAATGCGTAAACCTCTTTATGGAGGTTTTCTGAAGTCCATAGTTTCACCAAGTTTATTTTTTTATGTGAGAGGTAGAGCAGGCGTTATATTTACATATTCAAATGTTCTTTAGGTTGGTCTCAATGCATAGAAAACTTAAATATATCTATAGGTATGCCATAACAACGGATAATGTTGAAGACAATTTATTACCGTCTTATTGGCAAGGATAAAGAACCTTTTTTTAAACCTTACGTGCAGGTTTTCGGTAATTTATGTACTGGGGAAATACATATCTAAGATAATCGAACAAGTAATGAGGAAAATTGCAATATTTTGACAAGATTCAGATTTACCTGTACTGAACATGTGTTAATTAATTCAGATAACAATAAATTTTAAAGTGTTTTGCGTCAGAGAATTATTAATATCTATAGATGCTGCTACTCTGAATTTTATTGCTTGCTATTTATTTAAATAAACCTCTGTAATTACCTATTACTCACATACCTACCTTTTAAAGAGCAAAGTACTTTTAACAAGGGTACCCCAAAATGTAAACAAGGACCAAAATGCTCAAAAGTTATTGAACAAAAAGTTTTAACAAAACATAATCTGTAACTTATCTGTCCCTAAACGGAATCACATTCCCACACACACTTGGCCATATCCAAATAAAAATAATGTACCAACATTACGAACCTATATGATGACGTCAGCCCCTCCAAATACCCATTTGCGCGCGCATTTGATACTTCAAAGCGTACGAGCATTTCGAAAAAAGAACACGAATGCTTTTAATAAGTTAATCTTGAAGCTCTAATGAAATGTCACGCTGCGACAGAGATGAAGTTCTGTACTTGTATTACAAGCTTAGCAAACAGTTTGTGCAACCCCTAGCGCTGTAAAAATAAGGGTGGTAATTGCTTGATGTTGATATCGTTCAATTTGGTATAAGTGTGAAGGAAATAAACAATACGAGTGGAAAGATGGCGCGATAAGAGGTACCTGAGTGTTTGTAGGGTTGTGCACACAACGTTCTTTGTGGAAAATGGTTTGGTAATGGATTTTTGTAAGTTCTCGAGTTATGGGTGATTCGTTATGAGGGCTGCGATTGTGATCAGCGAGCCCTTTCGATCCTTAATCGATATTTTGATCGCGATTTGCTGGTGTCACGTTTTTGTAGTTGATCGCGTCCGTCATTTTGGGTTTCTGTATTTTTTTTCGGGATTCTGTACGTGACTGTTATCGGTATTTTAAACACACTTGTAACCGTGTAACTAAATTCTGAGACCTCGCAATTTGATCATTCAGGCTTAGGAAAATAATGGAAATACGACTTTATTATGAGGTCAGCCTCATTAAGTTTTTGGCTAGAGTAAGTTGATTAGAGGACCTTTGCACTGACTTTTAGAAAAGCTTTCTTTAAACTTATGTAGTTTCACCATTATTTTTTCAAGTTCTATAGTAGAGGCAGTGCATTTTTATTGTGTTTTCAAAGTGTTATGAACCTTGGGTTTGTTTCACGCAGCCCTACACATCCGCGAATGTAAAGTGTTGAACACAGCGAAATTGATATTATATTAAATTAGAATTCAACTCACGCGCCGCCGTCATCCGACGCCTGCGACTAGCAGTAAATTGCTTTTGAAAGTTTATACCACAATCATTGGGATTTAGATACAAGATTAGAACTAATGGTAAGAGTACCTAGTCTGATTTTAGGTAGTCTATATGAAGACTGTCTAAGATAAATATGTCTGTGGAGTAGTGTACCGTGAGAGAATGATCTGTCTTCATGTCCGGCTAATGTTATAGAGGTTCAGTGCTACTTTGTATGTAATGATTTTGGATCGATTCCAAAATTTCTTTGATAAGCATCTATAAAGCTTTGCAGTCCTTAGCAAGTCAGGTGATACCGGAGATAAAAGCTAGATAGGAATTCCAAAAGTACCGAATCGTTGTAAACGCACTGCAGTGTGACCAAATTATCACAAAATTGTTCTCATGCAGTTGACAACAACATCCAATCCCTTACCTACCCCACGATCCCAAATGACCTTCACAGCAAACTACAAAGTACACCTAACTAAACATTCAACATGAGAGTCAGGGCTTCTCACGTTTACTCTACCCTTCATAAATTATCGTATGCCACGATAAGTTGACAATGCGACAATACGTTGCGAAGTGGAATCCACCTGACGCCGCCCCCCCCCCCCCCCCCCCGTCCCGCGTCCTCGATGCACCCCCGGCCACCCCCGAGACAACACAAAAAAATAATATCATATCTCGTTACTGAATCTACCTTTGTTGGGGTTTCGGGATGTGGGATGCGTTGGATGTGGTAAAATTATGCGAGATTTTTTGAAAAGGTCATTGGATTTAAGAAGTCTTTTTCATAAGAAAGTAGGTAATACTCTGTTTTATGAGGTAAACAGCTTACTTCAAATGTTGTACGCAGTTATACATGTATGAAAAGTGTCTAGGATCAAACATTTTTTGGATTTGTAGAGATTTGGATGTGACTTTGTAATAAATCTAATTTATATAGATCTTTTTTTTTATAACTTTAAACAGGAATAGTCAATCAACTGGATGAAAATCAGCTGTCAATTCCCCAAAACCTAACCTTCAAAAGCATACGTCGTATTGAAAACATTATTAGTGCTACTCCTTCGCAGCATCGAATCCGATTGATCCGACGCTGCGAAAGAGTAGCGCTAATTCAAATCAACGTTATTCTGGAGCGGCGACGTCGTTTGAGCAGAGAAGAAATGATTCCACAGCTATGGGAATGATAGAAACACTTTGTAAAGTTTTGTCTTGATTTAAGTATAGATATTTCTTTTTGTTTAATTTTTTTAAACGATATTTTTAAATACAAATTTTTTACATAAGTATAATAGATAAGTGTCCGCACTATTATAAAATAATATTATTGAGTAACAAAATTATGTTCCGTTTCCGCAGACAAACCGTGTAAACTTTTCGAATTATGAAAATTTTAGTCTTGTTATCGAACTTAAATGACCGTATGTCAAAAATCCCTTTATTAGGAAAACGGCGAAATCCTTTATTAATGCAAAGGTGGCTTGGTGTTTCGTTAATGTAGGTAAAGACTAACAAAGAATGAATTCGTAAAGAAAATTGTAATAGATATTAATCAGTAAAAAAGATAGATCCCTAGACACTTTTGATCTGTGTATTTCTGTGCCTTTTAACGGTTTTTTAATATTCGTGAAAAAAGCTTTTTATTGATATTTTTTTCAACAATCAATTTAACGAAAATGAATTCTGACAATGCCACATCCACACCCCCATTTTTACCACATCCACCGAACAATGATATACCTGTATGCACTTTCGTTTTTATAAAACCCTCTGTATCCACTTTAAATTGGACATCACGGACCTTTTTTTTCAGCTCATATTCCATTTATCTCTAGAGTCATGATTCGTTGCATTGTCCTGGCCGTAAATACGGTAAAAAAACTACCGCCCAATACTTGAAGTGGCGTAAAAAAAACGTTCCAAATTAAAAATGGAATCGGTTTTGATTTGTGACGTGACGTTCGATTGTTTTTTTTTTGTTCGAGGCCGTTTTGCGTGGATTTTTTGAATTTGGAATTGGCTAGTGTAAATTTTTTGATTTTGGAATATAAATATTTTTAACCGACTTCAAAAAAAAAGGAGGAGGTTCTCAATTCGTCGGGATCTTGTAGTGAAATGTTTTGCGTTTTGTTACTAAATATTCAAGTTGTAGTCTAATTGGCATATTTCATTTTAATCAATTAGTTTTTAATACATACTCTACTCTGTAAGGTACCCAATTAGGTATATTAAATCTGCAGTATCTCGACACAAATCTTTTTACTTTATTAAATGGATATCATATATTTTATTTATTCAAATAAAACCATATACATCGGGTTTATACCTGCATAGCATCCCAATTTACTTCCGTCGCCGCATACCTCTTGAACATAAAAAGTTATTGTTAATTTCGAGACCTCTTTAAAACCATTATCGTACTATAAATCTTACTTGCCGTACATTCATAAATTAGGCAAAAAACCGCAGAATAACTAAGCATAAAGTGTTGCTGTTTTTTGGTACCTATAGGCTTACTCATACTCGGGTTAATTTACGTTTAAATGAGAAGTACCCTCATCATACTTAACTCATCCGTTTTTGAGAAGTGACAGCTTAAATATAATAAGTTGCACTTTAAGACTGATCGATCGGTTGTTGCATTACGAAGTGCGAAGTGCGAAGCATTGACTTCGTAAGAGTAAGACAATAGCTGTCTAGACTCCTGGAGAGGTTGTTGACCTGTGTTTGTAAGGGATTATTTTAGGAATAGGGAATGATAATGTCACATGGTTATCTAAACAAAAATAAAAGCTAAAAAATAAAATTATAAAGCTGAAGAGCTTGCTTGTTAGTTTGCTTGAATGCGCTAATCTCTGGAACTAAATAATTGAAAAATTATTTCAGTGTTAGATGCTTAGTCCACTTATCGAAAAGGCTAGTTTCTATGAGTAAGGGAAATAGGATGCTAGTGAAACCGCTGACGAATTTCTGTACAATACATTTAATTTAGTTTTTATACAAATCTAGTAATGTATGAAAACAAATGTCAAACTTTCGTCTAATAGCTACACATCTAACTGCTTAAACACTACACCAACAGTAAAATTCGTAGTAAGAGCATAAATAAATAAACACGCGCACACAAACTCATCAATAAACAAAATTGGCACGAACATATTCAACGAACGTTTTAAAACAATCAATTTCTTTTATAAAACAGTTACGTACAACACTCCAATTGAATGTGGGAAAAACGGAAACTTCCAAACATTTTTATAATAAGCACAAACATACAATTCACATAATAAGTCACGGAGTAGGTAAGGAAAGATGAGCGGAGATGACATGTTAGGCATTTTCTTCTAGGGCGAATACGTCCAGTGGGCATGAGCAAAACGATCAGTTGCGAGTGAACTAACAAGGCGTTCGGTTCTTTGAAACATCTGTTAACGGTTTTTGAGATTTATAAAAATGATCAGGGCCGAAAAAGGCTTACAAGCGCGGAAACAGTAACGTTCCTCTTTCCTCTAATACCCACATTTTGGCACGCTACTTAAGAGATTTTGCGCTATGGCACCTCCGCTAGTCATTCTTTTCTCCATGAAATAAGTAAACCAATACCGGTTTATATAGAAAAAATGTCGTAGAATGTCGTGGTCTGCAATGGGTGAACAGTTAGAAAAAGTACATAAATGTCGTGGATTAAGTGTTGCCATACGCCTCGCTATGGCGGCCATCTTTATGTATATGTGCTAAGTGAATGTTATGTTAATGAGGACAAAATGTTTATAATAAAGATGCTCGTTTTCAAACTGGTAGCGGTTAAAAATAAAAATTTTAAGGTTTTTGTAAAACAAAATTTGGTTTGACGTCTTGGGTTTTCTAGTATGTAGTAGTAAGGTCTCGCATTGGTTTTTAATTCGTAAAAGCCCAGGTTTGTTAAGGTCTATAGCTTTGCCTGTTAAATGTTTCAATTTTTTTTACCTGACGCATAACGCAGACGAGGTAAGGTCTACATGATGCACTTGTTTAATTAGTCTTTATTTATTTTGGTGTAGGCACATTTGACACAAATGAAAGTTTCAGAATAATTTAATTATAAAAACTGCAATGTGCAAGAAGTACAAATAAAAACATTGAAATAATTAATAGGCATACTTAATTATGTTACGAGTTTCGGCAAAATATGAGAAGTCCGATAACGTCATGAGTTGAGTCAGTATTAGATTTCATGAAATTGTACTTAGTGGTGAAGTGGTGACGCTTAGGGGATTCACTTTACAAGGCCATCGCATATTTCTTTATGTTTCGATGTAATTCTGAGCTACATACAAGTCTATTTGGGAGTTGGTCTTAATACTTATTGTTAGAGAAATTAAATTGCTGCTTTGTCAATTGATTATATTACAGAAGATCCAATTTAACATATTTTTTTCTAGATTACACGTGACGTTAATGTATGTATTAAAAAATATACCTATGAAATGCCAAAAAACCGGTACTTAAAGAATCTAATCACATTTAAAAGTTTTAACAATTAACGTATAATTATTAATTTAAACAAAAATTTAGATAGTAACCTCTTCTTATCGACATAATATTGAAATCCATAGACAATGACGTCAAAGTTTAATAATGTCGTAGGTTTATGAAACAGAGAGATCTCGGAACGAGTTTGTGCAATCCTAGCAATACTTTCTTAAAGCATTGAACCAACTGGAGATGCCATTGTCGAGTTCCTCTCTACTAAAGTTCTAAATTCAAATCAGTCAACTCAAAAAATCTAACTCTTAGATTTTCCAAAAGGACAATGCCAGGGTGTGGGCTCAAAGTTTGCCCAGCAGTGGGAGTAGTTTCAGCTGGTTCCATAGTGCACTCTGAACACGAAATCCAAATATTTTTGAAATCGGTCCCAGAGGTCCCGAGAAAAACCGGTTCAAATGGTCTCCATAGATAGTCACTTAACAAAGCCTGAGCCATTTGCCCAGTAGTGAAAGTGGTGGAAATTCGTTCTTTACTGCACTGTTAACACGAAATCCAAATATTTTTGAAATCGGTCCCAGAGGTCCCGAGAAAAACCGGTTCAAATGTTAAACTTGAACAGTCACTTTATAAAGCCCAAGCCATTTGCCCAGTAGTGGGAATGGTTAGAATAGGTTCTTTACTTCACTGTTGTCACGAAATCCAAATATTTTGGAAATCGGTCCCAGAGGTCCCGAGAAAAACCGGTTCAAATGTTAAACTTGATCAGTCACTTTATAAAGTCCAAGCCATTTGCCCAGTAGTGGGAATGGTTAGAATAGGTTCTTTACTTCACTCTTAAGACGGAATCCAAATATTTTTGAAATCGGTCCCAGAGGTCCCGAGAAAAACCGGTTCAAATGTTAAACTTGAACAGTCACTTTATAAAGCCCAAGCCATTTGCCCAGTAGTGGGAATGGTTAGAATAGGTTCTTTACTTCACTGTTGTTACGAAATCCAAATATTTTGGAAATCGGTCCCAGAGGTCCCGAGAAAAACCGGTTCAAATGTTAAACTTGATCAGTCACTTTATAAAGTCCAAGCCATTTGCCCAGTAGTGGGAATGGTTAGAATAGGTTCTTTACTTCACTCTTAAGACGGAATCCAAATATTTTTGAAATCGGTCCCAGAGGTCCCGAGAAAAACCGGTTCAAATGTTAAACTTGAACAGTCACTTTATAAAGCCCAAGCCATTTGCCCAGTAGTGGGAATGGTTAGAATAGGTTCTTTACTTCACTGTTGTTACGAAATCCAAATATTTTGGAAATCGGTCCCAGAGGTCCCGAGAAAAACCGGTTCAAATGTTAAACTTGATCAGTCACTTTATAAAGTCCAAGCCATTTGCCCAGTAGTGGGAATGGTTAGAATAGGTTCTTTACTTCACTCTTAAGACGGAATCCAAATATTTTTGAAATCGGTCCCAGAGGTCCCGAGAAAAACCGGTTCAAATGTTAAACTTGAACAGTCACTTTATAAAGCCCAAGCCATTTGCCCAGTAGTGGGAATGGTTAGAATAGGTTCTTTACTTCACTGTTATCACGAAATCCAAATATTTTGGAAATCGGTCCCAGAAGTCCCGAGAAAAACTGGTTCAAATGTTAAACTTGAACAGTCACTTTATAAAGCCCAAGCCATTTGCCCAGTAGTGGGAATGGTTAGAATAGGTTCTTTACTTCACTCTTAAGACGGAATCCAAATATTTTTGAAATCGGTCCCAGAGGTCCCGAGAAAACCCGGTTCTAATGTCCAACTTGAACAGTCAGTTTATGAAGCCCAAGCCATTTGCCCAGTAGTGGGAATGATTAAAATAGGTTTTTTACTTCACTCTTAAGACGGAATCCAAATATTTTTGAAATCGGTCCCAGAGGTCCCGAGAAAAACCAGTTCTAATGTTAGCCAGCCATTGTTAGCAAGCCATTTTAAGCAGCCACAAACCTAACAACCTCTTTTCTTGATAGATAGAGATATATATATATCAGATAGATAGTGGTTTCACTGTTAACAGGATAAAAAAAAAAAAAAAAAACAGAAATAGACGTTTAAAGGTAATTGTTGTTTCTCTTGCTTTTCAGTCTCTATCTACCACAATCAGTCCTAAGTTCGAGTAGCGTCATGCAATTAATATCCTTAATGGCAATGGAAAAATCTTATAAAGACGAATAAAATAAGCTCAAACACGAGGTAGTAAATAGATACCGTTGAGGAGTTCCCTCGTCTCACTGTCGTCTCCATCGTCAGGTCAGGTCTTAACCTCCACAGTTTTGTGGTGTCGGAGACATATACCCGATTGACAAGTTTTTATTCGATATGTGCTTACAATTTCCGAGAGTTCCATAATGTTTTAAGGTTTCTATCACCAGACCCTGGACCCTGGAACTATTTGGAAAGTAAATCCTTTTAAACAATAAAATGATTGTTTAAATCGGTTGGTAAACGACGGAGTTATGCACGTACTTACGTAAAAAGAATACAAACGAACTGAGAAACTCCTCCATTTTTTGAAGTCGGTAAAAAAAAATCTCGTTCAATACCTCGTATTTGTCGATTAATATTATAATGCATTTCAATTAAGGTAATAAAAGTGGAATAGTTAAGAGTTCGTAAGCATATTTTTCGTAGTATTGAATAAGAGTCAAACCAGTTTTTCTCAGCACTCCTGGGATAGATTTCGAAATATTTCGGTCTGGGACCTATTATAAGCCTATGGAACATAATACACTATGCAGTTACTGTGGGCAACTCTTGAGCCCAACTTCCATACAAAGAATAGCATTGTCCTTTGTACAAGAAGTTTTACAGTTGGCCTTGAGCACCAATTATTAGATATATTTATAGTACTTTGTGAGCTCTTAAACTTAGTTTAAAATACTTGAATTTGCACACAGTGCGTTCAGTTTATAGTCGTGTTTGTCAATTTGTTCGTGTTAACGATGTGATCGATTAATTGTTTTTTTCGCATATATTTGTCTTCATGACGATTCCAGATGGTTGAGTGCTCTAAAATCCTAGCAATAGTTTGAGACACAAATAACATTAGAATGGTCATCGCTCTCATTATAACTTTTGTCGAGTTTTTTTATTTACATATATGTAAATTAAGCGAATAGTTGTTTGTTAGTGTTGTCTATTAATAACATGGATATACATATGTATGTAGGTACTTTTTAGAAGAGTCATCTGTGTGTACATGTGCCATTTCCTGAAATAATTCGCTGAAACTATGAAATTTATCTCTTCATTAATGATATAATGAATGATTAATTTTAAGCTTCGAGTTTTCGTCAGCGTAGAAGTACCTTTTCTCAGCATACCTCACGGACATAGCAACACTTTATATATTATTATACATATACAAGTCTAGATACCAAAAATATATTGTCACATACCAGCCCTACCTAGATAGAAGATAATAAGAAATATTCAAATAAGCCATATGGTGGGATTTCACATAATGTATGCGAACGTTAACACACATAGTACTGAGTATCATCTCATGCCGTTGTCATAAATTACGGATATTCAAATGATTCTGATACGAATTTGGTACCGCAATTAACACGCGAACTGGTTTCCTAATAGTGTTGTGACAGTGATGTCGACTGCATTTTATATCGATAGGATTATTGTGTATCGAACTTTGGTGAACGTGGGATTGGATGAGCATTAAAGTATGAGGTAAAGTGCATATAGATTACACTGCATCGGTTAATGTGTATCTTGTATTTACTTACATACTGTAGCTAAATCTATTCGTTAAGCTTACAGTTTATCTATATTGGTTGTTTTAGATTCATCTTAAGTTTTTACTTTAGGATTATTCGATTTGCGTTTAAAAAATACATGATCAAATTCTTCACCACAACATCGATACAAAACTTTCTTTGTCCAACATCGACAACAACCACATCACTAGTCCGCTACAAAAATGGTTTTATTCGTTCTCTAGCCAATAAGTGTGTAATGAATCTCATGAGTACCTACGAAATGAGATAATAACCAATTCGGCTAAGTGTGGGCACGGCCATGTTTTTTTTTTTAATAAAAGGACAATGCCAGGGTCTGGGCTCAAAGTTTGCTCAGCAGTGGGAGTAGTTCCAGCTGGTTCCATAGTGCACTCTGAACACGAAATCCAAATATTTTTGAAATCGGTCCCAGAGGTCCCGAAAAAAACCGGTTCAAATGTTCTCGATAGATAGTCACCAAACAAAGCCTGAGCCATTTACCCAGTAGTGAAAGTGGTCGAAATAGGTTCTTTACTGAACTGTTAACACGAAATCCAAATATTTTGGAAATCGGTCCCAGAGGTCCCGAGAAAAACCGGTTCTAATGTTAAACTTGAACAGTCACTTTATGAAGCCCAAGCCATTTGCCCAGAAGTGGGAATGGTTAGAATAGGTTCTTTACTTCACTGTTAACACGAAATCTAAATATTTTGGAAATCGGTCCCAGAGGCCCCGAGAAAAACCGGTTCTAATGTTAAACTTGAACAGTCACTTTATAAAGCCCAAGCCATTTGCCCAGAAGTGGGAATGGTTAGAATAGGTTCTTTACTTCACTGTTAACACGAAATCTAAATATTTTTGAAATCGGTCCCAGAGGTCCCGAGAAAAACCGGTTCAAATGTTCTCCATAGATAGTCACTTAACAAAGCCTGAGCCATTTGCCCAGTAGTGAAAGTGGTCGAAATTGGTTCTTTACTGCACTGTTAACACGAAATCCAAATATTTTGGAAATCGGGCCCAGAGGTCCCGAGGAAAACCGGTTCTAATGTTAAACTTGAACAGTCACTTTATAAAGCCCAAGCCATTTGCCCAGTAGTGGGAATGGATAGAATAGGTTCTTTACTTCACTCTTAAGACGGAGTCCAAATATTTTTGAAATCGGGCCCAGAGATCCCGAGAAAAACCGGTTCTAATGTTAGCCAGCCATTGTTAGCAAGCCATTTTAAGCAGCCACAAACCTAACAACCTCTTTTCTTGAAATAACATTCAGATAGTTAGTGGTTTCACTGTTAACAGGATAAAAAAAAAAAAAAACAGAAATAGACGTTTAAAGGTAATTGTTGTTTCTCTTGCTTTTCAGTCTCTATCTACCACAGTCAGTCCTAAGTTCGTATAGCGTCATGCAATTAATATCCGTAATGGCAATGGAAAAATCTTATCAAGACGAATAAAATAAGCTCGAACACGAGGTAGTAAATAGTTACCGTTGAGGAGTTCCCTCGTCTCACTGTCGTCTCCATCGTCAGGTCAGGTCTTAACCTCCACTGTTTTGTGGTGTCGGAGACATATACCCGAATGACAAGTTTTTATTCGATATGTGCTTACAATTTCCGAGAGTTCCCTATTGTTTTAAGGTTTCTATCACCAGACCCTGGACCGAATAACAAAGGAACCATTTGGAAAGTAAATCCTTTCAAACAATAAAATGATTGTTTAAATCGGTTGGTAAACGACGGAGTTATGCACGTACTTACGTCAAAAGAATACAAACGAACTGAGAAACTCCTCCATTTTTTTAAGTAGGTAAAAAAAAAATCTCGTTCAATACCTCGTATTTGTTGATTATTTATTTATTTTTTATTTCATTTCAATATTAGATTAATATTATAATGAATTTCAATTAAGGTAATAAAAGTGGAATAGTTAAGAGTTCGTAAGCACATTTTTCGTAATATTGAATAAGAGTCAAACCAGTTTTTCTCAGGACTCCTGGGATAAATTTCGAAATATTTCGGTCTGGGACCTATTATAAGCCTATGGAATATAATACAATATGCAGTTACTGTGGGCAACTCTTGAGCCCAACTTCCATACAAAGAATAGCATTGTCCTTTATGTATTTCATACCGGTTCTGTTCGATGTCGCCACAAGTCTTCTCAAATTTCGATGTAACACGAAAGTAATTGTCGAGTATATTTTTATGGGATTACATCACTATTTTTTATTACAATGGAGATTGCTAAATTCCATTTGTTATGTTTGTTCAAATAAATGTGTTGTACAACTTGATTTTTTATTGTGTGCGAAGTGCTTAGGTATTGATCCTTTGATAAAAAAAGTTGCGTATGTTTCCCTGATACAACATTACTCGTAATTAAGGAGTAGAAAGTGTCATTGGAAAGTATTTTGAAGCATTGGCATTATAATGTGTGGTTGCATCTTTCTTGCTTATAGAAGTGCGAAAGCGAAGTCTTTGCATCTTGGATGCTTTTTTAGACTATCCTTCCGAGAGGTCCCCGCGTTATTTGTCACCGAATGTAAATGCAGTCGCGTGTCCCAGAAATTTCTTATACCTACTTTGAATATTGTCACACTGACAGTGCGCGGTTGTCGCTAGCTTCTCTCTTGAAAGGTCGCCATTAATCGACTCATTTTCCAATCTCCATGTTCTTAGTATCTTCACGTATTGCAGGTAAAGAGCATAACATTGTAATAAGTATTTCCCAGTCACCAACTGGTAATAGTGAACTGGCAAAACCTGGCAAAAGTCACGTACACTTATCAATGATATTAATAAAAAATCTTCAAAGATCATAATGTACGTCACTATTATTTATCTGATTTTATGTAGGTACCTTTATTAAGAATTTTTGAGGTAAATATGATTTGTTTTGTCTTTTTGGGAAGTCCAACTCTAAAATGGCTGTACAATGTGAACTAATACAGGTGCCATTTGAAATGTAACAGGTAAAATATAATGTATGTATGACGTCAATTAGAGTTAATTAAGCAGAAGACGCAGATAGTTATTTTACATATGAATCTAAATCTGATTATCGCATATTATTACCTCATCTTATATTCAGAGAATCGATTAGTTTAAATAGGCTTTATATCAAAATCATTACTCTTGTTTTTTGATAATTTAGGAAGGTTTTTTTCTGAAATCTATTTTCATCAATCAGTCACAATTTTTATTGGTCCAATATCAAGATCGAACTTACTTTAGTCCTGCAGACTTCACGATCGTTCATCCTAGCTTAAAAGACCAGTCATTCCATAAAAAAAGACATTTCAAATAAATAATACAAAGAATATTTATTCTTCTAAATTTAAAACCAGCTAACGGTATCTGACCTAGCTAGAACCTTCGTGGCAGACTGTCAGCCAGACTCGCAGATGACGTGTCAGGTGAATGAGTCGCACCACCAACGAGGCCGTTCATTGATAGTCCTCCCAAACCGGTTGTCGGGAAAACTATATGATTCTCATGATTAAGGTCACAGCCGTTTTGTAGATTATCATATTAATTTGTGCGTAGATGACAGATTTTTTGGTTGTAGAAAAATGTAGGAGGATTTTGTTTGTTTTTGTGTTGGTAGTAAATGGTTCTCCTTTGTCAGTTGTATTGTAATTCAATAGGTAAGACAACCAAATTATAATTCGTTTTATCAATGTGGATAGCTCAATAGTTAATTTCTCTATGTCTAGGTAGTTTTTGTAATCGAAGTTTCGCAAGGTCCAAATATAGTCACACTCGTATTGAGTTAGGCATTGAAATTCGCAGTTTTTCCTCAAATTAGACGAAATTATATTTTTGTCAACAAATCTTCAGGTCTCAGTTCAATTGAAAAGCTTCTAATCAGCATACAATTTTCCTCTGACAACTCATTTACACCGACAGCTAAAGAATTACTCTCATAAAATTAACCCGTGAAAAACCACCCCGAAATCCATTACCCACTATCCTTATTTTACGCAAATAGTCTGTAAAAGTTTTCCTACTACACCGAATAGATTTACAGCGTCATTATAGACGAACGGAAGTTTAACTGCAATCGATGTTTACGGCCTTTCTATTGTTTCAAACGATCCTGTTACGATTTGGGTGGTATGTATGTTGTGAGCGGTTTGGGGTTGGGTTAGGAGCGATCTTATTTAGTGCGGTTTAAAGCTGCATACCTATAGTTATAAAGCTGATGAGTGTGTTCCTTTGCTTGAACGTGCTAATATACGAACGTAACAGCTGGACAGTTTCAAAATAATACCTCTTTCAGGGTCGTCTTTCACATGAAAGATGTCCACTGTTGGAAAAAGGCCTCTCCCTTTCAGTTTTAGAAAGCCTAAAAAGTAACCAATATCCAAGAAGGCTATGGGTTACCTACTTTTTATCCTAGTGCGCGGAGTAGTTGCCATTAGGTGAGACCGGTGGTGGAAGCTTTTCAAAAGTTAAGTCCTACTTTTTTAGGTTGTCTAATTACGGGTCACGTAAATAAAACAGCCCTTCTAAAATTCAGTGTCCACTACAGGTCTAGGTAATAAAACTATGACATTTAACCGTCCCTTTTTAGCGGCGGCCTACTTGTCACTCTAATTGGTGCAGGTCAGGCAGATACCTTAAATGGAATTGGAGCAGCTAACTAAAATAAATTGCTCCAAATTCCAGGAATAAGCAATTGTGCATTGCGGACTGTCGCCTCGGAACTTGGAATAGTGCAATTTGAGAATTCCTAGTTAGCCATTGAATTGACATGATTTTGTGATCAGCCAATTATATCTTTGTTACACATTACTATACAACGAATCAGCAGTCTGTTGTACAGTTGTAGCAAAAAAAAAGTCTTTTATGATCTTCATTTGGTGTGCACTTCAAAATAATTTCACATCTCAAACAAACATTTTTCATTGATGAATTATAGATACAGAGCTTGGCGTAAACATGTACCGTCTTACCACAAAAACTTTTAAACGTCAGTTTATGCCTTGTCTAAAAAAATGTCAAATTATGACGTTGACATACGGTTCATTTTGCAGCCAAAATTTTATTAGACAAGTGTAAAACAGGGGTTAAAGTTTTTGTAGTAAGGCCAGGTAATGTATCTACTACAATACACACAAATATGTAATTTAGCTTCCCTTTCAACCTTTCCTGCCTTTTCACACCAGCGGATTTTCCGCCCGGTTTTTAACAACTCATTACGTATGTATATGACCGACAAAAACATTAAATGCATAACCAAAGTTATTAGACACGAAGTCAAAGATCATTTGCTATAACAATATCGAATTTAAGAAATAATATCGTTTTAGTACTTTTCCGTGAAGTAATTTCCAAATTAAATGCGAGGAAGTGAACTAAAATGGATGTTATTTAACAATTTATTGAATTATTTGTTTGAAATTGGAGAAAGTGAAATATATTGGTATTTTAGTATTGTTACATCATGAACTACTTATTGGTCTCACTCATATATTTTGCCGTCTCCAAAAATGAAATGTATTTTTTGTGCAGACGATACTATAGCGACTTATTCTTTATGTTTTGTTATTTCTAAAAATGCATGTAAATTGCACTGTTAATACTGTTTATATATCGCACGTTATTACTTATCATAAAAAATACCAATAATGGTTGCTAGCACGCTACAAAACGATTTATTGATCATCTAAAATTGCAATGAAATGCAATTTTGCAGTTGTCACAAGTATTGTAGTGTACTAATTGAAATAGGTATATTTTTAATTGACTTTTTTAATAAAATCTGTATCGTCTGTACATTTACACAGTTCTAATAGATGCTTTTTAGTTGCAATAAGATCACACATTTCGACGCTTCCCACTGGGCACTGGGCAATATCTTCCGATCTTCTTTATTCTTCATTCAGTTCTGCATGTACCACTTTCCACATGAGGCTTTATAGTACCTTCAAACAATTCGATGTTCACAGAACATTTCCTAATTACAACACAACGCTGCTCAGATTGGATGAATTTCGTGTAATAAATAAAGTTGCGATGCGATTTTGTTATTCGAAATTCTAATTTATTCGAATAATAATCGTGACGTAATTCAAGTTGTGTTCAATTGTCAGAAGATAAAATAATTTTATTATTCATTTTTCAGTAAATATTTGGTTCCTTATGAATAATTTATTGGGAATGATAATGCATTTTGTTATTAATAGATATTCAAATGTATAAATAATCCAGTCTGAACAGTGATAGCTCTCAATAAAGTTATTTTGTTTCACATAACTTGGATTTCTCCTCACTTTTAGTTCATTATGTATTTTAAGATTCAGTTAGTATAAAGATAACCTTTTCTATTTTTATTTGTGTAACCCACGGATAACCTTACAAGTTATGAACCGATTTTTAACAACACCACGACTCCAAGCCTTACCAATATCCAAAGTGAGTTCTACGTTAAAACTATTTTAACAAATTCTGTAGTAGAACGTAGTTAGCCCTAGATATTTAAGGTTGAATAGCCAACCCTAGTCAAATAGAACCCTTAGAACAATCTAGATCCCTTTGAAGACCTTAGTAGCCCTAGAGGATTAGATACCCCAAATGGCTTACGTACAAAGTCTCCAAAAAGTAGCCCTAGAATGAACGTAGAATATTAGCTACCCAGTAGCACCTACCTAGGTCCTGAACCCAGGAAGGGGCCCATGGAATGTGTGATCTCGTTGCGAGGTGTGACGAGGTCCTTGCACAGGGTGGCGGCGAGGCGCGCGCGGGGCGCAGCAAGCGGACGTCGGCGTCTTCGACGGGGTCCCTGGGCCGAGGCGCACTGTCCGACCCTGATCTCCAGAGCCGGTTGCAGCCAAACCTTCCAGCGTTCTGGGTTCGTATTATGTGTGTTTGTGAACCCCTTGCTTTCAGCGTTTGGCTTGGTTTTACAGTTTCTGCTTTGTCAAGGTGAGTCTGGTGTTGGTAATGCTTGGAGATCTGCTTCCGTTGTTATAAAAAATATTATAGGTGTATGATAAGCTTTGTATCAAGTGCTTTCGTAAATGGTTTTAAAAGTTATTTCCTATGTAGGATACGGAGAATTATTTACTGCTCATTTAAAACGAAAAATAAGCGCCTTACGTTTTAGCATATTATTGCAAAGCTTAATCGATGTTCACGGCAAAATTTTGAGAAGCTGCACACTACAAAGGCTTGTCAATATGACTGTACAAAAATATCTCACCTGTGCACTATGGGCTTGATTGGCAAAACTTATTTGATCTGCTTAAATTTTAATAAAATTATCAAACTTTTTTAGGGACTAACCCAAAAAAAAACTGTTTTGTAGGATTTGGTTGGACAGTGTTAGCAAAAATAGCTAATTTTAGATATTAAAAGAAATTATATATTAATAGAATACAGGACTTTAAAAGAATCTTGTTTATTTCGCAAGATTAGAAAGAGGATGTTTATCTTATCTTTCTAAATATAAACTGCTCAGTTATATGGAGGTTCTCACATAATTACATAGTTTCGTATGATAAGAAACTTAATGTATTCGTTATTTAATTAATTGACATTTCGGTGGAACATTATAACCTTTCCAACTTGGAGAAAATATAACAAGATTGGAATGCATAAGTGAACGGCAATTAATTTAATATTAGATAGAAGATTCAAATAGTTGCACAATATTTGTTAATGGTACCTAATGGTAGTTTCTATCTAAATTATGTCTGTCTGCAAGATGTAAATTAGAATTTTGCCTGTTAGTCATACCTATGGGTACTTTACCCGGCGCCCGGGGTGCTGTGCAGTGGGTGGAGCGCCTAATATTATAAAACTGAAGAGTTCTAAAGCGTTCAACTCAGGAACCACTAGTCCGATCTGAAAAATTCTTTCAGCGATAGATAGCTTATTTGTAGAGACAGGAAGGTGCTTGAAGTATAATCGCTGACAGATGCTAGTTGTTAGCAAAATGTACGTTAAATTAACGAAGACTAATGCTTCTGTAATATTGGAAATTTTAATTCACGCGTTGAGCTACTTTATGAACCTACCAAAGGTTTATCATCCCCTACAGTAGGTGTTACTGATTTCAAACAAAATTACCTGTAACCTTTTGTGTGAGTATAAGTCATCCACTTTTAGTAACTATTTAGGTCTGTACGTTTAACACGTTTGTGAATCACCAACGATGAATATAATAAGATCATTTTTTAAATAAGGCTGTTGCCCTTTTGTTATTAAAACAAGGAAAACATGGACCACCTATATAATTCAGTTTTACCTACCTACGTACATTATTTTCTTAGAACTTTTATTTTTATTTTGTCAAACAGTCGCTAATTGTTGACGTCAATACGTTAATGATGCGATTTGTCTTAATTATGCCATCTTTATAAGAAGCTATATCTAATTGTAATTCTAGGTATTATTGATAAAGTAAAGTTCAATTTTTATTAGGTTGAGCCCGCGGCGTTGCCTATGTGCCGTGGCTGTATAAAACAATCTCGTAAAATCTTTATATGTAAATGAAAATTGTGTTAGATACTACTTATAACTCAAAAATGGCTGAACCGTTTAAGATGAAAATTAGAGGAGAGGGAGCTTCAACTTGGGAGAAGGAAATAGGTTTTGTCACGTTTTTAATAAAAAATAACCGTGAGAGACCTAGTAATTTACCTGGGTAATACTTTCCGTGGTCTTGTAACGCACGGCATACAGTTTTTCTACCTATTACTAATAACAAAGATAGATTACCTACCTATAAATAAGACTGATCATCGCCTACATGCAGTCCAGAAATTGAATATATTTAAAATTGTTTACCTTACCGATTGGTATTAATTTCGATCAAGTTAATGCGTCCTTAAACTTTGATTATTAGATACATCTTGCCAAATACATACAAACAATTTTTATTATCCAACTGTATCAAGCGAAAATGGACCTTATGGTCATTGATATAAGGGCTATTAGAGTGCCATGTTTTTTATATTTACTGTACGTTGCTTTTCCCAGACGCTATTCTAATATAATTTGTATATCGAATACCGACCGATTTAATAGGAACTATTGACATTGTTTATGTTAGTACCAGAGGCCTGTGGTGCTCAAAGTTCTTTGTATTTTTATTAAATGGTGGTTTTTGTAAATTACGACTGAAAATTAACATAATTAAGTTTCGTGAAGAAATATAAACTAAATGTTGGACACATTCAAATAAGTTCTATTATTACTTAAAAAATAGGAAAGAATAAAAATACTCATTAGGCACCTAGGTTAGTTTTTATTTCTTTGTATATATAGGGTTAAAAATAAACTTATCGGTATCGTAATACTAGATCTGCGTCATACTGTTACGTTTGTGTATAAACCAGACACGTGACTATGACGGATAGTAATAAATTAGCATTTTAGGCATATCATCAGTTCATTCATAACATAATTGTTGACGCATTGACTTTTCACAACGCATGAAAATATCAGCGGCTACGTTGTCGGCTACGGATGTGCTACGCAGCTACGAGCTTGCTACACCGTAGCAGGTAAACAGTTTGAGAACCGGCGCCGACAACCGACGCTCTCGTGTTTTATGGCGCATTATGCTATAATAATATTTTTTACTTAGCACATTTTTGTTTATACCTGCACTACGACCGCGTGAGTGTGTGCGTGGGGTTGTGACTGTGTGCGAGTGCGCGGGCGCGGGCCGTTCACTTAAAAATATAAAAATGTCGTTTGCTCGTCGTACCGAACGGCGCGGAATCTAATAGCCAACCGAATTTTATGTTCTTTCGCGGTACCAGATTGTGTTACACGGTGGGCCCACAGGTTTTTTAAATCTCTTTGTTGGTAGAATTGACTTTTGTTACGAATGCGGGGTTTATGGTGACGCCCAATTAGCGATGGGCCTCGCAATCTGTGGTACACGCGGCTTTTGTTACAAATGATTTATGTCTATGAGTTCGGAGCGGTCTCGCAATGGCAATTTAGTTTTTGAACATTAATTATATGTTAAATATTAAATTTCGAGGTTAGAACTGTAAAGCGGCGAGCTTTTGTTGCTGATCTTATTCTGCACTGTTAAATCTTTGTTCTGACGTTAAGTGGGTATATTTGCTTGTTTTTAAACAGAGGAACTGTTATGTGGAATATTAGGTGGTCTTAAATCTATTTACGAGTATTCTTTGTTGGAGTAAACAGTAATATTTCTGAGTATGAGTCGTTGGGCTGGCGTTGATCTATTCGCGTCAATCACACATACCACTGCGAATAGGTAATAAAGTGTGGATGTGGAGATACTTACGCGTAACTGCCCGTTAAACTGCAATGGAGGAATGGCCCATCTTATTATACCCACTAGTAAATATTTATAATGGAGAGATTATTTTTGAGGCCTGTTTCACAAACATTCACATTTAAAATACGCTATATGTCTATTTTCGTTAAAGCCAGCTTAAAACTGCTTCCACGATTTTTCAAACTTTGATTTAGGAAAGGTATACCACCTTGGCAAATTAAAGACCAGCGTTTACTTCGTAACATACTTCAATACAGAAACATGCTAACAAAATCATAAAAACTTTAATAACTTCATAAAATAGAAAAGCAATACGGTCCAGATAAATTACGTAGATAGGACAGGCAGACGGACTTACGGCGTATGTTCGAGAGCTCATTAATAGGAGACCACACACGGTCGGTATTGTACCATAGCTGTTAATGATTATCATTCACTATTATACTTGTTAATGGGAATGCTCAAATCAAATGGGAAACTATCTAAGGAGCCGAAGTACCGTATGGAAGCAAAATTTATTGGTTTTTGTTTGATAAAGATTGGTTAAGTTTAATGTAACTGTTATTACGTAAGATGGGTGCAGTAAAGATAAAAAATAGATTAGAAAGGAATTAGCCCCCACAAGCCAATTGTGGTGGCTAATTTCTTTTCCAAAAATAGGCTCCGTAATAATATTTACGACCATTTCGCACAAATTCTAGAAGAAGCATGGTCGCATTACCTTACTTTATTTTATTACTTTACCCATACTCTATATGTATTAAGTGGTAGTCAGTTACCTACTAAAATCTAAACCTCCAGACAGTTTTTACAGCCTAAAACTAAAACAACCATGAAACGAAGCCATGCGTTACATAACAAAACCTTATTTATCCTTCGACTAGACCCTAACATTAAATGTATAACTTGGCAAACTTTTTACACGCCCTAAAAACTTTCCTATTTTACAATTAATGCGACTTTTTCGAATCATTAACCATTATTTTTTCATAGTTAACGAAACTTTCAGTCGGCAGGTATCCGCGAAACTTACATCTACCCTCCTTCATAACGATAACAATAAAACTTTGTAACAGTTTACTAGTAGATATTAATGTTCAATTTATGACTATTTTATACGGGTGTATATGTAGTTTTTTTTATGAAAGTTTTTAACGAGTTCGTAAGGTTAATTGGTTGGGACTATTAAATTTGTAGTTAATAGGTACTTAGCAGGTATGAATCGTAAATACTGTTGTGTGTAAGATCGAGTGTGTTGTAGATGGAGGCCGGGTGATAACACTAGTGTTCTTCGGTTTACAATCTGTTTTTATATGCGTTATTGAGTCAAAAAACAAATATAAATTGTACTTCCCACAAGCAATGTAGGTTATTTTACCTATGTGCATGACTTTAAAAAGAAATAAGAGAATACTTCTTCGCTGATTAGTAAAAATATTAAATTCAAACACTGAAAAAGAAATGTTTTCTTACATTGGAAAGATTTTCTCTAAGTTCACCTCGATAACTAGAAAAGAAATCGTTTTTAACTACTGTCGAGATACGGGCCCAAACTTGCTGTGTCCCATAGTCACCTGAAATGTGTTATGCCGAATCACAAACAACAAATATTAATTTCAGTCCTATAGTATAAGTAGCAATAAAATACCGAATAAATCGAAACAAAATACCTTTATTTATCTCATTGTTATATCCAAACATCTACTTAATTACTTCACATTATTAGTTTTATAGTTACATTTACTGGTAAACAATTTTTATTCGTCCGTCTAGTGTCAGATGTTGCGGCATTTCTCATAAACAGCTCATCCTTGTTTTATAGAAGCTTAATAACTGGTATAAAAGTACAATTTTATATGATTTCGATACGATTGATGTTTATCTTGAATCGCTGGTTTTATGGCCTGAGTGAGAGTATGGTGTTTGAGTATTGTTTTATGAGGTAGTATGGTTTCTTGTTTGTTTCGAGTTTAGTGGCCTTTATGGTAATGAGTGGTTGGTTTTTTAATGTTGGTACAGTGTAGTGGTTGGCAGATGAGAGCGTACTTGGTTTAAAGTGATAGTGATTGTATCAGAAACTTTTTTGTAATTAAAATGCTGGGAAAAAATATATTTATGTTTCATTTTTGATTGCGGCAGCTCTTTATCTTATAAAAAAAACTGGGTAACCATTACCGCTATTGATCTTAGTATTACCAATAATGAGTTCCTACATAAATGTATAAAGAGTTAAGCCTCCTATACACATCCTGAGAATCTGACTTAATGATAAAATTTTATTAGATCAATGACATTAAATACCATAGATCACAATCAACTCAATAAAATATTATTCCTACTTAAAACAAAATAACTAGTTTCTCTAACGGAATCTCAATAATTACTAGCATATAAGCAGATTTTACGCTCTTCTAATTATTTTCTATAGATTTATAGAGTCAACCAAATGATGTAGATAAGTAGGTGCCTACAGAACATTTATTTTTAATGATTTCGTACAAATGGCGACGTGATTTACATTAATTAATAATTACGTTACTTGCTTTTAGAACAAGTTTCCGACATAATAATACAACGTATGACGTTCAAATAAGATGTTTTTATATTCAGTTTTTATGATAGATAGTTAATTTTATGTGATTTCGGTAACATTAAAATTTTTAGGAATTTTATATTAATTAGGCATCTGCAAATGGCACATTCCTTTATTAACCTTTTGAATAAAAAATCGTGATCATGAGTGGTCAATTTTTTTGCAACAAAGTTTATTACCTATCACTTTAAAACTAATGGTGTTTTTTTATATCTTCAATTAGCTTGTGGCACTTGCCTTATCTTTTATCGAGAACATTATTTTAAATGATTTGCACACAATATTTTTAGATGGAGACAAACTTACAAACTAGATAAACTGATTTCAACTAGGTACTTAGGTATAAGTTTTTTAGGTAGGTCTAGGTAATAAATACTGGAATTAACATTTTTTGCAATGAATATAAGACCGAGTGTTTAAACGTTTGAACAGTTTCTGAATAACATATAGTAACAATGATGAGTATGACGGATGCTATTTAAATTGCGATTTAGGAAAAGTACCAAAAAATGCAAAAGTAAGTAGTTTCTATTTATAGAAAATGAGATTTGAATGCGCTGAAAAACAGTCTATACATTCTATCAGAACAAGTAAACTCTCTAACACAAACGATTCCGCAAGTTACAGCTAGTTTTCTAAATTGAAAATGGCAGTACCACCCACAAACCGCCCATCTGAATCAAGTAGTCACAAGTTCAAATATATACATGTGTTTGTAAGTAGGTATGTCGGTTATGGGACATCTCGTTATTTCTATTTTATTATATGAATACGTAATGATGCGCTTGCGACACACCAATTGCCGATCTTGGCTCTCGTTACGGTAAGATTTACATAGATTAAGATATTTTTTTGATTGCGATAAGAATTTTGGGAGGAATGGTGCACAGAAGTGATTTAATTTATTGGCAATGTTTTGGGAGATTACAATAAATGTTACTTAATTAAATAAGAACAGTATGGTATAGCATGCTGTGGTCTCATGTTATTTTGGAAATATACGTTATAGAAATTATTACTTTCAGTAATATGATAACTTAGAATTATATCTAAAGTAAGCTTCATTCACTTCAGAAGTCGATTGTCATTATTTGAGAGTCTTGTCTTATTTATCAAGTAATTCTTAACCACACAATAATCTATGTAGTTTCTCTAAACAGACTTACAAATGCATCTTCAATAGCTTTATTCAATTTAAAAAACCCTGATAAAATCCTCCCATTTAATTAATCGAAATCGATACCCAAACCTCTCAGAGGCTTTTAAAAGATATCCATTAAACTATGAACTAAATATCAGTGTACCTATCTATTCGTATTGTCGAATCTTTATCGCCACTAGAATTGAAATTATTTATATATACATAGATAGATAAGTATGTATGTGGCATATGCTTATTTACGAGTATTCCGTATCTTTATTATTTGAATCTTAGAAACCGGTCGCACTTAACTGATTGCGTTGGTGTACTTTACTAATGTTGTATTTTACGAACAAGTATGAATACATATATTATTTGTAATTAATTCTGTGTTTGTATGCTTTGTAATTATGAGCTGTTTGGTTTTAATTTTAGTTCATTTGTAGCAGGAAATGAAAGTTTGAGGCTGTGTTAAAGTTTATGAAGTAATGTTTGTTTTTAAAGTGATGATTAGATTTGAAAAAAAAAAACTTATGTACCTAGATAGGTTTCTGAAAGCAAACTTAATATTAATATTTGATGGTCTTAGTTAAAGTTAGAAGACTACCCATGTTTTACTGTTACTGTTATAGCCTTTATATCGTCCCACTGCTGGGCACAGGCCTCCTCTCACAGGGAGAAGGATTGAGCACTACTCATGTTTTATAATGTGAATTTTGAGTTTAAGTTTTATAAAACTGACCTATAAATTCCATTAAAATCAAACAGACAGTTTTACTATTTAACTACACACAATAACATAATCGGCTACAGGAAACGAATCAGTACCCAACAGTTTAAGCTACATACGATTTGAGCAGCCTTTCACTGCAATAATACTCATAAATCGTAATTTATTATAGTTGGCCAGTGTTTTGTTTCTCACGGTAATCGATACATGTAATGAGGAGGTGTGATGGAATATCGATACTTATATAATCGACTAGATTTGCGAGTAACTTGCGCAATTTTTTTAATCGATGTTGATGTGCGAATACGCTTATTTATGATATGATAGGTTATGTTGTAGATATATTTTGGGTATCTATTACGTACTTATTCCTGTTTTTGTGCTAAGAAGTTGCAAATTATTACATTTACGTGCTTTTGAATGCAATGTCCTGGTATTCTCGGTGCTATCTCCACTTACCATTCGATCAAGTCTATTACGGCATAGCTCTATTTTTAAGTATTTACCAAATATTGCATTTTGATCATTGCGAGTAGCAACCTGGAATTGAAGAAAATACATGATGTCACATTTTGAAACTCGCTATGAAATATCTCCAAAATAAATATATTAAATAATTATCAATATTAATTTCCTATAAAACACGCCTATGAATAATTAGACGCACGTCCTAGACAGATATCATTTAGACCTCTTAAGCCTTAAACGTTCGCACATAAAATATAACATTGGTTAGTATATGATTTGTGAATGCTTGTCCAAGATCAGTTTCAATAACATCGGATGGCCGCGAGCGATCTTTTGGCAACATATAATTGCAGTTTTTAGAATAATCAAAGCGCATTAGTTGACCATTAATGTGAAGATTGGCGCATACCATTACGTGGGTGAGCCGAATAGCTTCTTAAAAGAAATTGCTTATAAATGTGAGTTATTAAGTAATAAAATGGATAATATGTCTGGCTATTGATGATATATTTGGCGTGGTACAAACAGGTACCTGTTAATATTAGGTAAGGCTAGAATTTATTAGGCGATCCTTAATATTGTACGCGTTAAATGTATTTTTGTCACGACACTTTTACCTGTTCATTGATAAAAATATTCCTAACTTGCTAAACAGTTTTACATAACGCGTCTTAGTTCCCAGACGTGAAGTCAACCTTAATCCATATTGGACCATATAATTACAATTTGTACATCGTAAATGCACTAATGGTTCATCTTCGTTTTGACACGACGTTAATTAAAAACAGGCCCCATAAACGTCACTAAGTGATTTTTATTACCCTACCATAATGAATCCGACGTCCCATAATATATAATAAATTATATATCGCCGTATGTTTGTGATGTAGAAACTAGGTATACATTAGGTAATGGCTGAACTATACTATATTATGTCGCCATTGGTTTGGTAACGTATAATTATGAAATATAGTTATTTTTTAATGTAAATTGAAAGTGCCATCTGCCTGTAATGATGCATATTAGCCGTTTGTAGAGCGATGTGTCACTGGCTGGAGGGAATTATTACCAAATCGTTGCATTTAATGTATCTATTAATTAAGTAATGAATCGTTTTTATTTCCGTGAAATTATTATTTTTACTTTGTTAATACTGAATGTAGGTATGTATTTGTGGATTTTTTCCATGCAGTGAGTACTGCTTTCAGTTGGTATATTCCATTGAAGGAAAATTATATGACTCTGGCAGGTAGGTATTATCTTGCCTTTTAGTAGTGTTGTTTGGTAGAATATGTCATATCAGATACATATATGAATGTATTTCAAAAATCATACTTCAAATGAAGTGAAAACTAAGTAAAAAGTATACGTGTTTGTACCTATACAATTTGTGATATATTATTAATAGTAAGAGAGAAAAACAAATTAAATTGCCAAGCAGACGATTTAATACCGAATAATATTAATTCTACTATCTCACAAGTTTATTGTTTGACGTATTTAATGTTAATGTGATTACGTAAATTGGATGTTTTTGTCGCTAATAACATTTAATATTGGTGATATAATAATGAATAAATCGCTGAATAATAGTGCCTTGGTTTTATGATAGGTATTTTTAGAATAGATTATTATAAATTTAATTAGCAGCAGGTGGCTCTTTAGTACATATTTTTTATATTATAAACAGAACTATATATATTTTTATATCTTGCCTATAGTCGCAGTATATGGCAAAATGTATTTTTATGTTTACTGATTGACGTAACTTGGATAAATATTCTCACATATTTCAGTCGAAAAATACCTTTTTTAATACTACGCTATTAGAACACTATGATAAAATGCAGCTTTTATTTTTAACGAAAGCACAAAAAATGCATAATTAATTCTTAGTCATATATATCTCGAAGTGCAGGTGTCTGCATCAAAACACTTCTCTGTCAATAACAAATTAAGAACATTACAAAAGAAATACATTACCATACTAATGGAATATAAATAAAAGTATTACAGAGATCGCACCGGAAATCTCAGCTAACAATGGGAGAGTGGTTAACAAAACCAGAGCAATGATTTCGTCACATAATCTAAGCTTGTTGTAAACTTTTACGACATTACAGTTACGAACCTAAATCTTTAAAAACTGTGTCCAAATCTCACCCAGAATTAGAGAGCCTAACCGACTGGACACGCCAAACCTGTGCCTTCCTCTTTGCCAAAAGTTTAAATTCAGATTCCACGAGTGTGCGTTTTTGGGGGCTGTCCCTTGTAATTATGACGTTCGAAAAGTGCTGATTCTCAGCCTACTTTGAATAAAGAAAGAAAGAAACCTAACCTATCTGTTCTACGTTCAAACAAATAGATACATTTTTGTTTTCTTGCTTTCTTTAAACGCATTTTGAATTTGTTTATAAAGTCGTGTGTCGTAACAATGTGATCGAAAGTGCATGAAAAAGCTATCACTATTTGACTTTTTCTCATGTCGTTGTTTAAATGCTCTAAGCACCCAAAGTGTGAAGACGATACAATATTCTGACGTCTGTATTGTGCAATAACGTGGTAACTCCCGACAATTGGAGCGGTCGTGGGCAGACCGATTAGATGAATACCAATGTGAGATGGATTCATGCATATGGGCATCGGTATGACACGAATATTTTATTACAGTTTTGTGCTTTTTAAGTAAATATGGTGAACGAGGTTATTACTCATCTGTCGCGAAGTACTTTTAAAGAAGTGAATGTATTATTACAGATTTTTTTTAAACATATTTTATACTTGTTACTGAGATCAGTGGCCGAGATAAAAAGGGTGTATGTAAATATTTAAAATTGTTGGTTAATAATAATACCATTATAAATAGTTATCCGTATATAACGGTAGACAGCTTATAGATACTTACAACTTTACAAACAGATTTTGTTAAAATTTCGCACGAAGCTTATCATGACCCAGAGGACATAAAAATACTATTTCCATCCGGGTACATCAAAAAGTTCACGGTTGGCAGCATATTCTAAACTATGTCCTAAGACTATGAGAATTAAGCTTATTTTCTATTGAAATAATTTTTAAAAGCCTAATCACGTGAGTAAAATATCACTGACCTGAGCGAAAACGTGGTAAGTAAATGAATTCATTAATTCATGTGACATTTTTTAAATAATTGACACGACATTATTTCTTTGAAAAAAACCCGTTAGAATGTATGCGTGTGATT
Source organism: Helicoverpa zea (assembly GCF_022581195.2). NCBI lineage: Eukaryota > Metazoa > Arthropoda > Insecta > Lepidoptera > Noctuidae > Helicoverpa > Helicoverpa zea. The sequence goes on from NC_061454.1 coordinate 13,822,085, forward strand.
ACTTTCCGTGTCTTACTGTCCAGTTGCGTCATTGCATTAAATTCACTGGACATCTAAGAAATTTACGACTGTTATCCAGATATGAGCAGATGTAAGCGGCCGTATCTAGTTCGAACCGGTTTCGATTACAATTAATATCGTCGCCAGCTAAACATTTGTTGTGCATTGCTTGAGGCTAACTTTAATTTATTGTGCTGTAATGATATTTTAGTAGGGAATATTTTTTTGCTGTCAGTTTGACTGGCGGAGAAAATGATAGTGAGCACGGGCCGATTAACTACATTAGTTATTAGGAATTACATGTTTTCAATAGTATTTGTTGTAGGCAATTGTTTTAACACAGAATCGGCCGAAACCTAGACTTAAGATCCAGTCTGTGTCCTGAGAGACCAGTCTAAGCCGGACATTATTACATTGTTCCCTTGCGTTATCTACTAAGTATATCTTCGACTACTTATTTTGTAGATCCATACAGTGTTATCTGCAACCTTACAGTAAGTAGATAGAAAAAAGCTAAATCACGCAGTTCAAATGTTTAAATAAATTCTGTCACTAGCAGAAAAACTGTGAAATTTTAAGCTTTAAGATTTAAAATCAAGTGACATCGAAAATAATCAAAAACGATTAAATACAAACAAATTGTGTTTCAAAATCGAGACAATATATCTCGGCGACCTTTCACAAAACTTTCCTATTTCACTGTCTTGTACAGGCCTCTATAACACGACCATAAACCAAATCGTAAAATATATGACCCAGTGTAACCTGACCTTTACATTTCAACTGCGCAAGGAAACTTCAACCTTATGACGTAGGAAATAAGAGTGAGTTTGTAAATGCCATTGTTAGGTTGGTTGATCTATAAATTAATCCCCGGTTGTTTGTGATTTATTGTATTTTAACACTTCAATAGTAGCCGATGTCCATTTGGAGGCATTTTTTCAGAACACTGATCTGTCAGTGATGATCCGCACACAAACATACATGGAACCCCCCTTTTATGAACGAAACATCTTAAGTCTTGGCGTTAAGGTTGAAATTGGCGTGATTAATAGTTAGTAAGCGGTAAGTTCTAAGTTGGTTTCAAGCAAGTAGTGTTCTTACCTAACTGTCACTAGATTTTCTTGAATATTCATCAGCTGTACTCTAAATTCGATGGTGGCTGTGTTTTATGCTATAAAATTAAAAACACGGGCCAATACATCACAGTAATTAACGAAAACCTACCTTTCTATCTAATTAAGGTTTAATTAAAAACTATACGATCCTTAAATAACAGTTTTTTAAATCTATGAACATTTATAACACGTGTTTTGATGCTAAAATGACTATAAATAACAGTCGCCTATTGGTTGTTACAGTTTTAAAAGCTTTTAGCAATTTTAATGTTATTCTAGGGCATTTTGGATAAACCCAGTCTATACGTCAGGTAACTGGTCAAATAAGTCAATTTTTTTTTGTTTAAATAGAAGGAAACTGTTTTCAAAATGCAGTATTAGTAAGAAACATCTTTCAGCAAGGAAAAGCACTTTTAGAAATATCATTGTTTTTTATTGTGCCTAGCTTACGCCTTTGCGTACCGAAGTGAACTTTGTAAACGAAGCATATAGTGTGAATTACCAGAATATAGTCCTTAGTTCCGCAAAACTTTTTATACTTCCGAAATACGGCAATCAATCATTAAATCATACACGAAGAGGCTGTATATTATTGTATACTCTTGCCTCAGGCAAAATCCATAAACCCCGCAGTTCGAATAATAAATTAAAAATTCCTACTAATTGCGTAAATCAGTAGGTGTAGCGTGATTCCGGTCGTACTTTCCAATTTGATGATATTTAGTATGAAGTACATTTGTATGCTGATGTGAGCGATCGATGGCGGAAACACTTGTCCGGAGAACTGACATTACCGGTGGGACGACATGTTTGGGTGACAATTCACGGGAGTTTATTGCGAGCGTTTCAACTGTTAAAATAATTTTTCATGTTGGATATTGTGATATTGGTGTTTTAATTGTCAGAGCTCCACACCAGCATTTAACTTGTCATTCAATTTAGAGCATTACATCGTGTATGTTATAATATATTTCGTAATGTCAACATGAAAAAGCCAACGGCGGGCAGTCAGCGCGCTTGCCGCTACCACACAACTCGACTCGCAGCCCGCGTGCCGACCTTATGCGTACAGCGCGCCGATGGCATGCTCATCACGCGCCGACTCCGAGTCGGCACCGAAACAACGTCATTGCGTCGTGTTCAATCATAACTGTCTTAAAATAATATTGAGTTTGCGGTGACAGCAAGTTTACACGTCGCGGCCGGCGCGTGGACTGCGAGCTTGCACCTTGCATACAACGCGTAGTTAGCGCGCTGGCAGCGGTGCCGGTGCCTATAATGTGCCATAATCCTTAGTAGTACGTCAGAGGTGGCTTGGGTATCTGTCAATATTTTTCCTTGGCATGAAAACCACTAATTCGTAGGAGTGTATTTTCATTATTCCTCGTAGACCAATTCGGATAAAAATTGCTATTATGATTTATTTTATTATGCACAGTAAATAATATTATTTTGTATAATAGCTTGTAAAAATATGAACTTCATAAAAAGCACTTAAAATACTAACCCAAATGTATAAAAATGTAGCAAAAAACCCAGTAGTCGAGGTGTACAATCGTATACCCAGCAATAACGACTGGCTGGATAGGTCGCAAGGCAAAAAGGTATTTCCTAACGCCATAAAAGGTAAATAAAAATGTTTAGGGCTCCTTCAGATGCGGCTCTGCAGGCGGCCTCGACGGCTTGAGTCCGCAACATTTAAAGGATCTCACCTGCCCAAGCGCCGGGGAAGCAGGTGAGTCGCTTTTGAAGGAGCTTACGGCCCTGACCAACCTTATGCTCTCCGGCAAGGTGGACGAAACCGTCATCGACGTTTTGTACGGAGCCAATCTATGTGCTCTGCGCAAAAAGGATGGCGGTATTCGTCCAATTGCCGTGGGGACTACTTACCGTCGTATGGTAGCCAAAATCTGCTCTAAATTTTGTAGTGAGGAAGTTTCGGAAAAATTTCAGCCCCTGCAGCTAGGTTACGGCTCGAAAGGGGGCTGCGAGGCTGCCGTACACGCCCTGTCGACCTATTTAAATCATGGGAAAGGAGATGTCATCCTGAAGGTTGACATCAAGAACGCCTTCAACTCGGTGAATAGGGACACCTTGCTGGCAGAAGTCAAAAAAGAAATACCCAAAATTTACAGTTTTCTTTGGCAATGTTATAGATACCCAACAAAATTATTATATCGGAACAACCTGTTAGAATCCGCTGTTGGCTGTCAACAAGGTGATCCACTCGGGCCTGTGATTTTTAGTTTGGCGATTAACCCAATTATTCGGCAGCTAAATTCTGAATTTAACGTGTGGTATCTCGACGACGGGACCCTGGGAGGCAACAGAGATACTGTTCTTAATGATTTAATTTTCCTAAAAGATAAATTCCACGACATTGGCCTCGACCTCAACCTATCTAAATGTGAACTTTTTATACCCGACTCGACTGACAGACAGACTATTCTTCAAAATTTCCTCGCAATAGCTCCTGAAATTAAACCGATAGACCAAAGTTCTCTTTGCCTCCTTGGATCGCCTATACTGGAAGATTCATTTTCGGATTTTATTGAGAAGAAAATTCAAAATTTTAATGATGTTTCGGAAAGGCTACTCAAAATTAATATGCATGCAGCCATCACCATCATACGGTACTGCTGTTTTGGACCAAAACTTACATATAACTTGCGTGCTTCCCATTTATGGAAGCACACCAACCTTTTGGACAAAATCGACGAAATTATAAGACATACACTATCATCCATTTTAAATGTGGCCTTGGACGACAGAGCTTGGTCTCAAGCGACTCTTCCCATCCGTATGGGAGGACTTGGTGTCCGTAAAATTTCCAGTGTAAGTTTACCAGCCTTTATTTCCTCGGTCCATGGCACTGAGAAATTGATCAGGAAAATATTACCCACCACACTGGTCAATTTTGAGGTGCCAAGCCTGACTGAGGCTTTAAACGCTTGGAAAGTCGCATGCCCCAACACCGACTTACCCGCCAACCTGTCCTCTCAGAGACAGTGGGATGAGCCGCTCTGCAGAGTAATACGGAAAAGTTTAATCGATACGTCAATGACTTCTGCAGAGCGAGCGCGCCTACTGGCTGTGGGTGAATGGGAGTCGGGTCTATGGCTTCTTGCACTTCCGTCCTCAAACACAGGCACCATGTTTGATGACACCACCTTCAGACTCGCCGTTTGCCTCCGACTAGGTGCTCCATGCTGCTCTCCTCATCGCTGCCACTGCGGGGAAGCTGTCAACAGCCTCGGTCACCACGGCCTGTCGTGCAGCCGGAGTGCCGGCCGCATACCACGACATGCCAACATAAACGACGTGATCCGTCGCGCTCTTGTTGCCGTCGGCGTGCCAGCCGTACTCGAACCAAATGGCTTGGCACGCGACGATGGCAAGAGACCAGACGGCATGTCGCTATTTCCGTGGAAGGTGGGTAGGACTTTAGTGTGGGACGCGACATGCGTCGACACTCTTGCGCCATCTCACCTTCCCGGAACTGCATGTCGTGCTGGCTCCGCCGCTGCACAAGCAGAGAACCTCAAGCGGCGCAAATATAGTAACCTTATAGGCAATTACATGTTTGAGCCGTTTGGGGTTGAAACTCTAGGGCCGTGGGGTCCGAGCGCCCACCTTCTTGCCAGGGATATTTCCCAGCGCCTGGTTGACACTTCCCGGGACCCAAAGGCTGGCTTTTATTTCGCACAGAGGTTGAGCATTGCCATCCAACGTGGCAATGCTGCCAGTCTTTTGGGTACATTACCCAGTGACAGCGATGAGGAGCAATTTTTTGATGCCCTATATTAGTTTTAAGTTGTATATATATATAAGTTTATTTTATTTTCAATTATTTTCAATTAATGTAAATATTTTGTGAATAGATAAATAAAGATATATGGTTTAGGGCAAATTGAATTCGGAACGTGTTTCGATCTTCCGTTACAGATGAGATCCTTTTCATACAGTTTCTGTTTACGAAATGATGTGAAGAAGTTTTCAACATTTTTAGGAAGTAAATAAGCGTAAGAAAGGCAGTCTTAAAAATGGAGTAATAATTAAATGTGAATATTTTTTTAAAATATATACGCGTTTGAATGCAGAGTCTCCTTTTTTGGGAATTCGGTTAGTAAATAGATTTTTTTTCGCTGCGCTGACGCTCTCAATAATCTCCCGTATGTTTTTATATTTATGTGGTTTATTGGCACCGTGTTGCTATAATGTATTCCGATTGCAGATTAAATGATTTTAATTAAGCGACACAGATAGATTTATATCATTTATATGCTTTCATGTTCTTCTTAAAGTTAACAGTAATTTTCCCTAAAATTTTGAACGAATCGGTCGAGGGGCCGTACCTGGTTAAACACATTCATATATTTGCTAATTTCTTCGAAATTAGTGGAACGAGACATTCAAAGTTCAAAATATATTACGTCGTATTTATTTTAACTTTTCGATTAAACTTACTGCTTTCTGACACAGTTAAGGCAACACGTTATGTTAATTGTTGGTGGTTTTTAACTTAAATAGTGTTTTAATGGATATGATTGATGGTTTTATGGTAGTAAAGTTTTCATTAGGATCATTTGCAATAAATAATGGTATTATAATTATAGCGGAGGTGGGCGAAAGATTTGTTTGAGATGCGAACAAGGAATTTGATTCTCGGAAAAATTGATTAATTTAGATAGCAATATATCATAATGGTTTTGTTGGGTGAGATAATTATTTAGAGCATTTGACGTTTATAGAACTATATTTTTAGAATCTCTAATATTCCGAGACATTACCATACACATTGTCTGTTATTCTGTTTTTATTTATACTGCATTACCGTATACACACTACAATTTTAACAGCAAATGTATAGCATATACAAAGACAAAGCCAGTATATGTGATGCGCCTGTAATTACAGCAGCACTCACACTCTTCAGGCTGAAACACATCACGCTTTGCCGCTGAAATTACTGATGATACGTTCATTTCCTTGCGTAAAAGCTATTTTTCTCTCTGTCTTTAGCTGTTAGTTATCTGCTTAATTATGTATCTTATTCATCTTGTATTATAGTCTTTCTTTACAAATGTTATGAATACAAAAGTGGTTTTGTTCATTTCTGCTGAAAAAACTGAATTGATTGAGGTGGCAGTCATACATATAGGTAGGTTACACCCTGGAAACGGCGCTAAGTTACTGTTTATCCTAGAAGGGTTCGTACGTAGTTGCGGTCGAAATCTCTTAAACCTAAGTACAAATAGAAATACTTTTATCTCATATACATCTCATAGCACACGGAAACGGATAAAACGTATTCTATTTTCCCAGATTTACGACCTTTACAAAAGCTGTCTCCTTAATGACAACAATAATGAATGTCCTGACTTCTGACCAGTGACAAAGTGCCGGTCTAAGACAACGGAGTAGGTAGCTGGCGTTTTTGTGCATACAGATGGACGGTACTGCCTGCATGTGCAGTGTGACGCATGTGCAGTCTGTATGTTCGAACTTACATGTTGCTATGGTTTAGGGTTCCGTATAGTTATAACATCCATATAGTTGTAAAGGTGAAAGTTTATATGTGTGAATGTTTGCAGCTTCTTCAGGTGTATGCAGCTGAATGGATTTTAATGAAACTTTGTATGTAGTATGCCATATATTTCAAAATAACTTAACGTTAACGCGTGTCTTCATGAAAAAGTTTGCGATATAAACGCAACTGCTTTTATGTTAACATATTTTTGAAAGAATTATGTGTTATTAAAATCCTAATTGATTACCACTAACCTTATACCTGAGTAATAAATGGTAATAACAGAATCTTTAAACTAGCTGCTTGCACTTTATCTAGGAAACATGCAATAAAAGATGCAAATGCACACTGTCAAAACAATATTAATTACTCAATTACGTAAGATCTGATAAATCAGTTATAAATTGGTTGTGACTGATTACGTTGATCAGTTGACCTTTAGTTGGTATAATAAATAGGTAGTTAGTTAAAATATTTGATTATATTTTGTTTATCACACGTGCTTATGTCAGCCATAAGCAACGCGTTCCTCCAAGATTATATCAGTTGCAATTGCAGAAGCCCATCTACAAAAACATTATAAAGCTTAACAGTTCATTTGTTTGCGTGGTGGTTTGAACGAACTCTGGAACAACTGGTCCTATTTGAAAAAATGTTTCAGTGTTAGATGGCTCCTTTATTTACTGTTTATCCGGGTGAACGTAGTAGTTACAACGGGACGCGAGCAATATCGCAAACTCTAGTTTTGTTACAAAAATGTTTGATACAGAACCCCCTTAAAATAAGGAGCGTGCCATACCAAAGCTTCTTAATTTTTTGCGTCAGTCTTAAGCATTCTTTTTTTTGTTAAAATTGTCGGAAGTGCGGAGCGTGCCATATGTCGGGTCGAGTTACATACTTTGCGACCCGGGTCTGAGGGCGCAAGTGTCATGCACGAATTAATGCTGGGGCATTTTAGTAAAGAAATAGGGGTAGTAAAATTATCTTACTGTAAATGTTAATGTATGGACGAAGTTTTGTTAACAAAAATACTTAACAGATTTTGACGTAACTTGCAATAATACAGCTTATACCTACATCGGAATGGTACATAGGCTTGCTTTTTTAGGGTTCCGTAGCCAAAATGGCAAAAACGGAACCCTTATAGTTTCGCCATGTCCGTCTGTCCGTCTGTCCGTCTGTCCGTCTGTCACAGCCGATTTACTCGGAAACTATAAGTACTACAGTGATGAAATTTGATGGGAATATGTGTTGTATGAACCGCTACAAAAATATGACACTAAATAGTAAAAAAAAGAATTGGGGGTGGGGCCCCCCATACATGTAACTGAGGGATGAAATTTTTTTTTTCGATGTACATACCCGTGTGGGGTATCAATGAAAAGGTCTTTTAAAATGATATAAAGTTTTCTAAAAAACATTTTTCTTAAAGTGAACGGTTTTTGAGATATCAGCTCTCAAAGTCGTAAAAAGTATGTCCCCCCCCCTCTATTTTTATAACTACGGGGTATAAAATTCTAAAAAAAATAGAGGTGATGCATGCTAATTAACTCTTTCAACGATTTTTGGTTTGATCAAAGTATCTCTTATAGTTTTTGAGATAGGTTGATTTAACTGTAATTTACGGAACCCTTCGTGCACGAGTCCGACTCGCACTTGGCCGGTTTTATCTAGATACGGGAAGAAATAACTGTCGAATAAAACGCGAGAAACAGCCCGTTTTAATGAGCTTATATTAGCTTCACTTGTAGCTAACTATGCATGAAATTTAAATAATTGTTGTTTTAGTTGCATATGAGTTCTAGAAGGATCTACGGATGAATTTTTGGTCCTTTTGAACGTAACGCACATGTTTCTAGGCAGTTGCTACCTACCTACTACCTGTCTGATCAAATCGAAGTATTTTAATAACAATGACGTATGCCTTATATTATTTTCCGCATCGCCAAAATAATGTAACCTTTACCAAGTGTAATCACTGAGGATAATTGTTGCAAAAAATCCAGATATAATTGTAGCCCCGAATAATCTTGAACTTTAGCATGATAGCCATGTCGTAAACATGGTTTTTGTTTCATTATTACTATGTTTTAATGATACTGAATATAAAGTAGTTGTGTTCAAGTAACTTAGGGTGTGGTTGCAAAGATTTTGATAAGCTTTACTTAAATTATATTATTATTCGTGATCATAAAATAACCAATGGCGTGAAATTGTTTAAGTACAGGTTTACACCCCGAACCTTATAGAAACCGTTCTTTATTCAGGTACTTGTTATTTAGTAATTTTTTAAAGTAAGTAGGTTGCCTTTCTTTATCAAGTTACATTTTGAGGCTTATGAAATATGCCTCCTTGAATTTGTAGTTGCATCTGTGAATTCAAATTCAAAAATCCGCATTCCACTTTTTCTACATTTTTATACATATTTTATTTGAATATTATTACCAGTTTTTCCGCAATTCGAATTGATTATATTTTTAATTGCAAGCATCATTTGAGTAGTTTTCAGGAAACATACGCGAAGTTAATAATTTTGTATTATCTACGTAACAATCAATTATAAAAAGATGATCACACATCATATCATATTTTCTCCTAAAACATTTTTCAAAAGTAATAATTACAAAAAAGAACTTGGTCAGAAATTACACTGCGTTGCCGTGACGTTGGGACAATAGCTAAAAAATCGCCACTACCCCGTACCTGCGCCCGAATTATTTAATTTCCAACGTCATTAATCATATTTTTTCACCGCATTTGGGTAAGGCAGTGTAAAGCAATGCTTTTAAACGTTTTTTGTACTAAAAGCTTTTATTGTAGGAGCGTTTACTTTTTCTGTGTGAATTCCGGGTTTGCTTTTTAAATTATTTGTCTGTGACTTTTGGCCACATCGATCTTTTAAGCGATTATTTTCGTAAAATACAAAAATCCTTCTAGAATTTGCTTTTTTACTTACTATGAACTTCTAGGAGAGAATGGTGAATGATCCTAAGGACCAGTTAGTTAATCAGATTAAAACAAAATAACCATCACATTAGGATACTCTTTAGCTAGCTAGATATACAAATAACAATACCCATTTTTTCAAAAAACAAGTCAAATATAAGATTGTTTATCTTCAGAATAACAGGAGTTCATTAGCGTTAAAGTAGTTTAGTAATAATTCCTTCCGTGCGTCACCAGCTTAAATTTTATACAATTCAACAATAATAAAATATAGATCTAACAAAGATATCTACGCATTATCTGCTTAAGATCTTTGCCAAATTATAACAAGTGGAAAATTATACAGTAAAAAAGTAATACCAATAGATTATTTTGACTTTAAAAATATCTTTATCTTATTAAATTTTTTAAACCAGTCGTGTGCACAATATTGGGTTACAATCTCAAACGGTTTATATCAAGCCCCTGTCTAGCCAGAAACATTATCTTATATAACCATTGCCAAGCCAAAATGGAACTTATGTAGTTGAAATAAGTGCTATTGTAAACATCATAAATATTTCAAAACACAATTGCATTTGACGTCTATCCTTTTGAGAACAGACATTCAAAATGCACTATCGAATAAATGCGTTTGAAAATCGACTTTATCAGTATTAGTGTAGAGTCTAAAGTTTTGTATAGTTATTTTTTGCGATACTCAAATAGTAGTATGTCGTATCGAAGTTACAGGTAGTGTTTTTTTTTTAATATTTAACGATGTAGCACGGGTCGTTGCGACGACATGACGTTATTATTTCAAATTCATAACACTGTTTGAACAATGCAGGTAGACTTTATAACATTTGTGTTTTTTGTTATGTATATACTATATCGTGTTCGTGCTATATACGGTACGGGTATATATTAACGTTTTTGAGCGTTTATGGATTATGGTTATTAAATAATAAACAAATGTGTTTGGTGATAAGATCCTCGTAAAGCAAATCTCGAAGGACCAGTTTATTTGTTTAAAATAATTAGGAAATTAGTGAAAGTTACTTGGTTAACTATTTTATACATACATACATATTAATATTATTAGAATAAAGAACATTTATGGAAGTTTTTAGGGTTCCGTAGCCAAAATGGCAAAAACGGAACCCTTATAGTTTCGTCATGTCCGTCTGTCCGTCTGTCCGTCTGTCCGTCTGTCACAGCCGATTTACTCGGAAACTATAAGTACTACAGTGATGAAATTTGATGGGAATATGTGTTGTATGAACCGCTACAAAAATATGACACTAAATAGTAAAAAAAAGAATTGGGGGTGGGGCCCCCCATACATGTAACTGAGGGATGAATTTTTTTTTTTCGATGTACATACCCGTGTGGGGTATCAATGGAAAGGTCTTTTAAAATGATATAAAGTTTTCTAAAAAACATTTTTCTTAAAGTGAACGGTTTTTGAGATATCAGCTCTCAAAGTCGTAAAAAGTATGTCCCCCCCCCTCTATTTTTATAACTACGGGGTATAAAATTCTAAAAAAAATAGAGGTGATGCATGCTAATTAACTCTTTCAACGATTTTTGGTTTGATCAAAGTATCTCTTATAGTTTTTGAGATAGGTTGATTTAACTGTAATTTACGGAACCCTTCGTGCACGAGTCCGACTCGCACTTGGCCGGTTTTTTGTTTTGCTGTGTTGTGTTTGAGGATAAAATACGGATTTTATAATGTATTTTTTTGCAATTGAATTACCAAATCAAAGTTTACCTCAATACTAGCGGTTTGTTGACATTACCAATAACTTTAAGAGGATTAAAAAGAGGATTAAAACATACATTGCGAAAACGTTACATTGTCGCATATATGTAATATCCATCATAACTTTACACATCCTCTTAAGAATTTAAGATAAGTTAAAGTTCTTTATTTAATTCTTGTATTACCTATAGCGATATTGTGTCTCTTAAAATAATAAAACGACAATAGAATTAATCAAATAATAAATTCGGTACCTTCGAACAGTCGCACACGCATTAACATACTTAGCATTCTACATTTGCGTAACATGGGTAGGTATATGTTTGTCTCTCTTTTTAATAATTCAAGCGAAGTTCATTGGTCTTTTTATGTATCGCGGATTACGGGTTCAGAAGTCAATACACTATTTATATCTAAATATTTGAACAATGTCTATAAATTGATTTGTCTGTTTGTTCTGTTAAGATAATCGGATTTTCTAATTATTGCACAATGTTTACCAATCTATACCAGTTGCTCATTTTTTTTGTCTTGAAGTGTATCTGTCTTTTACCGTCAATTTCCGTAGGGTTGGACCTAGGTTTATTGTTAGGAGCCTGATGTTATAAAAATGTCCTTACTTGATGTTAGAAAATAATTAACAAAAATGAATATAATTTTTTTTATAAATTAAGCAGGTGACTCGGCAGGGCGTTCATAACTAGACTGAGCCTGGGAGTAAAGTTGACAATATGTGTTAAAGCTTATTTTTGCCATATTTGCTCTTTATATGTGAGAATTAAGTTTGTATGTACTTTCTAAGTATATCTTAGACACCATGGACTGTGTTTCGGATGGCACGTTAAACTGTAGGTCCCGGCTGTCATTGAACATCCTTGGCAGTCGTTACGGGTAGTCAGAAGCCAGTAAGTCTGACACCAGTCTAACCAAGGGGTATCGGGTTGCCCGGGTAACTGGGTTGAGGAGGTCAGATAGGCAGTCGCTTCTTGTAAAGCACTGGTACTCAGCTGAATCCGGTTAGACTGGAAGCCGACCCCAACATGATTGGGAAAAGGCTCGGAGGATGATGTGAGAATTAATTTGATTTAAGTATAGTGTACCGCAGCTTTAGCGGGCTACCTTGCGTCATATTTTTTGACGGTTTTCCTACTAGATTAATTAATCATTGTAATCCTAGTCAAATAGAAAGGAAAGTTGCAATAAATACTACTTATGTATGTGTAACTGCCTAATTTTATAAAAAGGACAAATGATTTTATGCAAATGCCATAATTTGGTTCTTAAACTCTAACTACAGGAGCAAATTGTCAGGTAACTTAAAAGTCAGCACTTCAAAAAATCGCATTCTTTTTCTATTGACTTTTGATCTCACCCACGAACTCAAATTCCCACGAAAGAAACGCCATAGAATTACGTGACATCACACCAGCATAAAAGAAATAAAAACATTAAGAATTACACTGTCAAAAATCTATGAAACCCCACACAATTTATTACAAATAATAATACTTTTATCATAAAAACGATTCTGATTCTTACGCTACATAATTTTCACGTTCGAAAAACAACGTCACTTTGGCATCCAAAGTTAAACCTTAATGCTAAGTAATACAGTCGAAATTAGGTTGGTATCGGTATAAGAAAAGCGAGTGCCCAAGTCAGACGCGACAATGCGATTACGATTATGCGCGATATTTTTTTGCGCGACAAAACGCGAGGGTGGGTCACAGGTAGTCGCGTTAATGTTGCTGTGTTTGACGCTTAAGATAAATGTACGTGAAACCTGGAAGACGTGTGCAATTGTGATTTTTGTATTATTATTGTAGTTGTGGATGGATTGTCCAAAAAAAATATGCGACTGAAAAGCTAAAAGTTGCCTCAAACTTGTAAGTATCGATGTACGTAACTAAACTATGCACAAAATAATGTTCTTAACTTGGTCCGATCTTGCTTTCTAACAGCTTATCTAAAAACAAGTAATCCGATATAAATATGTATTAGCAATTTTTTTAAGTAGATATTTTTTCTCACGCTCTGTGGTGTTTTATACTAATTCATTACACAATTTTCACGTAATTAATTACAGTATTAATGTAATTTTTTTGCTATTGCATTTTTTTTTCTTAAGAACATCTCATTAGAAAGGTCTTCATTTTATACAATTCTAATGACATGTTATAGTGAAAGAATTGAATATTTACTCCCCTTTTAACAATATACGTAAGTAGGTTATATGTGTGCACATTTCTAAAACACTGGCTCACAAATAAAAGTTCAAAATGTCACAATGCAAGCTTCAAGCTTCATAAGGGTAGTTTAGACAAGTGAGGGGGTGTCAAACTCGTCGATAAATCACGTTCTGCTTTTTGTTAGATTCGCTCCAGACGTGAGAATGGCTCGTACTTGCCGATTGCATTGCACGTGTGTCCGCATGTGGACATTGCGACTTTTTTGTCGCAAGTTTTTTGCGCAATTTTTTTTTTGTAGTATGGGTGATGGTAGCTTTGATTGTAATGAGTTCCGGGGTTAAACAAATGTTGGACAGTATGGTAATGAATGGCCACCTACAAAGCTTGTAACTAGATATATTATATTTAATTTAGAGATTTTTTAAACTAAAAATTGGAGTAGGTACACTTAAAGCTAGCTGGTCCTCGGTCCGGAGAACTACTATTAGCTCATGTCGGTATGTAGTGTGGCTTCCTAACACTAAAATATTTTTCAAATCTGTCCAATCGGTGCCGAGCTTTTAGGTTGCAAACCAACAAACATATCAAACATGTTTTCCTCTTTGTAATATTAATTTCCACAACACAACCCTGCTTCCAGTGCAGTCGGATAATATTATGCGTAGGCTATATTTTATCTTTCCCAAAAAAACAATATCGCATCTAACACGGCGATCTACACGCGATGTCGCAGGGTAGGTACCCCTCTTGTTTGGTTAGGACGAGCGCCGATATTTGGCGTATTTACCCCAATTATAGGCCGTTGTTACACTATTATGCGATAATGTATGGGAGAGGAAAAAACAATGTTTTCGTTACGAACTTGAGGGTACGTGTCAGATTTGTTCGAGATGTATCCAGGTAGGAATGAATTGTGAATGTAAATAATAGAATTTTAAATTGAATTTGTTCGTTTAGGGAGCTGTTTGTGTTATGCTTTACGTAGTGGTAGGTAGATTTTATCCATTACTTGCGATCAAGTGTTTGATGAGACCAATCATCAAACATTATACCACTTTAATTTAGGAGAAATAGAACCCTATTCACCACGGGGCTACTGGTTCCTGATATATGTATCCTAGAATAGCAAACTTTTTATACATCTCTTTTGTTCCTCAAACTATACTCATAAATGCTAAAGCTAATCTTCAGCAGCGTTTCCACGCAACTATTAAAATGAATGAAATGTTTTGTACAAAGATATTCTAAAGCCTGAGAAAAGACAGGCTACTCTTTATCCTAATTAGTCACCTATACACCAGTAATACACCTAACAAATTCTATCCACATCTTTAATCCCCCACATTAGACACTTAATTAAAACCCGCTTATGAACGCTCGCCGCCATCTTGGAGTACAGCTATGACGTAAGCGCAGCTGAAGTGTGCCACTGTGCAGCGACCCAGTTCTAGACAAAAGCCCACAGTGCAGCACAAGTAGGTGTATTGATGCCGCGAATTGAGAGCGAGGGATATGTGACCTGCTACTGCTGTGTCTAGTTTTTTTTTACTTTTTGGTTTCGTTTTTGAGTAAAATAAACCGCATGGAATGTTAAATATGTCTTATGTTTAAGATTCTATGTGGTTTACTCGCAGAAAGAAACAGGTATGTACCTAAGTTTTCCCAAAACGGTGTTCCCCAGTTCTAGACAAAAGCCCACAGTTCAGTACAAGTAGCTGGTATTGATGCCGCGAATTGAGAGTTCCGTGTCTAGTTTTTTTATTTAGGTTTAGTCTTTGAGATGAATTTCGCATTCGATGTTTTTTATGCTATTATGGCAACATGGCATAAGTATTTGCAAAAAAGAAGATTCGTTTTGTCGCAAAATTATAGAAATTGAATAATTACTTTCAGAAGCTTGTTGTTACTATTCTGATAAATAAAATACAATACCTAAGAACTTGTATTTTAAAATGCATTAATTTCAGATTATGCACATAACATTTTTTTTCAGAGTATTTCTTTCGGAGGCAGATACTTTAATGTACTAATAAATAATTGATACAGTAGCTCTAGCAACATTACCCCAGCAACACATATCTACGAGTGTTGCCAATTACAAATCAATTAATGCACATACATTAAAGGCACTCGCTCAAATAAAAAACGGCAACATTTCCTTAATGAAAGTTTCATACATTTGACCTCATACAATTCAAAATGGCGGCCAGTGATTACCCGTTCATATTGTAATATTTGCTAAATATTCAATGTTCCGATCATGCGTTTGCGCATATTATAAATACATCAACATCTTAATCTTGTAATCATAGGGTTTTGTAATAATATATTTTACTTCAAATGGAGACTTTTTACAGGAATTTAACAAGTTTAATTCAGAATTCAATTAAGAAAACTGCTTATTTTATTACAACTTTTTAAAAGGCAATGATTTTGTTAACCCTTTATATTTCTGGGAAGATCATACCTGTTTATTTGTATGATTCTGCAAGCTCTTCCATCTCTAAAAACTACCCAAATTACTTTTTAATAATAGTCAAAAATATGGAAAAAAAAACTGTAACCTAATTCCTTTGCTGGATCAATCATCAAGATTCACACCTCTTTGCGCAGTCGCAGCCCTAGTACAAAAATAAACATGTTCAGTTTAAATGCTTTAATGTGTTATTTTTCAAGTCTCATTACAATTCCATAAGACCCCATTAGCATACGGCCACAAACACGGGGGCAATATCCAGAACTTTCTATAGACTGTACTGGGGTGTCCGATGACCCCGTCAGGAGTCATGCTTTAGAGAGATGTCAGGGATGCGAATGTACTTATCGATGGTTTGAAAATTTCCGTCCCTTTGAGGAATGCGTTTTTTTCTTCATCAAGGAAAGACGGACTGTTAGTTGTCCAATTATTTGACTGAAGCCACTTTTGACAGAAAAAATCTGAGCACATCACCACATAAGCTAAAGGAATGGTCCTCATTTATTGATCTTTGATTTAGTTCAGAAATAAGTTTTTTTATTTTTGTATTTTTTGGTAGTTGAAGGGTTGGCAGTTAGGAAGTATAAGGAACTATAGTGATTCCCGTGGTTCCACATGAATCTCGAGGGAATTATTTCCTTCACCCCTATAAAAATCTAGTTGTTAGAGGTGCAAGCTTACTTCTATATCTGGTCAGGTGGCTTTTAGAAGATCGGAGCCATAAGATTGATTAAAAGAATCGAATACTACGGCGTAGCAGGACAGTAAGCAGTCTTAAAAGTTATGTCATCTCAGCATCCTGATTGGGAAAAGGCTAAGCTGATGATGACCAGTATTTAAGTCATAAAATCGATAAAAACGCCTTACATTTCTTCAAAACATTGTTATGACCATGGTCCAAGTATAAAACATTCTAGGTGAACGTACCCTCTACATTATAATTTACAAACAAACTGATTTCAATACTTCGAACAGCTGTTAATGGCGAATTTAAAACAATACCGACTTTGGTACGAGTTCCTCACATTAGAATACGGTCAAACTTATTTTGTATTGAATCTTATAAATAAAAATGTTTCTATAAATAATAAATGGACATTTGAATATTTTTTTATTTCAAGAAATGGTAATCATTTATTTTTTATGCCTTAGTTTTTCAATATTTTTGTGGAGAAATACTACATCCTTCCATTTTAAAAACTTGTTACTAAGCAACACTTTTACCGTATAACATCACACCTACAACAATAATCCCACGTACCTTCATACAGTACACTGCAATACAAAAGTGTTGTTAAAAAAAAACAGCAAAAGTTTTCCAATGAATGCAACCGTCTCACTTGATCGAGTTCAACATAAAAACGTACAATCGATAACACATTACACCGCAAGCTTCACACTCGATTTAACAGCTAAACGCAGCTTACTCCTTTTGTGTCTGACTGTACTTATTATTAGTTCGTAGACTGCGCGATATTAAACTTCGTATTTTTTACTTTGTTATTTACACTTCGATGGTAGATTAACTGTTTTTTATAGGGTCCTTTGAGGCTTTTAAAAAAAAGTTTTAGTCTAGTAGCGATAGTAGGTAGGTACTTCAGTCAAGAAAGCTTCCGTAATATTATGATAAAACTCAGCTACATTCGGTAATACTGGAAGCCGACCCCAACATAATTGGGAAAAAGGCTCGGAAGATGACGAAATATTATGATAAAAAAATCGTCATCTGACAGCTGGTTTTCCCCACATCCTGTAAAAACTTCGTGCAACCGGGTATTGAAAATTTGCCTATGGCCTCTCTTAATAAAAGGGCTATCTTCTAATCTAATTTCTTCAGTTTTATAATATGTGCATGTAAATACAAATATGTTCTATTAGTTTCTATATCAAGGATATTATAGTACGACCCGATTAGCTGTGGAAGAGCGTCTGTGCTCCATATATTGTAGGTTTGTTCCGAGTTTCCGAGCTTCCGAGCTGTTTGTGCTAGTGTATGTTCCTGTAGGATAGGTTGTGTTGATACTAGCTGTTCCCAGCGGTTTCACCCGTGTCCTATAGAACTACCTGCCGCCTTGGATAGAAAGTAGTCTATGTCTTTTCTCAGGTTATATGTAAAGCGCGGCGGTTTAGTAATTTTGACGTGGAAGCATGATATACAGACAGACAGTTAACCTAATAAAACATAGACACACTTGTAATACTAAATAGGGATTATATCCCGTCTTACCTTTGCTTCTTCTATACTTTAAATTCGCAAATCTAAAAAGATTTCCTTTTTTGCAAATGCATAATACCATAACAAAATTAGTAGTAATCCGCATTGTGACGTGAGAATGGGTAAGCAGTGCCGCGGGATTATGTTGTATTGTGCAACTTGCGTGTGCTGGTTATATTGTCCTGTTTTTATGGGATCAGAGCCTGTCAATCGTAGTAATGTTGCGTTCTGTTAGAGGAAATTTATTTGAACGAGTTGAGCGTGTATAGGTATGAGTTAGAAAATCTAGATAAAATCTAGATTTGATTTGATACTCATAAGATGAGGTAGTGATTTCGTATGGATCCTATTAGATATAACTTAATGGGAACGCTGTTCAAAAACCTTAGAGTAACAAATATCTCGGAAACCACTGAACCCCTCCCATACATAAGAGCCACTTCATTGGTTGCTCATGGACCATTCTATCAGCTATGTTATACCTACCTGTCGGCCATATTAGTCAGCGAGAACGCATAGGTACCAAAAACTAGGATTACAAAGAGACATTCACACAAACCAGTGAACATCTGTAGACTAAAGGCCGGTACACTGAATGGCTAGATTTTCCGGCGGCTTCACTCTACTCCTCGACATCAAAGGCTGCATGCTTGGTGCAATTTGTGCTCTCAATCCAATGGAGACTGCTTTGATCGTCGGATGGTGTATCTTTGTTATTACGAATGTTGTGTAGATGTGGTGGTGATGGTCTGGTAGCTTAATATTATTAGCTTAAAATTGTTGCAGTTTTAATTTCACATAATCAGTCTATGTAATAATTATTTAAATTAAGTTTAGGTAAATAAGTGCAAAAATATTATCAAGAATTTTCGAAATATTGCCCTGAATCACAAATGAACCAATCGTCATTCAATACAGGATACACCCAGCTTCTTAGTACTCATTACATTACCTACGTGCAATGACGCATGCGCAAACGCACCGCGTGATTGCACTCACGCGCAACTCAAAGGTACCTTTCTACTTACCTCTCTGAATCATAAGGGCTAACTTTCCCACAGTCGCATAATTGGAGTAAAATAAAAGTTAAAAACTTTGCGAATTTACTCGGAAACTTACTACCAGTTACTCACTTATATCTCCGAAAAGACCTCAACACGAGCACACTAATTTCAACCTTATACTTGTGGGAATAAGGCTGATATTCGGTTGTAGGCTCGTGGTTTTTAAGACGTTTTGTAATGTAAATCTGATATGAAAGAGGAAAACTCTTGCGATGAATGGAACGGTGCGCAGGAGCAACCTGTTACAAGAATGCAGCGCAGCCGACCCACTGCCCGAATGACTCATAATATGATGCAAATATTATATCGAAATTGGGTGAGTGCGGGGTTCTGTAGACGGAATCTTACATTATCTATCTATCTATCTATATGTCACCGTAAGATTACAAACATCGTTAGATTACAATCTATCTCGAGAGATTGTAAACTGTCGAATTATTGTAAACCGTAACATCTGATTGCAATTTAACGCATTATTTTTCGGTATATTATAATCTATCGATGAGAAAAAAAGTACTAGGACAGCATAATTCACCTTAGTAAAGTATACCAATAACGAAATTTCGATGCAACTGCTCACCATGTACCAGGGTAGCATAACTTATATGAGTATACCAATACCAAGTGTAGGTAGACGCTACTGCTCACCATGTACCAGAGCGGCAAAAAATACACCGGGCGCGGGTAATACCGCGGGGAACGGCTAGTATTATTATAAAAAATATATATGAAGTACATATATTTTTTATAATATATGTAATTGCAATTGATTATTTTTGATAACGCTGACCGTATCTATATTCTTCATCAAGTCTGTGTCCCGGCGTCACATTTAAAAGACACATTAAGTCCTCCTACTACCTTCATGTAAAAGTATTATTACAGGCAATACTTTTTTCAGTGTCAATTGTCACACATTGTCAAAGTCCACTACAAAAACATTCTTTCCTGAAAGAATATTTTAAGGTTGCTATTAACATTTGATTAAAAAATCTCAGAATCCTCAAAATAAAGGGCAATAATATTTTACACGTTTCTAAATTCGTAAATTAAACCTTTGGCCGGCATTATTTGGTGGAAAAATAACAAATAAAAGATGGACATTAATACAGGTCGGTATCTTTACCCTTTTCAATCACTATTGCCCCTAATCGTGGACGATTTAGTTTACAAGTGCGGTATGGTGCCACTGACAGCGGGGAGCGGGAAAGAAAAGCTTAAATGAATACTTGTCAGAGTATATTTAAGGGCCTTGATGTAAAAAGACGGTACTTAAACTCATAAGTTTGACCACAATCATCATCTCCCGAGCCTTTTCTCAACTATGTTGGGGTCGGCTTCCAGTCTGAACGGATTCAGCTGAGTGAGTATCAGCGCTTTATATGGAGCAACTGCCTATCTGACCTCCTCAACCCAGTTACCCAATACCCAAGTTTGACCACAATCAATGTATGTTAAAGTTTGTCTGTGGGACCGTAGCTTTTAACGAATGAACCGATTTAGATGCATTTTTTTGTGAAGCTGATGTTTCAGCGATAGTTCTAAGATATGTTTCATCAAAAGCCGCTCGGCCATTTTAAAGCTATTTTTATTTATATACTTTGTGCATGCGCTATATTAAATGGAGTTGTAAAATTAAAAAAAAATCGTATCTATTGTAACATTTAAAACTAAGCAAACAAGAAGCAATATCAATAGTAGCCAATACACTAAATTGCAAAAAAAACTAGACTCGAAATCAGCGCAGTGCATTCCGCCGACAAGCGCGCCTCAGCGGCCAGCCATATGTAAATGTACCGCCGAGTCCTTCCAAGAACACGCCATCTTCGTTCCCTAATTATTTTTAATTGCCGCAAGCAGACACGACGCGTACGGCCTTCTACAATTTAAGCTTTTTGAATTTTTTTCGCGTCTAGCGCTTGAATCATGTCGATTACATTATAAATGACTCATGTACGAACACACGCGATAATATTAAAACAAGTAGTTTTTTTACCGGCAACCTTTGTGTTCTAAGAACATCATAAATCAGTAATGGCGCCCTATTATTTGTAGTTCGCATAAATTCGGAGGATTGGTAATTGGGTATGGTCGGGTGCGCCCGCGCCGCGGGTGGTTTTGGCTAATCACACTTGTCTGCATCGATTCGCTTGTGAAACTGAAAACTGTCATTATGTGTGACGCATTGCAACAGGTACACTTTGCTGCTCTGAAGTTAGGTTATGACTGCGGAATACTCAAAATATAATGTGGCTGATTTCAGTTGTAGAGTGCTTTGTTCGTAATACGGACTATCCTAAAGCTACTCGTAGCCAGATCCTTGGCTATCTTCAGAATGGCAAAAATAGTTGACGAGCTCTAAGTATACGTACTCATTTAGTTTTAATAGCTGTATAGTAACTGTTGTTAGTATTTTGCGAGCTCTATCAGTTATATCAAGCGATTGAAGTAATCGGCCCGATGTAGTTATTGAAGACGATTTAGAATACATCAAGTTAAATAAAATTCGCACTTCATGTTATTGGTACGCCTCAAGGCTTATTGCCAAAAGTTGATTGAATAACAACAAGAAATAGTACTACTAGTAGGTACCTACGATTTTTTTTTCAATAATCCTCTCTAATCCTAACTAATATTATAAATGAGAAAGTAACTGTCTGTCTGTCTTTCTGTCTGTCTGTCTGTCTTTTCTTCACGCCTAAACTACTGAATCGATTTGTGTGAAATTTGGTACAGATATAGTTTGAAACTTGAGAAAGGACATAGGATAGTTTTTATTACAAAAAAAAATAAAAATAAAATTTATTCCGGACATATAGCGCCACCTATTGGTCAAACCAAAAATCTACCGGAAGTTACTATTCCACGCGAAAGAAGTCGCGGGCAAAAGCTAGTAAATTATAAATGCGAAAGTTATCTGTCTGCCTATCTATCGCACTTACACGCCAAAAGTATTGAACCGATTTAGACTGAAACTAATGACTGCCTAGAGCCTGAGAAGGGACATAAACTACTTTTTATCAGGGTGCAGGAAAAAGTTTCAATTTTTCTTGTAAAATTATTATTACCATTTTACATTGAACTGATCCAGTTTTGTGTAATCAATCTTAATTCTAAAGCCAACCAATTCACTCTTCGAAACCAATAAAATAAATAAGCAATAATAAAATAAGCTTTGGAACAAGGATCGTAATTAGTTTCATTCGTCGATACGTGTGTTTGTTAGTAAGTCATTATTCAACCCCATTTGGCTGGTGATCAGAAATGGCGATTTACAATAACATGTGACTTCCGGCCTTTAATAACCAGATCATAGTGGATTGTTGAGTAAGAATAATTCTAGCCACATGTCGCTAAACAATGCCTTAAGTTATGCTTTTGTTTTTGCTAAATGGACTAGTGAATGCATGTGGCGTTGCTTGCATGTGGGAGGTAGAATGTGGACAAAAATGAGAAGTAAGTAAAAGTATAGCACGCATTTAGTTTTTTTTTTTATTCGTAGGAACCAATATCTACCATGTTTTAAAATTAAATCTACCATTTTTGACGTGTCTGTGTAGGTATATATATTTTAAATAGAACTAAAATCACAAATAAATCTTTATGATTAGTCTACACATAAGTTTCCAATTCCAAAATATTCAAAGGCTCATTAAAATAGCTTTAGCTTGTCCAAAAAACGAGACCAACACAATATGGCTGTATATTTTTTTTCGACTGTTCCCAATTTTTTGCAAGCTATTGTATGTAAGTGAGAGCACTTTCGTCCGGTCAATTTGACCGATCTTTTAAGCAGTTTTGTGTTTAAAGATTTGGTTTCTGCGTTTGTGATATTGCTTACTCATGGCGTTGGAGCGTGGTGCAATTTGGACTATGATGCAGTGATGCATAATTTTGTAGGGTTGGTCTTGGGCCTTCGGCCCAGATGCCGTGAGTTTCAATATTGATGTCTTACATAGGAGCCTAAAGGGACTGCTGTTTTTGAATTCTTCATCATGATCAGCATCCAAATCAGCCTGTTTCCGTCCACTGCTGAGCGTAAGCTTCCTCTCATAGGCGCCAACATCAATTTGCTATGTGTGATCTTTAATTACTAAAATAAGCTTACCCATAACGCATAAACATTAACGCTAAACCCACCATGAATCAGGGCTAATTAATTCCAAATCCCGATAACACTTTAACTTATTAAAACCCTACAAGATACCTTCTTCGAAAACTACAATTGGTACTGGCACTCAATATAACTTAGGAACAAATTCAAGCCGAACATAAATTCCGAATGCCATTAAACCACACCGATTTATCTTTAGAACCCCGTAAAGGCGTTACACCCCCATGTTTGCGCAAGTGTTGCGCACACGCACACATAGATGCTTGCGCGTACACTCATATTCAGATGACAGGGAATGAGAAAATACAGAAGATCCACTATTAGCAAAACAGTTTAAAGTTACAGGGTGATTGGAATTGCTTTTTTAATTACTTATTTATTTGGCCATGTATTTTTTGTGTTAAGAAAAGTTCTTCATATCTTTTATCCAGTATTAAATTTTGTTGACATGTATTGAAGTGAGTGGTCCTTCGGTACATTTCTTTTTTATACAATTTTGTGTACATATGTGTGCGTGTGCGCAGGTACCGAAAGTTAATTGCCTTCGTATGTTCAATGTTCATTTTTCTACCTGATCTGAGTTCAGAGTTAGGTCGGTCCGGATTACTTACAAAAAATATTTTTCGATACTCTGCGTTTGCGCATTGTTGCGCGCTACTTTTGTTTTTGTTGCCTGCTCTAAATATTCTGTTGGTTAGTAATAAAAGAGTCAGGTGATTGGATCGTAAAGTTGTATGATTTGTTATTGTTAATTGTAGACGTGAAGCTAATTACGTTTATTCCTAATTTTTGAACTGCTCTTTATACTCGTAAGCCTAGGTAAAGGCAAAATTTTGTTTTAATCACTCGCTAGAAGAATTGACTCGACTAAACATCGTATGTAAATGAAAGAATTCCTTTAAAAATACTTCACTTATTTAGATTATTCCCGATAGTTGTCTAAGTATTACCATCAAAGGCGCGGCCGATATCTCGCAACAATATACCCAGAGATACAGCCAGTAAAATGTAAATCGTTCCGTACGTCTGTACCGGCCGATATTACCGAGTAGGTACCTGCGTTTTAGACCCCACTGTAATTTTTAATTGACAAAAAAACAGACCCAACCGAATTTATATGTGGAATTCATTTTATTACTTACTGTTGAACGTGTGTGCGTGGGTTTACTGATATTATTCTTTTTGAAGCTTTTCGGCACTTTGTCTATTCGGAGAAGGGTTGTAATTGTAGGTAAATGATTCAGTTTTTTTGTCGTATCGAGTTTGATGTTCGAATGTTTCGTTGTTCGGGTATTTAGAGTATGTAGGTGTAAAAAGAAGTACCTTCACATCTGATAGTCACATAAGCTTAAATAATTTACGGTAGGTATATGGTTATCTATTTTCGAAATAAATTGAAACATTCTTAAATAATATCTTGCAATACAAAATTGCGGAAGTAACAAAAGCCGATCTAAGATTTATTCGATACAAAAAAGACGAAAATAAATAAATCATTCTATGCATTTCTCCTGCCAAACCCTGCCAAACAATGCATACGAAAATCATTACGGGCGATGTACCGATAGCACAGGTAGCGTGAACAATGCACCGTGGTACCGTCAGCAAAAACGGTAATGAGCGCACTGTCACGAATAATGGCCGCCATTGTCTATGCGGCGCTGGGTTGCTTCTGAAAAAAGAACGACTTAAATTTTTTGTACTCTGTGGTAATGGCTGTTTTTTTTTTAATTGCAATTTTGGCGCCAGTGGCGATCGATTTTTGACGGTTTTCGATGCTTTTTGAGATGGATCAGGTTTCTGTTTTGGTTAAGCGCGATGAGTAGAATAAGAATCGAGGACAAGTGTTTTTTTCAATTTTAACATGCCAAAATATAAAATAGGATATAGATTAGAATTAGGTGTTTAATTAAGACATTATAATTAGTTCCGACAATTTTTCCTCCTCTTTATTCATACAGCAAAGTTGCGTGGATGCGCATCTATGCGACAATCATTTTAACATAAAAAAATCCTTATGGCTAATATGTATGTCCGAGCTACGAGTAGGTAACAATGGACTTAACATTTAAAATCTTATATAACATTTTTGCAATTATGATGGAACCTCATATTTCTTAATTAAACAACTAATAGAGTGACCAAACTCAAGTTAATCACCGTATCATTTGATATCGTTTTAATATTTCGTTCTGATTTACATAAATTTAGAATTATATGTAACAAGAATTGACTGATTCACATCGTAAATGTTTTTGAACGATGATGTATGTGCGACATTCAAGCTTGGCCGTGGATTTGTAATAATTACATGTTAAGATGTGAATAGCTTAATTTATGTCATGTCATGTTGTGTAAAGGACATTCAATAAATAACTAATTAATAGGACTGTTTGTTACATTGATGAGCCCGTGGCTAAGCAACAACCACATAGGTTTCTTGGATTGATCATTAGGTTCAAAACATTAATGACCATACCACGTTTGTGGTAGTCGGTTCGTCGGTAACCGAGTTCCTCCGTGTTTAGGAAGGCACCGTAAGTTGGTGGTTCCTGGTTGCCAGTTGAATATCTTTTGCAGTCATTGGAGGCCGACGACGAATACCGAATAGAAGAAGTTGACTTAATTTTTTTGCTTAATTATGAGAGAAGCATCCTCAGGAAATTATGGAGTTTACCTATAGCTTAATTCATAGTCGAAAATCATAGATACCTTCAAGTTGTTTTTTAATTTTTGCACAAGAATGTGTCATCAATATTCTCACAATTTCTAACCTTCGCGTCACACGTACTTATCTTTATAGTTTAGAAATCATCACGTCGAAAGAGAAAACGCTAATCAAAGACAAACCCGTCTGTTAATCAATTTCTTTGTCTCAAACGAATGTCATTAGCCGCAATCAGAATATTGTAATCTACAAAAAACGCTTTGATTGAATCACGGTAAAGATGGCCTTTTTGGTAAACGCCACTGATGATCATAGGGTCCTGGACACGAAGGAGAAAAGACTAGCGGAGATGCCCTAACGCAGGTAGGTCACGCGCCTTCAGGTAGGTCAAATACGTCACGACTACGTCACAGCAGGCGTGGCTGGACACCGCCCATATATCGTCCTTTACATCAAACTGACATCTTGTCATGGTTGTATTATTACCACAATTTCAACAGATTTTATTTGTTACTCGATTAAAACGATGAAATGCGCTATCATTAATTGTAGAAATTGCTCAGGATCCAAACTCAAACATACCATAGGATAACATTTCACGTGTAAGTAATATTTTAGCTTTAAAACATATTTTTTGCTAGAGACATCTGTCGTCGAATAGCTGCATTTCTAGAACCTCTAAGTGAATTTGTATTATTTTCGTATCAATCTTGTATCAATGTATATTATTGGTACCAATTTTTGCCTTAAAAAGCAGCTTCATTTTCCCTTGCATCCTACAAGTTTTTTTATAGATTATTTACAAACCAAAACATATGATATATTATCATGAAAATTTAATATTATAAAAACACCATCTTTCGGTAAGTAGTCGACTTACGTATATTTGAAGTAAAATTGTGTTCATCAAGACAGAGAGACCCGTTACAAAATTAAGTGCTACCAGACATCGAAAATGCAATCACCCATTCTTAAAAAAGGTCTTATTTAAAAAAGCTGCAATTATCTTAAAATTAATCATAACTCTAACTATGTAGATTTATTTATATTCATCACTAGCCGTTTTCCCGCGGTTTCACCCGCGTACCGTGGGAGCTACTGCCCGCACCGGGATAAAATATAGCCTATGTTACTTGCAGATAATATAGCTTTCTAATGGTGAAAGAATATTTAAAATCGGTCCAGTAGTTTTTGAGTTTATCCATTACAACCAAACAAACAAACAAAGTTTTCCTCTTTATAATATTAGAATAGATCAGCAATGTTTTACATAGGTATATCTCTCTTGCCGTACATACTTTTTGAATGTACCTTTACTCAGAGCAACATCGGACACACATAATGTCAGCCACTTAGTGGATGCGCCGTTATGATATAGTTGTGAAAACTCTAATTTGATAAACACTGTCCCTATAATTTTAATTCCCATTTTTCTTGGTGAATTTCGTAATGTGGCAACATCGAAAATAACAACAGTCATCGCAGCACGGTTTTAGACATGTTCTAGAACAAATAGAACGAATTTTCGTGCTTGTGATGCCATAGTGGCTAGTAGACGAACTAACACAATGCCATAAGTTGATACTTAAATTACACCATGGGGGTATTTTAGACCCGTGGTGAATAAAAATGATTTTTCATCGAGTCTCCGTTTAATGGTTCCTAGATACCTATTTCATTTCTGGAGGAGTAAATAAATTGTTGTGGGGCAAGTTCTCTGCACAAAATAATACTTATATAACAATTAATTTTCTAACTTTTTTATCTCTCTCTTTTTCTTCGTTCATTTCAAATGAATGCTTCTTTAAACTTTCTAATTGAATTACTATTTTAAAAGAATTATTAATTTTGAGTATTTACTTTACTTTTAAGTATGTCACTAGTGGTCGATGTTAGTTTAGGGTTAGATTTTAATCATCCTATTCCACGCTAGATGGATTTACAAAAAATGGGTGGCTTCCCATAAAAGGCGTATAAGGGTGGAGCACGGGTGGAGACAGTAACGTTCCTCGTCCCCCGCTCACCCGAATTTTGGCGCGCTGCTTTGTTAGGAGATTTTTCGTTAGGGCATCTCCGCTAGTCTTTTCTCCTCCGTGGTCCTGGATTAGATGCTATAAAGAAAAATATTTTAACTTGGATTTTTCATACTATGGAACTCCCTTTTTGAACTACGTATGTGACCTCCGGGATATCCTTATAATCTACTAGGTCATGAAAAACAATTTATAGTCGACTTTGCTGTTATGAAATCAGCCAATTGATGCCTCCCATGTTCGCAGTATTGTTTTATTCATATACTTTTTATATGAAATCATTAGTAGCTAACTTCGGACTCGCATAGTTCTCCTAACTGAACGAATACGGAAGGTATAGTATCTTCATTGTAATTTCACATAAAAAGATCGTCTTGGTAAAACCATGCGTACGAATTTAGAATAGGTAAACTATAGCGCACACAACTCGTTCTTCGAACAGGTCTTATGTAAAGTGCACTCAATATTGTACGAACCGGTATGGTAATGACTCCGGTTTATGCTGATACATTTAATTAAGGCGATTCACCGGAAACGAGCCGGCGGTCACCACAGATTTATGAAATGACATAAATGTCTCGCTTGAGGTGAAACTAGCGTTATGATTTTAGATAAGTTTGGTGATAATGTGAAACGTGGGCCGCGAATGCAGCACGCGACCCGTAATGAGATACTGATAGTTTTTGGAATGTGCACTATCCTTTCTAAGTGTAGGTCTATGGCAGAAATTGAACCAAACATCATCCCCAATTTTCGGCCCGTATAAGTCATTCTAAAATTACAATTCAAGTAGGTATCTAATCATAATCTGCCTTACCTTTTCCCAACTGTGTTGGGGTCGGCTTCCAGTCTAACCAGATGCAGCTGAGTACCAGTGTTTTTACAAGGAACTATTGCCTATCGAATCGAAGACTTGTCTCAAGAATAAGCTTAAAAGCTTGCATTTAATTTAAAATAATAATTTGTGTAAGTAGTTTTAGACAGTAGCTGTTTAAAATATGTAGTTTTCAAACATTTTTGGGTTTTGATATGTGTTAAAGGTGAAGTGTTTCACCCATTAATGCTTACTTATTTACGAGCGTTGAATGGCGTAGCGTGCTTATTGGCGATTTAATTATAACATTCAAATAATATGTAAATTGTACGCGTCTTTATATGTTTGTCAGAGCTTACTTATTGATCCTCCATTTCGTAAATTATTAGAATTACTTGTGGAAAATTTACATAACATATAGGTACTTTATATTAGTTTATTTATACGAATGTTTTTAGCAAGTAATTAAAGAGTTACATCGATGTATTTCTAATTTGACTTGCTTCGCAATTTGCATATTACTGCAAAAGTAATAAAATTATATTCGTAAAAAACGAGTAATGACTATGAAGTATTTTTAACTAATCAAGTTTCGGATTCCTCGTTTTATTATTGTAAAAACATATTTATTGGAATTTAAACTTTGGTTTGAATACCTATTACGTATTTATTTATATACACACTTGATTTAATTAACAGCACAATTGCTTTGTAGCAAGGGCAGAATGTTTATCAAAAGGTACAAAATCAAGACGTATCGAAATTGGCTCATCAGTTTCGGATGTTGTCGGTCACAGACAGAGTGACGCGCGTTACATAATTATGCTAAAAGTGGTTTCCAAACATGATTTAGATTCCAGTTCATTAAACTGTCTCGTAATATAATTAGACTCCTCTTGTAGGTAAATCTGCAAAGGTTTAGACGAAAGATCATTGAAAAAAAAAAATTGTTACCTAATTAAACATTGAATGAACTATGGGCATATGTTTAATTAGCAGATGGTATTAATATATTTGGTAATATATTTTGTCGTTTAATTTATTGGAACTACTAAATAATTATGCATAATTAAATTCAAAATGAATAAGATTTGCAAATGACGTAAATTGATGTTACAATATTACGATACTATGTTTAATGTGACTTATGATCGTAAAAATGTTTCCAATAAAATGATAAACAGATTAAATTTAATAAATTACTAGTTGTGTTCCGTGGATTCATCCTCATCCTCATCTCTCTCATTGGAAATATTATTATATTCCTAGTAATTGTGGTGGCGATTTCAACCGTATAAAAAGCCTACAACGTTCCGAGACAAATGTGCTACCTACCACTGAAAGAACTTTTCAAATCGGCCCAGTATTGCCTGAGATAAGCACCTTCGAGCAAACAAACAAACTCTTCGGATTTCTTTCTCATTCTTAACTTTATATTATAGTAAACTATTTAAAATTCTCATCTAACAATACCGACGACACAATATAATATGTTCTACAAAAAACACAATTTAAATAAGTAATTAAGGCAATCATAAAACGATGACACCAGACTGTATCCGTTACACAATTATTTATTAACAAAACCCGTATAAAGTTCTATGAACAAATATCATGTAGGTATCGGCCAAATTTCCATACGGGGCCATTCGGATTGCGATGTCACAGTAATTGTACGAATATTATATTTATTTTATGCTAATTTCAACATTTCAAACGCTGGCTTCATTATAAATTATACGTACACCGACGCAGATTTAGTATTATTTCTCCAAAATGTGTTTATCTTTAACGGCGTTAGATTATCTTGGTTTATGTTCAATGTGCTCTATTTGATATTTCGTTACTGTCGCATTTAAATATTTTAATGGATTTGGTTTTTATTTGATGCTTTTAGCGCCATCTGTCGTTTTTTGTTGGCCTGTTTCAATTCTGGATGCATTAGCGTCTCATTCACCTTTGACATTAGATTGAATCTCTGCACATTTTAATTGCTTGTAGATTGCAATAGCAGTGGACAGATATAATTCAAGATACCCTATTTTTTTTTTATTTAATTGTAACCCAAGGACTGTTTAAAGTATCAAAATTGTACAAAAAATAATCCTAAGTATCGTCTTTGAACGTAGGCGTTATTCCTTATTCAAAATACGATGCGAAGACAATGAGGCATACAGCCTCATCTGTCAAATCCGTTCAATGTTTTTAAAAGGTTTTTAAGATCGACCCGGGCCGACTTGTTATTGTTATTTATATTAAGTTAAGAATTGCCGGGCCCTTCGCACTTGGCGTTTGAAAAAATTATAACGATCCTTATGGCTCATTTATTTTGACTCCTGATCTAGGCTTTATAAAGTGCATTTTCCCTTGTTCCTGTAAGTACGGGTCAGTAATGGCGAAGGGTATGGAATGCAACGGATTGCGTTCGGCATTAGGTACTTATTTTTTGTTGCTGTGTGAACGGGACAGATGTATTTGAGGATCTTTCGCGAAGTGCACTAATGGGGATTATATGGGATTGCTTGCACCATCACGTCATTTCTTACGCTACATTAGGTGCGACTCTTTTATTTTTTACTTCGACCATATTGATCACAACTATCAACCTTATGGCATAGTCAAGGTATTGTGTAGCGGTCCATGAAAGTTAA
Source organism: Helicoverpa zea (assembly GCF_022581195.2). Lineage (NCBI taxonomy): Eukaryota > Metazoa > Arthropoda > Insecta > Lepidoptera > Noctuidae > Helicoverpa > Helicoverpa zea. Next base: position 13,853,650 of record NC_061454.1, read on the forward strand.
CAATTAAGTTTACGACGCAATTTCGCAAATTCTCTAGAATCGATTGTGGGTCAATTTGTGGTCATTTGTTTGAAGAATTTCCAATTGTAACGGATTTAAAATGGATATTTCTTAATTGTGATCTTCTCTGTTTGTTTTGTGTTGATTGCTTCATGTCTTAATTTCAATCAAGTCAAACCTATTTGTTAACGGACTCCTTGATTAAGCTTTTGGCTCCTAAATTCAAATTCGAATCGTTCTAGAAGGCCGCGAATTTCGCTGGGTGGTACAAAAAGTGAACTAAGGCAATGTGCGAGGCACTCGATATAGCACATTGGGTCACATTGGGTACCGGTCGTCCTTCGCAGTACAAGCCTGTATAACTTATGGTGCAGCCGCCGACATAACCCACTGTTGCTAATTTTTGGGGATACCAAATTAGAAATATGATCGTGGTTTCTTTTTGTGGGAATGAGAATATTCTGTGGAGTATTTGAAATATTTTCAGATGTAATTGAAGTTGCTTTTTATAGATTGATAATTTTGAAGATAAGCTTTCAGTGTGCTCTTTGAGAACAGATGGATATATCTTTGTAAAAAGACGTTTTGCCAATTTGCCTGCTCAATTATTTACTACATTTTGTAATCTCAATATACTTTATTTCCTCCATAAAAACAGTTATGATCGTAGTTACATAAATAAAACTTCCAACAAAAATGCACAATACCAGTGCTACCATATTTTTATAACAACGAAACCTACATACGTAGAACTTTTTTATGCGTTTTTATCGTCCCTTGCACCTCGTTCCTTGAGAAGGCTGTAAACATTTAATAGGGTAGGTTTACGACGTGAGTGGGAGGGGGGGGGGGGGGGGTTCACAAATTGTTTTAGAACGAGGATTTATATCGTGATTGCAGTCGTGTTTTGGAAATTGAAGGTTTTTTTATACTGACGGGTTCTTAGATTGTTTTGTAAAATATTTTTGGAAGGTTCTAACCGTGATATGTATAAAACGAAGGCAGGTAATAACAAGTAATGTTTAATAGTGTAAGATCTTGTAAATTAATTTTGTACTTGAAGTTAAAAACCGATAATTTTTCTTCTTCTTGCTAAATAAATAACTGCTGACATTTAAGACCCAATATTTACGATTATTATACGATCTCAATAGTATATAAATCTTCACCTTTATGATTTACTACCTTATAAAGCATATATCACAATCCACAAATATGACCTGTAACCAATTTAAATAATTACACCACGAAAAGTTCAAATATTCATCAAGTAAAAACCATATAATTTAAGAATTCGATAAACAAACTCTTACCGGTTTTAAAACTATTGATAAAATAATAACTAAGTATTAATTACATACATACAAACGTGTGTTCGTCTGTATATTAATATAGCACTTTATACAAAAACTTGGAGCTGTCTGTAAAACCGCCAATTACTGCCGACCTCTAAGCTAAGAGATGGAATAATCGTTTTGTACGTAGATTTATTATATGCTCTTCAATTATATAGGAAATTGTACTGATTGCTGCTTACAACAAGATCTTTGAGGAAACTGCTACATGCTCGATTTTACTTATTCTTTACATATGTTTGGCTATGTAGTCCTGAAATTGTTCCGTATCGTAGATATTCAATTCCCCTTTTTTCGTAAAACATTATATATTTTTACATCATTTTATTCAGTGTTATATTAATGCGAAATTACAACTCGCAAAATTACATTCACGGGGTTCCAGGCTTCCAAATACCTGGACAGTTTCATATTTATAGCATGATTCAGCAGTCCTGTGTTATTTACTACAAATCATCGATTCTAACTCATTCTAATTGACTCAAAACAACGTACAAACGACAGCTGACGATAGTTCCTTCAATTCCAAAATCAAGTTCGAAATAACTTATAACTTTGTACGGTGCGCAAAAAATGATTTATAAGTCGAGGCGCCAACACCTGCCCTGCTATCTGTACTTTGGCATGTGCGAACTTAATTTCGGCTACTAAGTTGCTTTTAAGTACCAATAAATTGGCCGAAAGAAGCCATGTATGTTATTACTTGATGGTGATAATATCTAAGTGAGGAACACTGATTTTTGAGCTCGGTAATCATATCTCGATTATTGCTTAGAGGATTTCAAATTCGTTTTGTTTTTTTGGGCTCTGTACAGGGTTGGTGGCGCCATCTGTGTTGTTTAGAATGAAGTATTGTATTGTTGTGACAGTTTTCAGCACAAAAGTCTAGCACATTTCTTTTGAGAATACGTTATATTGCCGTTTTCCAATAGGTATTATTACAGTAATTGGGGTCTATGAGAATAAAAGCACTTATTTGATTCAATATTTTGCGCTGGCAGTTTAAAAGAAATAATAAAGTATAGGTACTGGAAAAAGTTCATTTTTTTGCAGACGAGACAAACACAACAGATGAACAAAAGTCAACCCGAAAAAAATAATCTTTTTATTTCACAAACTAATTACTGCAACAAACGGGAATTTAAATTACACTGTCGTTCGTTTTCACTAGTTTCAGCGTTTGAGTGAAAGGGCGGAAGCTCGCCTCCAAAACTGGGTCAGACTGACTGTCAGGGCCCCATCCCCATCCCATCCCATCCCCACTCACACTTGTCACTCCAACCACCCCCATTTTAGGGTTAATAGTGAAAAATTGAGTGCAGCACGGAGAAGGTTATTTAGTTTCCGCTTTCGTTAATTCCCGTTGTTTTGAAGTTTTAGCTGCCATTCTGTTTTGGTTGAAAATTATGAAGTTATTTTTTTGTAGTTTTGATGGGTTGAGGAAAATAGTTTTTCTTTCGGCTGTAGGGAATAGTGATAAAGTTCTTTTTTCTTTTGAAATATTTAAACAATAAAATTCTCGGCGAAATCCTTATAGAATAAATAATAATAATATCGAAGCAAGATTAAACTTAATCATTTACCTATCAATAACGACGTTCATTTTAATAAAACCGTTTAGATAAAAGCTCAAAATAAAATATACAATGCGTCATTAGACGAAAACAAAACACAAGTCATCGTTTACATAATTAAGTAAATCTAGAATGTTCCAAATATCGAATCTTGCACAACTTAACTTCGTGAATCATCGGCAATGATCGGTAAAACATCCGAGCAATTGATTTGCATACATTGCTCATTATCGGAATACATGGAACCGTGTGAAATAGTTTGGTCTCTTTAGTAAAGTGCCACGCCCACGCATCTTACCTCAAAATTATATCGATGTCAATGGTTTTATGGAGATTTTTATTTCCTTCGCTTCTATTCTAAGTGTTCTTTTTATGGGTGCTTCTATGATTTATTGTTTTTTCTCTGTGTAGCAAATTAATGATTCAATAACACGCATATATAGCTTCTTAGGAATTGGAACTTAAGTCTGTATCTATAAATGTTATTTCGTCAAGCATTGTTTGTTTCTATGCTTTCAAAAGTCTCCTTCTTCAACTTACGTCTTATATAATAAGGATATCAATATCCCATAAGGTCGTATTATTATGGTTTAGAATCGATACCATTATTTCGGCAAGGCATACGTTCAGACCGCGTTGGCATCAACACCTGTCGCTGCGAGCTTCGTTTGTCTGGCTTTGACTTTTGGCAAGTGCTTAGTGATGGGAAAGTTGGGCCCATCGATTATTATATCGATAAGTGCTTAGGTAATTGGGTCGTTTCTAGTAACAAAATCCAGAGAACATAGTACTTATTCAAGGCTGATAATATAACTTCTTTTTATAATATTTTCGTTACACTATCTCATCTGGTTTTCTAGATATATTACGAGCAATTTACTCAAGTGCCAATACCTCTACCGATGAGTTACAAATCAGGAAGCGACATCCAGCGTTGGTTCAATTAAAGCGTAGTAGTCAGACTTTATGGGCAAGTCACGACTTCAGGTCGGCTTTAACAATTACTAAAACAGAAAATTCGTCATAAAACCAATGTAAGTGCTGTTTTGAGAATGACCGTTGACCTTGTTTTATGTCTCTTTGGACTCTTTGTCATAGATTTGTATCTTAATTAAAATTGATCTGCAAAAACTGAGTCCTGGTAATCACTGCTCGCGTGCAAACGGTAATAAGCAATGTTCTAGTTATTAGTACAAATTGAAATAAATGAAAGAAATCTGGACCCAAATCTTGTCCGCCCAAATCAGTTCAATTTCAAAGTTCAGTTCCAAATTGCACTCTTCAATTTTATGACTTCCCTACTTCTAAACAACTGGGTGTTGGATTGCCCAGGTAACTGGGTTGAGGAGGTCAGATAGGCAGTCGCTCCTTGTAAAACAGTAGTACTCAGCTGCGTCGGGTTAGATTGGAAACCGACCCCAACATAGTTGAGAAGAGACTTCGGAGATGATGAAACAACTGGTACTTTATCGATATTCCGCCGCATCCCTATTCTTCCATAATGGTCATTTCGGTAATGGCGTGTCGGAGCCCGCGGGACCGCCGGGAGGGGGCCGCAGTGCCCTTGCGCAGTCGTGCCCTTGCGCGGGTCACCTTGCGCAGGTACGCGCATGCGCCTATTGCGCGCAACCAACCTTTTAACAACAAACAATGCAATTTTGAACTCTAGCAACATAATAATAAGGTTTAATTTTGATTGGCGGTAATGCTTCTTAGGGCTGGACACACGGTTCCGGTATCGTACGGTTATTGATTCCGAAGATTAAATCTAGGTATCAGATTTCTTTCTTTCGTATATCGATTTTCGTTTGATTAATTGATCGAAATTCAATTCTCCCTTTTGTAAATGAAAGTTATTCATGTCTTGTTAAGTTACGAATCCTGGGCTCTGATGTGTAGGTGCTCTCTATTCCTTCAACAATAGGAAACTGCACCTTACATAATATACATCAGATGATATTTTCTCTTCGAAGCCATCTCGTATGACACTACTAGGAACTTACAAGAATCTCATAAGAACCAGATGACAATACTTCTTAGTCTTGTCCCATTATTTATTTCCAACAAGTGTGAACGAGCCTTATTCTAACGAGTTCCGATTTCGGTTTTTTAAGCCAATTGCATTTTATAGGCGAGCGTGACAGGATAATTTAGGAAAGAGTGGGTTTATCTTTTTTGTTCATTGCCTTGCGCATGCGATTCTCAAGTGTCTGCCATTGTTTTTGCCAACCATTGTACTACGATATGTTTAATAGGTATTGAAGTAATAAATATTAACGTTTAACATTCGTTTCTGGTATAATTACGCGCGGTTTTTTGCCAAACGAAGATCGACGTGCAACCATTTTGTTTATAGTCTATGTGTCGGTTTTTTTGACGCCAGGATAAAACCTTGTAATCATATTTTGTTATACTTGTAATTTGCACACGTGTGTCGAGTAAAAAATTGACGATCGGTAATAAATATTGCAATAACATTTTATTATACGAATTAATTTATCACTCGGCGCTGTCAATAAAAAATGCAGCGTCACATTGAAATGGCGGCAAAGATTCCATTACAGAGTTGCCACAGATAAAACATTTCTGACCAAAAAGTTTGATTTCGACCTATGCGTTGTTTGGATGTCTACCGAATATTTCTCACGAATAAGGCTGCCTTATAATAAAGCAAGGAATAAAAAGGGTTTTAGTACTGGGAAGCGAATGATGACGTGTTTGGATGGATTTTTCCTCCTGTCAGTAATTTCTAAAGCTTTCTTCTTAGAAATTATGTGAGTAAAGGTATTAGTCATATTTGAATTACAGAGTCTTATAAGTACAATTCTGATCGGTTATGAAGCAAATAGGTTATAAATAATGGTAAGTCTATGGTCTATCTGGTATCTGGTATGGTATGGTGGATCTAATTGGAATGGATATAAAATTACTACGTACTAGATAAATGCTCGATTTATTGAATGTCTAAACTCTAAGTTTAAACCATATTCCACTTAACTATAAGTTAACATAAACAGTGATGATACGTTAAAATATTATTTTTTCTATTTCAATGTTTGAATGAACCCTGTGAAATTTTTCCAAAAACTGTTTTATTTGATTATTTAATTTGTTATTTATTATTTGTTACAAAAACAATTGGGCAATTAAAGCAGGATATTTATTGTTTCTTTCACAGGAATCATCGCCAACATTGACGCTTTTTTCGTCAAAGGTAAGTATTTCAAAAATCGAACATTGACATCATTCATTGTCATTGCTTGACCAGAAACAAATAATATCCTGCGTTTTTAAATTTCGAATTTTTTTCGTTGTGTTTTATTTTTCGTAATTTCTGTGTACTTTTTTTGTTTGTGTATTATTATCGGGGCGGGTTGTGTTGCATGGTCGTAGACGCCATTCATTATCATCATCGCTGTGTATGCTAATTTGGTGTATTTTAATGTATGAGTGTTAGATGTAATATTATAAGTAATACTTAATGTATATTATAATGTATATAGTTTGTATTATAGTGAAGTTCGAGTATTAATCACAGTATAGCCAGCAACGAATGTTGATAAGCGTTTCAATCATGAAATTGTTGAATTTGTTTCTGCTTTTTTGACGAGTTTGTGTTATTGCTCATTTGCTAGCTTTGTTAATTGCAATATCAACAGGCGTTGCTGAATCGAATATACCTACTAGCTTTTTTGGGTAGTTACTTATGTAAGAGGTAATTTATAAAACATTTAGTTAGTGGTTTAATTCTACTTTTAGAGTGTGTACACTGGAGACTAACCGTCTACCGATAATAATCGATATTTTTTTAAAATAAAATCTTCCAATCAAAGTTTTCAATTCAAAATATAAAAAGCGAAATCTAAAAAAAAACAAACAGTAAAATGCGTCCCATCTAAAAATAAAGCTTTTACTAGAAAACGCGTAAATCACATGTTTTATTTGTTACATAAATTAATTAGGCAGTATGTGTACCGTTTTCACGCAGTTTTGGTTCAATAAAAAAAGTTAATAAACATGAAATTTATGGGCCATAAGCTCTTAGATAAAATATCATATACTTTGGTTTGATAGAAAAGTCTATGCTGATTAGAAAGGTCTGCCGAGACTCCATAGTAGCGAATTTATTAATTACTATAACATATTTGTGTCTGATCAAGAGAAAGATAAGCGGTTCATAATCAAAATACTTAATTAAAAATCTATTTTTATTAATTTTGGTTTTATATTTAAAGCTGTATAAATTTAAGAAGTACTACGTTTTGGTTCAGGTCAAAAGGAACTTATGTCGTTAACTAGTTTCGGTTCATTACTGATGGATATACCTACTAATATTATAAAGCTAAAACGTTTGTTTGTTTGAACTCTTTGACCTCAGGAACTATTGGATCGGTTTGAAAAATTATTTCGATGTTAGATAGCTCATTTATCGAGGAGAGCACTGCATAGTGGTTTCCATGGCGACACGGGTGTAACTGCAGGTACCTACTTAATGCAATTGTAAACATAGACAATGCATTGTTTCATTGAGTTACCTATCAGGTTAGTACAGTCATGAATCCCATCTAGGAGAATCTTTCATCACGATGTTGGTGTTAACAGTTCAAAAACTGTAAAAGGTAAATAAATACCTTCTCCATTAGGAATGTTAATGCAATGCTGATTATTTCGCTAACACACAGTTTTCATATTAATTAGCTAAATAGTTAAAAGCAGGCCACAGTTGTCCCACGAATGTCCGATATCGTCAAACGAGGCAATAAAACGAAACGATGTGATTTGCCGATAATTTCGTAAACAATATTATTGTGGCCTACTGCCAGTTAGAAAGTATTTAATCTGTATATATTACGAATAAATACTGATATGTTGTCAATTTTATAGTTAGATTTTAACGATAAAAAATCTATTTGTCAGTAATGTTTATTTATTTATTTTTTTATGTAAAATTATCGTCATATTTTGCGTTGAAAATTAATTATTTTTATATGTTACCTTATCTGCATTGTATGTCTTATCAGCGGAATAAAAATGATCAGATAAATGAAGATCAAATACTGATCTAAGTATTGATAACCTTAATCGACTATAATAAATTGAACATGTTTTACCACTAAAGTTTTACGGTACAGTCGTAAACATGTCCAGATTAATTTATTTTCAATAATGAGCAATAGAAACCTGTATTAAAAATTATTACGTTAATTAGTTATATTTTCTATTCAAATTATTGTAGCGATAAAATGTAGTTTGTGATAATTAAAAATAATGGCCTTTTTTGTTAGTTTTAATTTCTAATTTAATTATTTTTGGTAGTATTTGTTACTTAAAATTAGCTACACTTGTTAGCAAGTAGTCTTTTAGTCCGCGGAGATATTTCATTTGAGCGAGAACTTAATAACTTAATTAATCTGGAAAAAAAACTTTGATTAATTCATAAACGTAATGGAATTATTTTTGGTCTCGATTAACTGTATCACAAACTTATAAAATATCTTGCTTAGTGAGTACTTTGAACTTTGCTACTCGTACTTAAATACATTTTATCTCTCAAAAGTGGGTGAGAAGTATACATGTACTTTGTCTTTGTATGCGTAAGCTCGGGAGCGCTCAGTAGTGGCCGAGTCGCCCACTCATACAAAGGCAATATGCATATACATTTACACACAAGTATGCCTCACCCGCACTCGTGACATAAAATATCTATGCTACTGTTCTATAATCTTGCTACCGAAAATGTCACTAGCTAAGCCATGTTCCAACATTAATGACCCATTTTCCCCCCACATTTACTACTCTTGCGCAAGATATACATAAACAGATCGTAAAGCTCATGTTTTTCTATCCCTGGACATAGAACATAATAATAATAAATTAAACCTAATGCAATAACTATAAATTGCTGGATCACGTAAACGGGTTTTAATTTTTAAAAGCTTTTACTATTTGTAAGACATGATTATCAAAATTTTAAACTCTCACCAATATTGTAAACTTAAAATCTGCGTATCTCAATTAATGAAAAATACTTAAATAAATAAATAAAAACCCTCCTAGATTTTCCACCATTTTTAGTTATTGGAATACATGCGTTCCGAATAATATTATCTAAACTATACCTCTAGATATGCTTAATACTTATAATAATACTTAATACTTTTGCATTATTTTTATGTATTACTAAAGTGATATCATATCGATGTAATTGTCAATTCTGCTAACTGCGCACAAAAAACTCCAAAGAAACCCAAAAAAACAATGCAATTATATCACCAACACTTGAAATATCCTTCAACAAATAGTCATCATCATCCTTTAGCAAAATTCTAGTAAAGCCCAAATATAAAATGTGCAAAACTTCGGCCACTCATTGCCTAGTAATTTCCTGTATTTAAAAGTAACAGAATCATTTGGTTATTAAGACATATGTACAGTCATCGTATGCTTACTAACTACGTGCGAAAATAATATAGAATGTGAATAATACGAGCTTACAGAACGGATAATAATTCGACTGGGGTTTTTTCAGAAACTTCACATATCAAAATTATCATCGTAGGTAAACTGTCTATAAAACATGGAAAATCCAAAGTTACCTATAGAACTTTTACCTATACATTCTAACATGCTTGCATATTTTACCTTTATTCCCTGTTCCCAAGTTATTTGCGGTCGGCGCAACATGTTTCTTTCTTCCATTTCTCTCTATCAGAGACCATACTAACATCCACTCCCTTCTTATGCATGTCTTCTTTCAGGCAGTCAATCCATCTTTTCCCTTGCTTACAGCTTTTGCTAACCAGTAGTTAAACTATCATACAAGTAAGTCAAATAATATTTTTATTTAACTATCGAGTTACGCGTTGAGTTCACATTTAAAGTAGGAACCTATAGTTACGCATCGCGACCGTGACAATTATAAAAAAAAACAAAGTGCGATCAATCAACGGAATTGTTATTAACACCTCTAAATTCCAAAAGTAAAAAACCCAAATGTCTAAAAGTTCCCAGAGGCGACCTTTGGCGTAATCGCAATTATATCTCAAACAATTAGTCATGTTAGATTTCTCTTGAACAATGTTTCATTGCGGATGATGTTACTCATCGCAATTGGCGTGCCTAGGATGTGAGTAATAGCAAGGATGAGGAGCAAATGGAGTGCTTATTGATACTTGATAATCTTGAATTCAACATGGCGGATGTTGCTTTGGTCAGTTTTAGGAATACGAAGATTTAACAATTGTCAAAATGCTTAGATATTTTTATTCGACGTTATTGGTAAGTAATAGGTACATTTACTATTTATCTGTCGGCACTTTTCGGTGTTCCTGCGTTTTGACCTGGGTGTCGGTAGAACTACGAGTACCTCCTTCCCACTCGTGGATAAAAACTTGTCTTTGTATTAAACATTTTTGTCACAGTTTATAACTGTGCGTTTACCTATAAGCCACCACAGTACAAATAGGTACGACTAGATTTATTCTAAATTTTTTTGAAGATAGTCAGTTTCTTTAAGATCAGCGATCTCCATATTCTGTCCTTCTCCATGGCAATCTGTCAGTTCCTTGCCATTAGTACATCTCATTGCGCTTGTCAATAGAGGTGCGAAGGTGAAATTATTTGCTCGTAAGTAGTGTTGTAGGCGTTATAGTGACGTCATGTTAGCTTTACCAATCATCGGTATTGTCCTGGTTTTTAAGTAGGCTCTTAGTATTATGTTTTATTATGGTCATTGAAAGCAGTGATTATATAAATCCGAATATCTACAATAGTCCAGTCAAATTAGACCAAAAATGAGTGTGAAGTTACATTAATTCACGACAAGCTGAAAATTGGTGAGATCGTTTAAAATATAATAATAAATAAAATTTCAAAGTTCCCCATGTTTCCCCTGTGTATAAAATACATTTTATTAGGAACAGCCAACTTTTTTTTTTACAAATAAAACTATGTTTTTTTTTGAAAGTTCTACGTAGGTACTTTACGCTCGTTGAGAAAACCCGGACTTAAAAATCTGATATCGCCAATTCGCTTCGGACAAGAATGGGGATCCCTTATCCTTCTTTGTATATGTAGAGTTGTTGTGGGTTTGTTCAAACGGCTTACGATTTAAAACAAAAGTCGTGTTTTTCTTCTTGATCTATTCATGCTAGTCGAAAAAAACAAATTTTTAGTAGAGAGGGTTTACATTTTTTACACTCCTAAGAAAAATCAAATTTTACATAGTTTTTTATATTTTTCCCATAAAACAAATCAAATTCCAACAATAATACGCGCATAAAACTAAAACTGCTGAACATGAGTCAGTCCGGCGCGGTACGCGTGCGACGTTGTTTTCTTACGACGGCCCGCGCCGCTCCGGATGCGAGCATGCCGACACCATAGCTTTGGGAATGGTTAGACTGGAAAGTTGCTCGCACTTATTTGTCTATGTTGTAGCAACAGACATTTTTAAATCCAATTGCCCGGTCTTTTGCAGACCAGATTGGGTTTTGAGGCCTTCATAATAACTGTGTAGCTGACTGCTGTTTGACAAGTAGGTACATTTGTCGAGGACGCTCACTCCCATCAGTTTAGTCTCATTCACTTACTCTTGGAAAAATCTCCCAATCTTTACATTACAGCCTTTTTTTTATATCGTCCCACTGCTGGGCAAAGGCCTCCTCTCACACGGAGAAGGATTGAGCATTAATCACCACGCTTGCTCAATGCGGGTTGGTGATTTCAGACTATATAGTCCAGGTTTCCTCAAGATGTTTTCCTTCACCTTTTTATCAGCCATTGGTGTCTAAGATATACTTAGAAAGTACATACAAACTTAGAAAGTTGCATTGGTACTTGCCTGACCTGGATTCGAACCCGCGCCCTCATACTCGAGAGGTTGGTTTTTTGCCCTGCTATGTATTTATTGGTAGTAGTAGTAGAAGAGTATTATTTATAAACTCAAATCATCAAATAAAATAATTTGTTTATTAATTTTACTCATAAATAGAAATAATTTGCCCATTCTAAGTCCTTCCTAACTCTACACCTAAGAAAAGTCACATCACATCGAGATATTCAGTAAAGTACAAGTGAAGTGTCTCTGCTACTAGAAATAGCTGCTACTACGGAGGGGCGGGAGGGGAAGGCGATGTACTTGCGGGGCGGGAGGGGAAGCATATACGTTTCCGTCGCGGGAAGCACGTGGCGATTGCGTTGATTTTTTTTTTTTTCTTTATTTTGTTTTATTTTAAATATGGAAGGTATGAGTAATTTTTAAAGAGCTATTAGTATGTCCTTCTTGTTGGGTTACGTGGTCTAATGCATGTAGACGAGTGAATGGGTTTTCTAAGAATTTTAAGGAGGTTAATGTATTTTTTTGTTTCGTTGAATAAAAAATGGGATAGACTAAGATTAATATTTGCGTTTTGAATTAATTATTTTTCAACATGTGCTAAAATTATATTTACTGTAACGAAAGAAAAAATATTTTCTTTCATGTAGTGTCATACAAAGTATCAATCACAAGGGGGAAAAAAGACCTCTGAAAAGTAAATTTTATTGCACATCTAAATCGTGGAAAAGTATGATTTAGTTTTACGTCCCGGTAAACCCTATCGATCTTTTTATTTCTCCGATATTGAAAAATCCTTTTTTTCGTTGGAAAAGAAACGAAATTCTCTTTAGTGATTCGAATAGCTTACTTTACTATGATAAGTGAGGTTATTAGTAGGTCGTTGTCAATCGGATGTAAAGGGGGGGCAATTTGTAATCAGTTGTCTATTCATGGCCCTATGCAAATGTCAATCATTTCCAAGTAGTAGTAGTAGAAGTGGTAAATTTTAGTGTCATTGTAGGGCTTAAATATTCTTAGTAAGAGGTATTACTTTTCCCTTTCAATATTTTGCTTACTAGCTGTTCCTTGTAGATCCAACCGCAATCCATCTCAAAGGAACTTAAAAGTCAGTCCCTCATGTTTTTTCTCGGTCTCTCTAGACTATACTTGTGTGCCTCAAAATCTGTTCAGTAGTTTTGACTTGAAAATCAGACATGCAGATCTTTCGCATTAATACATTTTGTAAGGAATATGAGGCATCGTTTCGAGCCAATACAAACCTAAAACACCAGTCCAAATCCAAATACTTATTTAACTTCACTCTTAAACCAATACACCATCAATACCCACACTTACTGACCAGACCCCATCATCTAGATTAATAACCCTCACTACATGTAAGTTAGTACACGAAGTACTTTGCATTGAAAACCCATGGGATTTATGGCTAACATTACCCATGGTACAGACGCCAGTAAATCCCAGCACCTATAATAAACGTATAATCTTTATAAATTCTAACTGACCAACTTGTGTGGACTAGGAGTGTAGAAAAGGGGAGATGTGTTATCGATAAAGTAGAATATCGAGTATTGACTGTGTGATTTTGTCGATAAAATGAGGTATAAAGTTACTATAAAAATGTAAGTGAACAAGGCCTATAAAGTTTTAGAGATTTTATAATTTATTCAATGATATTGTAAGAGATAGACTAATTTTGAAAATGTTAGCACTCTTTGGCGAAATTGAACAGACGCTTGATGGTTTAAATTTTGCTATTATTAGGATTGTTCTATTCCATTTTTTAAATTATGTTCTTGTTCTCGTGTCAAAAACAGAGGTTTCAAAATTTTCCATCATTGTAAAAATCCTTATCAAATAATTCCACTCAACTTCAATCTCAACAATTTCTTCGTACACTTTGTATGCGTAATCTCAAATACCGTAGTCGTTTGTATGTAAAATGTCTACGATCAGAGGTACTAAGATATCTGACCGGCGAGCAAGTAGACCGCGGGTACATATTTCACTGCGGTGAGGCAACGCGACGTCGCCAACCGAAATAATACAGAAACGTGTGGGTGGGATGCACTCGCTTACACCGTGGACGTAGGAAATAGTAGATGTGACAAACTGTGGAAACTAGGGCCAAGAACTATGGAAAAGAGGCTACTAAACTGCAGATTTGAATTTGTTTAGAAAGGGTACTTAAGTCAGGATAGTTTGGGAATGGTATGTACTAAATGTCTTGGCAAAAGGTGCGCGGAACCTAGCCATTTGTTTCGCATTTGCATTTTTACTATATGTATAACGGGTGTGTCGTACCTAATCACATTAAATCCTATCACATATACTTTATGATATTCTATGGCGAATTGTAAAAAAAATAACCTAATCCATTCAGTGGTTTAGCCACAGGAGTCATTTTTCGTTTTCATAATTTACAACATCATGTGTAAAGCAGAGATAAAGTTAGGAGTATCGAATGTTTTGATCAGTTGACATCTGTCAATTTTCAAGAGAGAATTTCAGTTGTTTGTAATGACTGACATGTATATGGTGTTCTTATTTTCGCACATTTTTATTCTATTTACTTTGTTCGAAAAATTCATTTTTTTATTTTTATTTTTCCTTTGTGTTAATCGACATATATTAACCAGTATACTAACGCATTTCATTTAATGTGCTTATGAACGACACACCCGATATATTCTGGTTGATGTATGTAGATACAGAAGCTGCCTTGCACAACAATTTAATTAAATAAAAATATTAAAATACAACGCCCATTTAAAATCATACTACAGCATTTACCTATTTCCACGGACAACGTGACAAACACTACCGCCTCCACAGCCCTACGGACCATCATTCAAGTATTTTTATAATGTCTCTGTAAGTTTAATCCGGTCGCTAGCATTATTCACCGGTCGTTGAGCGATATACACTCGGCTCGCGATTGGACAACACTATGGCTCCTTTGATTTAGCTGTGGCGCCTCGTTCTAGAGAATAAAAATGATTTTTATTGAGAATTATTAATGGCAGTTATGTAAGGGATATGTAGGAGCCGGTGCGTTTCTTTTTGATTTGTTTTTTTTTTTTCGTTTTGTGACTACTGTGGTTTTGTGTGTAAATTCGAAGTAGTATTGATTGTGGATTTTTATTAGGTAAACTGGTGATCTAATTTATTCTGCAAGACGTAGTCTTTATTATTTTCCAAAAGTTGATAAATAGGTAAACGTTTCTAACGATTTTTTCAAATAAAAGTTTTTAAAATATCCTTTTAGGCCATCAACTGAACAACAGTTGCAACCAACATACAACTCTGGACACTTATTTCAATTACGAAAAACATGTTTTACTAACTAAACACTAATTTGGGTATCATCAATCATTAAAATTGCAGCATTAACTCAACATCACCAATATGAAAAACGCCTGAAATTCCACCGCACTACGTGACCCGAGCTGGATCGAGCAGATTACAAAGTACACACAGAAATAGCCAGCATGTACCTACGTAATTGTAAAAATAAAATGTTTGTTTTGACGGAGAGCTGTCCCCCATACTCGATGGCTTCCTTATGTCGGTAGAGTGGTGTTATGTGTTCAACAAGATACAAATAAAGTTGATAAAACCTGTTGGTTTGTCAAAGGAGATATGGTCCTTTTAGTATCCTTGTTTATTCGACACGACTTCTATGGATTCTTGAACGTTAAATAATATAGAAAATTTAAAATATTTTTTGCAGATGGAGTGTCAGACTCTTTCTGACTTAAACCTACCATGTTGCTTCTGAAGCCCTTTGTGTACCAGGGCCACGGTTACTCTCGCGAACAGTCCAGGAGCCCTGGCAGTTCCGTGAACGTTCTCAGTTGTAGGTACCTATTTTATGTGTGGTGCATCAAAGGACCAAAGTCCAATCTCATTTTGTGTAAGGTTGAAAAGTTTTTACTGTATGTTATCTGTTTTAAAAAAGCCCACACTTACACGAGCGTTACCCACATTTGTCCATTATCAATATGGTACATCATCCCTGTACTTAACATTGAAATAATATCCGAAATCACGAAAGAATTATAGCGAATTACTCTCAAATAATGCCAATAACACTTGTGAACGCGATATATGCGTATGCGCGCTCAATCATAACAACATTTAGTTTGGCGATGCCACGTGCTTCTTTGACATACCACAGAATGGAAAAACAGAAGTTGCACTTCGAAGATCTTCAGTAGCGACTGCCTATCACCTCCTCAATTCGGCTTACCCGGGCAATCCGATACAAATAGGTAATACTAGATGTCAGATAATCGCTAGCGCCCTAGCTAAATGTACCCGTAAAAAATCTGTTACATATAAATAGTATGTATTTATGTCAATGAATCTTCGGTAAACATCTCCACAGTACAAAGTACCGCGTAACTGAATAAAAATGTGACAAATATTTGAATTACAAGAAATGTGCGCAAACGCCCTATTTATAGATCGTACTCACATTCTTTATAACTCGAGCTATAAAAATTACTTTAAATTATGTGTAGTGACTTTAGTGTCTTGATACTGCGAACGTCTTTATTTTCGATCTAAAAATAAACCTTATTTCGTGGTAAAGTCTTGTATTACGGAATATTAAGAGTATCCAGATACTCCAGACCACAACAGTCGGCTGAAAGTTGTCAATCTTTTTTTTTAAGAAATTCTTGATTCCAATCTATATTTTCAGTGGTTCTGATACCAGATAAGTACAGTACCGGACAAGTGATATGTGTTGCTGGGGTGTTTGTTGCGCCACTTCTTCTTCCAAGCAAAACACATAAGAAGTGGTGAAGGGCGGGCGTTTTGGAGGCTGTCTTTTGTTTTTGACGTTCGAAAAGTGCTGATTTATCAGCCTAATTTGAATAAACGTTTTTGAATTTGAGTTTAATTTGCGTACTGGTATTTTGGAACTGATTTATCAGCCCTATCGGCCGACTAAAAGTTTGCAGTGTGCTTTACTCTAAGGTCGATTTACAAGTTCATTCTAAGGGTATTAACTTTTCACATAAGTATCGAAGTTTGGTTTAGTGCTTCGTTAAGAACTACTTCTAGACACGATAGTCTTGTCGTGTCTTGTATTATTTTTGTTGTAAAGAGGTTTTGGCTATATTGGCATAATATGAAGAAGCTTTTTTGTATTTCGACTTTTCTTAGTTATATTTTCCTAGTGTTTGATTTTCCCGATCCTATTTTATTGAAATGTTTTTACTAAGCATTATGTTATTTAATTGAAGATTTGAGTTTAAACAACTTTTAAGAAATTAAATTAAGACCAGGAATTTAGGCCATAGGTACTTAACACAAAAATAAATACAAATTGGAAAGTCATAACGCACAGCCCACGAAATTCGAATAAAAATAATTGTTCCCAATCATTACCTTAGGTGTTCATCAATACTTTCAATCACATAACAATTATAAATTGGCAAAAAGTATTAATACTGCGAGTAGGTATGTTATGTACCGTCCGCAATTTATTCAAATGGCGATGTTCTATCAATCAAGTTTTCGGTTTTATGGTCCCAATTAACTTGCTAACGGTACTCGCACTAAAACTTACGCTAAATGAACATTGTTTTGTTATTATTTTGGCAAACTGTTGTGCTAGTTTTCCCTCCTTGCTCTGCCTGGCATAGAGATGTATGTATCTTGCGTCTTGCATTTTTCTTAGCAAATTGTTTAGCGATGTTATAGAGTTACAGGGGAATTATTTTTAGGTTCTTCCATCATTTGGTCGGTTCAATCTTCGGTCATTTTATTATTTTATTGTATCTACATAAAATTTCTAATTAGCTCTTATCTTATAACTCTACTAACACACTGATTATTCGTAAAATAATTATTTTGCGATTTCCCTAATTCGCCTACCTCGGTGTATGCATCAAAAGCAAACAAACAAATCGATCCACAAAAGTCAGATGTAGTGAAAATTACTCAATTTGTCTCGGTATTTTCGCGCAGTGCTGGCGCAATTCGCGAAATAATGATATCAATCATAATAGCTTTAACGGCGGTACACACAAAATACGTTGGATAAAGTCCGTTAGCGAAACTATTATTATTTTCACTTATATTCAGTTACGTTCGTTTAATAGCCCAACGAATTGTTTTATAAAAACTTGCGAAATACTTGATTGGTTTATATCGTTAATTGTTAAGTGATATTAACGTCTTATTCTTGGAGTATGTTTCCTGATTACTGTAGGCTCCTCGGAGCGTTATTTTCTGGTTCCAGATTATGACCAGAGGCATTAGGCATTAGGCAATTCATTTGTACCTATACGAATTATTTTATGCAAACCTCGCACCTACTTCGAATAAAAAGGTCAATAAAGTCTGTTAATAAGTACAACCTTTAAAAAGCTCTTTAACGAGCTGAAATGTCGTAATAAATAACATAGCAAAAATATTTAACTAGCAGATTCCTGAGAAAACAGCCAAAAATAAATCCTGCTCTTTCAAATACAAACTATGTATGTACCTAGGTATCTAGACACTTCAAAGACATGAACCCACTAAACTTACATCAAGATTACCATCAACAATCAAACAAAACCATTTTTAAAAGAATCACTTAAATACTTAAATAAAAAACCGATGTAAATAGTGTGGAAATCGCCATAAAGATTAATGTAGACTAAGGTGTACTCGACACGTGGAGCGGCGACGTCTCTGCCTCGCGTGCGCACCTAATTGTCTAACTTTGTACGTTACGCACCGTGCTGCGTTTGTGTGAGGGGCGTTACTGGCTTAGGGGGTTGATGTGAATTGCTATAATATGTTAAAAAAATATATATTTTAAAAGTAGCTGTTACTGCGTGGGTTATGTTGCCAGATCAATATAGTAGCCTATGTTACTTCTAAGGCTGTAGACTACCTATCTGTGCACCTTTCAATAGTTTGATAATACCTACCCAGTCTTACAAACAACTTTGGAGCAATTCTAAAATATGGATGCAATTCATACAAAATCCTGGAAAACTACGATACATTTAATAAAAATGTGAACAAAATGAATTGTGCCAAACAATAACTACAGCACAATACCTACATTTGAAACAACAAAAATACATTTCGTCTGATTCGTATCTAATAATACTCTGTTTTTCCATACAATTATTAAGCAGGCGACGTAATCTCACTGCTGTTCATCACTTACACAGTTGGCAACACTATAAGAATTTCCACTAAACAAATGAACGATCCCAAGTGTTTTAAATATGTGGGACGCGGGAAAATTCTTTCATAAGTTTGCAACACAAGATTAATAGGGCTTTCTTGTTGTATATTTCAATGTTTAATGCGTTTGTTTGTTTACTGAAATGTTGGCGCCGTGGTTATTATAACTAATTTGTCTTTTTATTCAAATTATATCAGATCTTTTAATATAAAAATAATAATTATTTAAAATATACGTAAAGCTATTTTATTTATTTTTTTAACTGTTAAAAAAAGTGGGCTAAAATTAAGTGCAGTAGACAGATACTATCTTCCAGTAACTGTGACAATGTAAACGGGTCTACTGCAAGTGCGTGCGTCCAATACTTACCCGACTTATTCGAGGGAAATGCGGATTGTGTGAAATAGACTTGGCCATCACCTTCAACTAATGTTTGAGTAATATTTGTATGATTAGAGTTTAGTTTTAATGGTTAATGAGGTTGTTTGTTTAACTGTTTTTCGTTTGTTTAGGTTCACGTTTATCGTGTGCTTTTATGTTATAGGTACATAGATAGTAATAATTTTTATATAAGGAAAGACAAATATTAGGTACATGCATTACCCTAAGTGTCCTTATTAAAGAGCTTTGTCATAATTGGTACTTGAAAGCTTTGCTAAAGCGGAGATGAGTTAATTTTTCTCCACCTACCAATTCCGATGATTATAAAAACGTTTGTAGGAATGCAGTTACCTACTAATTCAGTCCGTTTTATTGCTGAAGTGAGTCATACTTTAGAATTTTATATGAAATGGAGTTTTTTTAAAGAAAGTCGAAATAGACCTCAAAGCGAGACAATTTGGGCTAAATAAAATATCAAATTATGTTCGTTCCGACAAGGACCCCTAACAAACAAAAGTAGAAACATTACAACGAAAACGTTTGAAAACTCTTGATGACTGGCAATTATTTAGCGGAAATAAGTTCTGCGGTGTTGCGTGCGCGCCGGTGCCACGCCATCGCAGCGACACCACAACATTGCCGACTTTCTTTTACAACTTACCATGCCACCATTAACCCAAGTGGTAATGTATGAACAATATAGCTACCAGTAATAAAGAATAGTTTTGACAGTCAGACAGGTGTTAAATTTATAAGTTGGCGTGTTTATATCTGCGATGGTATCGCCCTAAGTATCGTGGAAGCGCCTCCGTCGGCTGTTTAGTGTTCTTTGGCGTTTTATTGCGTTCATAAATGTTAATTTTATGTAAGATTCTCTGGATTCTTCCACCTTTTTGTTCGGCGTTGCGGGTGACGTGTGACGCGCGATTTAAGGACCACGATATCTGTTCTAAATGGTATTTGTATCGGCTTTATCTGATACTTACATTGACACTTATTTTTTTACGATATTGTACCGATCTTACTGAAGCGTAGCAACAGGTGAACGACAAAGATTTTTTGACGATGTTATGCAATGAGAATTACTAGGTTAACTGTAAGAACTTACAGCTAGGATTGCCTAGGATAGTGCTTTGGTTTATATTACGATGGGATGTAAAGGGATCTAGAACAAAAATAATTCTAGTTAATGTACCCTGAATCCACGTGGCGAGCTTCATAATCCCCTTCTACAAGTATCCTAGAATAGATTGATACATACAGATAAATAGAGCATAAGAATCACGCGCACGACATGATATATAATCCATTTTCCAGCAGAGAACATATTTAAAACGAAAACACAACATAACATAAAGACGTACAATTTAACAGTAAACAAAAATAAAGATTGAAATCTTCCACTCGTATGAAAGAAAAGCTGAAACACGGAAATGTCTCGTTCCTGTTTCCAAAAACGCATGCATTTACTCCACTTGAGGTGAACGCACTCTCATTAAAGGGCCACTGGTTTAACATCCAGTGTAGCATCCATTGACACTTTTATTCTGTGTACTAGATACGGCAGTTGAGTGAGCCGCCGATGTATAGAGAACAGAGTGTCACATTACGCCGCCAACGCGAGCCCTTCTTATTTTTATTTTGTCAAATTGTAACTGAAATAAACTGGAGTGAGTAATAAAAATACCATCGGTACTGTTATTGCAGCGGTCTCGAAATAGAGGTGTCATGGCGTCCCCTGGCTGGCCACTTGTCGTGAGGATATGTTAATAGATAGGATGTAACCGGCGGATAAGAAGCGCTTGTTTTGTTTTCAGCGCCGCGTTTAGATTTCGTGTACGTACGAATGACTTTTAGATCACGCTTTTCGTGGATGTTTTTTTGGTTTGATATGTCTGAGATTTTATTCTTACTTTGGTAGTATCTCGATAGCGCATGCCATGTAATATTATGTTGTTAGGTTCTTAGGTACCTTCTCCCTCCAGGGGGTTTTATATAGCGTTAAACGGCTCTTCTCAGATGCAAATCTTAGGTCTCACAGGTCAAGATATATGGTGTTTTAAACTTTCTGTAAAAGTCTTCTAATATGCAAACATAACTGCTTCAATCTGATAGCGAATATATTACAGTAATTGGATTACATTTCAGTTAATCCCTCTTTTTTGTAGGAAAATGACCCCTTTCGCTCTAGGTGCAGTGCAATTTCAATTTCAGCTCGTACTTAGGTACCTGAAAGTCGCAAATTATAATTATTTTTGTGTAGATATTTTCATTGAGTAAACAAATATGAATAGTAGCGATTAGTTTTTTTAACGGAATACTGAAATAATAAGCCATAATTTAAAAAAGATTAAGTAAATGATAGATGCACAGATGTTTCTGGTCTCTGTTTCTTTAATTAGTTTTTGTAATATGTTCAGATTACGTAGTGTGTCATTTTGATCTATTTGAAAAACAGGATGCTTGTAATTCTTTGCAGTACAAGTGTAAAATTGCGGAATGCAATACCTCATTTTGTAAGTCGGTTGACGCAAATGATGTCGTCGAGAATTTAAAAGCATCCTTCGTCTAATTTAAATCTGTAATGATTAATTGAATTAGGGAAAAAAATGTTACTATTTGCATTGAAGTAATTATTCGTTTATCTATACTTTCTCTTATAAAGCCTATCTATACGTATTTTTATAAAGCTGAAAAGAGCGTTAGCCTCATCGATTTGATCTCAGGAACGATGTGAATAATGATTTCAGTGTTAAATAGCCCATTTATCGAGGGTGGGTGTACTTAGGCTACTTTTTATCCTGACGCTTGAAGTACAGTATTTTCAGCTCAGTCGCTAGACCTGAGTTTGCCTTCTATGCCAATTTTTTTTTCATAGTTTAGAAAAGCTGATCAATCATCTCCAGCCTGACCGCGTCAAGCGTTGCTTAACCTTATGACCAATCGACCCGAGCCACTGTTACTTACTCAGCAGTAGGTACCAGTACTGCAGAAAAGGAAATGCTTTCCAATCATTTTACCCCCAGTTTGAGAGCATTATAACTCCAGTAAATTGCCATTTTCAATCCAAAACGAATCGCAATATTGAAGCCATTCACAAGTGCAGCGGACGCAAAGACAACTCGTTCCTTTTGCTGTACATAATTATTAACAGTCTGAAATAGACGCGAGTCGTTCACCCGCCGACATATTTGGTTAACTTGCCGTTTATATATAACTTCTTATTTATGTAAGTACCTAACTGAATTGTGAGGCGAGGTGACACTCGGGAATTGGGAGTAGGAAAGTTTTTCTATATTATCTGTACTTGGATTTTATTTGTTTGGTTTGTTTTGTAAGCAAAGGTGTTACTATTGCTTCTTCTGGGCAAAATGATTGAGCAAACAGTAACGAAAGTGTGCGAAAAGTTCTAAATACAGATTCTTGCAGTAAAGAACATAGCGCCAGTGTTAATTGGCTTGGCTTGTTTTTACCACCAAAGACTATCGTTAGACCCCTTTCAGTGATATTCTTTAACAGAACGAGTTAGTGGAAATAACATTTTAAATTGTTTTATGTAATATTCTTATAGTATCTAGCCGTATATTAACAACCGCTTCTTATATCTCATTCTGTGAAATATCCATGAAAACAGCAAAACAGTCATGCATGAACACATTTTTGCGGTTCGCACACGTCACAAAATATTTCACACGCATGTATCTGCAGATATTTCCTGAACTTTAGAACTCTTTACGATCATCAATCTTGTAGCATCGCAACAAAAACCACAGGCGCCTTAGGGCACGCATATCAAACAATAAACCGAAAACAATCCATAAAAACTGCTTCATTTTAATGAACAGCGATCGCGTAAACAACATAAAATATTACAGGAAAATATAATAAAAAAATATTCAAAAAAAATGGGTCATAGAAATAATGTCTGGAGATTCAATCAACGTTGCAATTCGGATGCCACCTTAAGCAGTTTGGGCAATAAGCCAATAACTAAAATGTGTGAAAAAACTATTTTGTTTTGCTCGCGTATTATTTAATTTCATGTTACTATTGCGCAAATGTTACCTACGACACATCGCCTACTGTTTCGTCTGAGTGAACACTTTATATTAAACTGGCGGTCGTCCAATAAAACTAACTTCTTAATACATATTTCATTTCATTCATTAACGATCTGCTGAATTTTATTGATGGACTATGAAATATGTTTGTGAACATAAATCTTAATTTTTGTTTCTTTAATTTCATCGCTTCGTTCAACCATTTATTCGTATTTTATTTAATACTGCATGTTTAACACTGTATATTAATGATCTGTAAATCAAATTCTATGCAAAAAATCATCAAAATGTTTCCAGATTTGTTTTGGTACTACTAGCGCCACCTGCACACTTTTCCTAGAACTATAAACTCTAACACTGAAGTGAACGCCATCTAGTGACGAAGTTCGTAAATGTGCTTGAAGCTTCTGCAGTCAAACCTTTGTGAAACGAAACTTCGCGAGTTTTCCTGTTATTGTTAGTGTGGCAAAGTTTCTGCAGAGGGCGCTTTTGTACTTACGAAGTTTTCAGTTTTTACAGAAAACTTCCAAACTAATATTATAAATGCGAAAGTAACTCTGTCTGTCTGTCTGTCTGTCTGTCTTTCTGTCTGTCTGTCTGTCTTTTCTTCACGCCTAAACTACTGAACCGATTTGTGTGAAATTTGGTACAGACATAGTTTGAAACTTGAGAAAGGACATAGGATAGTTTTTATTACAAAAAAAAATAAATAAAAATAAAATTATTCCATTCCATCTATTGGTCAAATCAAAAATCTGCTGGTAGTCAGTATTCCACGCGAACGAAGTTGCGGGCAAAAGCTAGTATTTCATATTTCAGAGAACTAATATGGGTTGTAGGAGCTTACGTTTCGGACGAATTATTATTTACGATTATTCATCTATCAAAGTGAGTTTACAGATTTAACTTTCGTTATGACTCAGTTCAATCTCTCCCGACGCATAAACGGTAAAGCAACGACTTAGAATTTCCTTTCAAGAATACATCTTAAACTGGGCAGATGAAATATTTTAAAAACATTTTGAGGCACTTAACATTTCGACGCGATGAAACACCTACTTTTGTTTTATTAATTGCCTTCTTATGTATTACAATTAAATAATAAGACAATAGTATCAGTTGCCAGTTACTCTTGACAGATCAATGTCGATTGACGCGGAACCACTGGCTATACAGATCTCATCCATAATTACCAACAAAATACCATCCACGTTACAAGGAATTATAGACTCTATGCCAATGAGTTAAGGTTGATATCAAGTGCAGGGTTAATGTTGTTAGGACGTATTCTCGTAATATGAAAATAGTTTTGGCAGTATGTAAATATTGTTATGTTTGGTTTCCATTGTGCGTTCTGTTGATCATGAAAATGGCATGATTTATGAAGTAGAATTTTGAAAACATGAGCTTTATTCTGAAAACGGGGCAGATTTTTAAACGTTTGCATTTTAGGAGACGTTATTAATTTATCGCCGGATTTCTGATCATTCAGCCGATATAACTTTGAATATAAAACTGAATAATTTATGAATGTAAACATAATGTGTATTATGTTTATGTATTGTGTAGTTTTACTACATATATATGTTTAGTATATTGTTATTTTATATATATATATATATATATATATATATATATATATATATATATATATATATATATATATATATATATATATATATATGTATATATATATATATATATATATATATATATATTTCTTTAATTATTAATGTTTGTTGTGCACTTTTTTGAATCTACCCTACCACTATCGAATCTCTCTATGGCTTTAAGGTTGGCTGTAAGAGAACCCAATTCTGGGTTAAGCTCGCCATTGTACATAAACTGTCTGTATTATTTTTATATATTTGTTGTTAAGTGTGCAATAAAGAATAAATTAAATAAATTAAATAATTTATGAATCAGCCGAAATACATACAATACTTTCATTCTGGGAAAGAGACATTGCATTGTGGTCTGTGGACGATTATGGAATCAACTATTTTTATAAAGTTATCAGAAATAATTTAAATGAATTAATGATATCAAATTTGGAGTGGAGGTACTACATCTACGATTTAACTAAGCAATATCGATTTATTGATTAAGTAACTCACAAAATTAAATATAGAGAGTGCAAATGATGCAGTTACCCGAAACTAGTAAGTTATTGAAGACTTAACACTGGTACCTTGAAAGGACTATAATATATTCATGGGATCGATAGCCGTGTTCTTTGTAGATTGTATTGTAGTAAGTATTGACGCGTCGTAATGGTAAGTGTCCTTTAGAAGTTACTAGAAGTACTACCGCGTCTTTTAGATTGACCACTGTTTTGGACCCTGAGGCGCTGCTAAATACTTAGCCCGTTGGTGATTCAACTTGTTCGATAGGCAAATGTCGTCCTAGGGTCAATGGGAGAAAGCTGGACTTTCTTCAGCTTGGAGCAAGCATTTAGCTTCTGGAAAAGCCTGGTCGGGCATGTTTGTTTTTCAATGTGTTTAGGGCAGTTTTTGTATGGCTTATTAGTTTTAGACTGGCGTTTTAGGAAAACGCCAACAGGTCGTTTGCAGCAATTAGATTCAAAGAGCTTGAGTTCATGTTTTAAACGCCATCGGTGATTGAGAATAGAAACGTTGAAGTTGAATCGATTTCTGTCTTCTTAAAGACTCGTTACAGAGCTTATAAAATCTTTGCTAAAATCTTTGGATTTTCATCTTTAAAAATGCCTTTCAAGATGCAAGCTATTCTATGAATGCACGCCGATTTTTTGCACTTTGGCTAGGAATCGAGCGTTATCTACATTTCAGACTGAAGTGTCTGTATTTGGATTAGATGCTTCTATATTATTGGCAGCCACATAAAATAGTTTAGACAAACCAATGTACATCTCCCATGTGTTAATCTCGCCCGCATCCCGCGTCTCCCGTAATACGCGCCATTATTTTTAGCGCGCAGCCGTCGCACAGACCAGCGGCTGTGCTCATCACAATATTATGTACGCTTAGATAGTTACCCATAGTGTTAAGTGTATACAGTGAAATGTGCGACTTATGACGAAGGCTCAACCACCATGGATCACTTTAGGCGACGACCCCGCTACAAGCTCCGAAGGGTAAGACGCGTCACGAAATTTTCGCACATTTTGAGGTTATGTTACGTTTCCAAGTTCTGATGTTTACCTTTACTTGTCAACATGTTTATAGCATTAAAATTTCTCATTTTTTGCCAGTATTTAGCGGCCTTTCTATGAGTTTTTAGTCATAAATAGTCTGTATACGTGTCTGTTCAGTGTTGCCAGGAATTGGTTTTGTGTTGCCAATTTGGAAACGTTAATTATCGTGTTGTAGTACGGGAGAGTTATGTCGTGATGCATTTATAATAATACACTAAAGAGGGGGTGTGATGTTGGTAGATGGCTTCGGAAAATGTAGCGGGTGTTGAGCTAAACTATTCAGCTAACTTTATTAGGAATACTCTACTGAATGACGTCAATACACTCGAGCATACTTGAACCTGAGTGAACTTGAACCAATCGTTTAGCCAACTCCTCATTTTACTCTATCACATTTTTATATAAATCAACTATTAATATAACTGATTATGAAATATTTTCCTAACCTTGACACATGTTTAAGTCAAGGTCAAGGCCTCGATTGCTGAATAGATTTTTGATTAATTTCTATCGTGTCTGTAATGTACAACACAGTTTACAATCTTCACACATTTGTAGGTAAAGTTTGATATTAGATATTGACTTGAAGAGAAATCGAATTCTGAAAAGTTTTCCATCATTTTCTTGCAAATAAACAATAATTTTTGTTTACAGTATACGGTTATTGTATTTCCAAGAAAATTGCATGAAATCGTGATACGTAAGACATCGATTTAGTCACCAATTGTGGTTTTCTTTGAAAGGCAACTATTTAGTCACCAATTTCATTACGAAAAAAAAATATCTTAATATAGTTTAATAATGATATGCGTGCGTATTGTAAGGGTTAAAGTAGTCGTACTAAAACAAGCTTTCAGTAAACATAATGACCATTGCGTGAACATTCCTCGGTTCATGAATGGCGCATGACTCATGATACAACTTACGTATACATTGTACACATGTATATGTATAGATACGTATACATTCGTACTCAATGACAGATTTGTGAGCGCTTGAAGGTTTTCCTATGCTTCCAACCGGATTTGTAAGAATCCGTTCATTGATGACTCGCTACGGATGCCCTGAAAAGTAAACTTCGCCTTATAGTTTCTGTAGACTGAACAGAGATGGCGCCACTAGCTTCGTTTCTCTAGTTTGGAAGATGTGGATTATTTTCAGTATAGCTTTACGGAAGTGAATATAAACTAAGTCAATTTTTGTTTTATGAGATAACAATAAATTATAGCACAGTTGAAATACAATTTTTAAACCTGTGACTTATGTAATCTTTTTTACAAAATACGATTCAGTAAAATAAGCTGCTATTACCACATCCACATCAAGAATACCCGGTCATTATCCCTAAGAAGACGCTAGACAGTCAAAGAGCACTTGGAGTCATACGATTCGTCTCAATGCTTACAATAATGACTGCAGCAGATAACTTAACATATTGCAAAGATCTACCACTATCTAATCAAAAGTTTTTTGTATACAAAATGGCCCTGACCTGAAGCTTATTTTAGCCATTAAAATTCTTCTAATTATACCCCTCTTCAGTTCAGCAACATTGCTAGACCTTGTCCATGCAGTGGAAAGCCCTCAGGATCGGTATCATCGGCCACGATCGGTCCCTCCAATGAGATGGGCCTCTTGTAAAACCTTGGACTCAGTGATTTTTTGTTGTGGAGTTCCAGTGACAGCGGGCTTACACATGTGGGTAGATGCTGTCTTGTCTATTAAGCTCTGAAAATATAGTATTTGCTGGTGATATTTCCAGTGAATTCATGAACTCATATTAATCTGTGTCTCAAAGGTCACATAGGAAAATAGACTAGGTATATAGTAGTTGGCTGGCGATACTTTAAATAGAACAGCATCTAAAAAGATGCTCCATAATACCTTGAGTATGACTTTAATATTTTGCAAATCATTAGCCTCTTTTATCCCAAACAACCTATTTCAATACATAGAAAAATAGTAACTGATACAGCAATAGCACGCTCGCAAAATAAGTACCTACATAGGCTGATTTTGTAACTTTGAATAAATTTAACATTCACCCAAAACAACACATTGAATCACACTAATCCCAATAACCAATGAATCACTGAAAAAAATCGCCCCCACTAAGGACATTGCCCGCTTCGCTTATGACATTGCTCGCTCCGCTTATGACATCACCCGCTGTAACTGGCGCCCCACAAGTGCATTTCCCTCGAGTAGCTACTTGATCGCGCTCCACAAAGCTATTTCTTCATTGCCCTATATTTTTAATGAACTTGTTTATTTTCGTTTTGGTCGTTTACCGAGAATATAAGGAAAATATTGGAAGGTTGTGAGGAAGAA
The DNA here is from genome assembly GCF_022581195.2 of Helicoverpa zea. Taxonomy (NCBI): domain Eukaryota; kingdom Metazoa; phylum Arthropoda; class Insecta; order Lepidoptera; family Noctuidae; genus Helicoverpa; species Helicoverpa zea. Next base: position 13,882,567 of record NC_061454.1, read on the forward strand.
AATAATAATAGTTCCTATATGAATTGGTTTACTTTTTTGCAGTGCTGACTTTGCTAATTAGTTGAAGGACTTTTCATTCAATTGTTAGGTGTAGTTAGATATAGTTCGAAGGTTTAAAAAGGCAATAATTTGTAGATATCACCAAAACTTCCACTTCCACAAACTTCGACAAACCTTTTTAAAAAATTGACAATATTTTCAGTCTCTGTTATCTCTGAGATTTGCCGATTCATACCCATAAGTAATACATCAAAAACACCCCTCTGCCAATCTAAAATAATCCATCAAATAAGTACATAAAGCTCAAATTGGTTTGCACAAATCTAGGAGATAATTTTCCCCATATGAAAAGCGATTGTATAGCAATCACATACATCGACATTCTATGCGCAGCGGAAACACCATGACTTGAATATTTTAATGTTATCTTCTATATTATTCTGATTTTAATACATTTCTTTGTTAAATAGACAGTTTTATTTTTCATGGGAAATTCAAAGTAAAATTGGTATCCTTATGGTGTCTGTTTACTAGTGAAAAGATAGTGTTAAATGACTACCATGTTATTTCGACGACTTAATTCGCTAATATTTTGAAGTCTATAAAAAAGTTGCAAGTCTTTTTGCAATGAACAGGAATTCTCTTCCATAACACGAATTTCAGTCAGAGTTTTTTTGCTTGTTTCTTTTTTTATTTTCAAAGAGGAAGAATTAAACTCCCGTAGAATGTTTTATGTGCAAAAGATGTGGCAAAAAGGGGTGTCTGGATAAAACTTCTCAGTACGAGCGTAGAATTTCCTCCCATGGGGATGCCATGGCGAATGGGCGTGAATTTATTTACGTAAGATAGGGAAAAAGGATGCGGATAAATTGCTTTAACTCCTGTTTTATCTTACTTTTCACTAAGAATTATCAGTGACTAGATAAATCTACGTCTAGTGGTATACGTAAACGATCAACGATTATAATTGTTTCGAAAACAATTTCATCGTAACCTAATCTAAAAATAAAACCACAGTAGATCGTTTTTTTTGGGGTCATTGACTCTCTTTCATTCAAATCTAAACCCCGTCCATTAACCTACATTGACAAAACAATTAAACATTAAAATCATTCACCAATTTCGAAAAGGTTTTGGATATGAATGGATGGATATTTTGTGAAAGTGGGTATGGTTAGAAAGATTTTTACGTGTGAATACGGCAGATATAAGAATATTCAAGGAGAAAACATTTTAAGCCGACCCCAAATAAAATTGTAATAAAGGCAGGAGGATGATGATGATGAATTTCGAAAACATCCACAAAACAGTCAGGTATACCAACTAAAAAATACAAGTATACCTTAAAACAATCGAGTATACCAATTCAGAATTCGAATTTCAAACATGGAACACGCCACACAATGACACGTTCTTTGTACGTACTACACCTGCAACAGTTACATAGCTGGTTGTGTATGAACGTAGCGGTTGTCGACCTCTACAGAGCGAGTAATGGAGTGCGATCGTGTCTTTGTTACGCTGCGGAAGTTAGAAGCACGCTCGATTGTGGTGCGCGCTTTTGTTGGATAAATACCTGAATAGTTTTTTATTACTGGTTAAATTAAATAAGTTAGTAATATTTTAGGCAGTTTATGTTTTTGTATGTATTTTAGAAGCTACCGGATTTGTAGGGTATTATTTGCAGTAGATAGGTACACAGATAAGAAAGCAGTCTTCGTTTCTTTATAAAAATTCATTCAAAATATTAAAAGAATTGATTACAAAAGACTTTAACCGTCTTATCCGATGCTAATCAGTAACTGTACAAGTCTGAAATCTTACGCAAATTATGGCAAAATTCCAAACGCCATCCATAACAAACTACACTACATTAAGTTCATACAAAGCATTAATGTCAGTATTTACTTTACAACATGTGGGCGTCACTTAGCAAGCGACTGTAAAGTGGCACCATAGTTGAGCGCGCGACCCATCGCGTCTACCACAAGTAGGTCAGACACGTCGCCGGCGCGGCGCGACACCGCATCGATCCGCACCACGCGCATGCGCCCAATCCCACAAACAAAAAACAACCTTATTTACATACACCGACAGTTCATTCTTCTCTGTCGCTTCCACCGAATATTTTACCGCATGCCAACTCTGAAGTTACACCGCAAAATTATCATAACCCTTCTTACATGGAGTTAGGGTTCATTATCCTGTGGCGGGTGCAAGGTTTAATTTGGTAATGCAGGTGTGTTGTGTCATTTTAGACCGTATGATAGACCAGTAAGGTTGTGTTTTCGTTGTTGGGGTCTGTTATGGAAATATTAAATGACCAACCGATGTAGTTTGTGCAGATAATTCTGTTAGAAGTGAGTGTACTGTCTCTTACTGGAAATGCCTTTTAAAGGAGCTCTTTGAGTATTGCATACGTACTATATTTAAAAAAAGAGGGTTGGGTCTTCAAAACGTAACTTATTGAATTGAAAAATAAGACTTACATAGCGAATTAAGATAAATATAAATCATGATTATGGAAACTTGTTAGCTAAGTTTATACTTAAATCTATTTATCAAGCATTTTGAACGTTTTATATTTTCTTTTTTTGTAGTTTTTAGCAGACAGATGCGCTGGTGATTTTGTTTTATATATAAAATATAGTATTTATATAAAATATGTAGATTTTTTACATGGATAACGGGGGGTCTAGTGCCCTGAAAGTCTATTTCAGTATCACCACTCGTGGAGGCTATTTCAGTACATCTACTGAATACCTAATATCGATTGATTTATTTTCTGATACTTGCATATTAGCATGACTATGTATTTTATGGAAATTCACACAATCATGGTTATACAAAAAATACTTTTTTATTTTTTCTATTTATGTTGTCAATATTGAACAATGATTCATCATTCTTTTTAATACGCAATTATGTTTTTAACAAAATATCTGCCTTAAGTGGAACTATGATAATATAAAAGGAAAAATATAAAATGAGTCAATAATAAATACATATATGTATTTTGTTTTCTTGGCTTTAAATAAAGTAATATTAAAGTTAGTTACATTCAATAAAAATACTATTGATTCCTTAATCAAAAAAAATGGTAAATAATAGATATATATTTATCAATCAGTATTTTATATCGCAAAAAATCTTTTCCCGACTGGTCCCTTCAAACGATGCTTACGCTACGCGGCTACGCCACTGCGCCAGTGCTACGACCTCCACTGCTACGAGCGCGTAGCGAATACGTAGCTTGTAGCCGCTATTTGTACGAGTATTACTGAATTATTTTGTCGCTCGAAATTATATTGTTGTAGGGGTCTGTAGTTGATTAAAGTTTGTTTTATTAAAGATATGGATGCTTTATTTGTGCATTTTTTAATTAAAATAAAATTACTTATTAAGACACAGAAAAATCCGCCACTGGGAAATAGCAACGCTGAAATTGTCATTCTAGATATATTGCGCTTTCGTCTTGATAGAAACTTACATTTGTAATGGACAACTAAATTCTTCCGTAAAAAAAAAATAAATTGTTATAATGTTATGGAGATGGAAATAAATGATTTGGCTTCGACATTTTACTATAAAACTAAAGTTTTTCCAACTTCGGATCGAAGGGACCAGTACTCCCAACATCTTGCAGAAACCCCATACTACTTCTTCGCCCTTTACAGAACACACAGAACCACATTACACAAAACACACATAAATCTCCTAATACTCTTCAATGAAATAAAAACCTATGTAGGTAGAGTAATAAAACGCGGTAGTACAGTGGGTACAGTAATAAATGTTTGTGTGTGAGTGCGATGAGTCACGTCGTATGCGCAACTCGGTGCGTACCGGCCTTGCGAACCTTTAGTGGGACAGAGTATTCCTGGGGTGTAGACGAGTGAATTTTGGACTTGTTGTTGGTTGATTTGGCCTCATCGGGTTCGATTCTTAGTACAATTGAAGTTTGTGTGATGAGCATGCTTGTTGGCTGTGTGCTGCGTGTTATTATGTAGTATACAAGATGTGTTAACACCCACGACACAAAAGGTACTTAGGGCTCACTGACAGTGTGTTAAAGGTGTCCAGATTATTTATTTGATTGAAGATCGAGTTTAGGGCTAAATAGATGAATCAACCTTTTTTGAAAATTCCCGTCTCCTCCCGCTGTGAGTTAATAGCGTGAGGAAGTTCCAGACTCTTACTGACTAAAACCCACCATGTTCCTTCATGTGCACCAGGACCGCGGTAACTCTATCGAAAAATCCCGCAGCGAATAAACTTTTTTTAAGTATTTTTTACTTAAACAGACTTGTCAACTGAGCATAGATGTGCATGCATCGTTGCTTGACTTTTATGCATGAGAAGAAGCCCTAACCTTTTTTCACTTGTAATAGATCATAGGTTAGCAGTTGTTATAGTATAAACATCAAGAGAAAAGAGCTATCACATTTTGATATTTGCTGACCTTTGCAATTCGAACTTTTGTTAAGTTTAACCAAATGTGGGATGATCCTCATTAAATTCTGTTTGGTTTTTATTCTTGTTAGGGAATTCTTCATTACTTCACTACAAACTAACGTCCACCTACATACATTCATAAATATTAGCTACTATCTTTCGCACGTGGTGTCACCCTCGTCCCGTTCTTCGAGCACTTGGATAAGACGTAGCCTGTAGCCTTCCTCGACAAACAATAATTCAATTTCTACAAGCAGTTTTTTTTTTACTTTAAGTTTTCTTCATTAACTTTATAAGCTTCGCCTCAGATCAAGAAAAGAAATGTTCCTAGTTTTGGGGAATATAGGTCAAATGTCTCCTTAATGTGTCTAGACCTGCTCCAGTTAAATTGGAACCCCATAGACTGCCATAAGAAAGCCTTAAGAGCCTCTAAATATAGTCGAGCGTCGTTAATATACAGTTTACGATATTGCGTGATACTAACATTAATAGCTTTTGGCGATGCCTAATGAAATTATTTTTCTTATTGCCATAAAGTCAAGTAGGTACACTGTTGTATAGTTTCTTCCTTGGAACTTCGTCAAATGAAAGTTCGAATGATTTTGAGGTCCGAAACTAGTCTATGTATCTTTAGAATATTATGATCCGACTGGATAAATATTTGGATAAATTACTCAACGTGACAAATACCTTTGTCTAGGTATAAAGTTTGGAAGTTCTAAATGTTATGAACCTTGAGGTCAACAAACTTGTTGCCCAGAACCAAAACTTGAAAATGGCAAGAAATTGTCAGCGACGAACGATTTAAAAATACCTGCGTTTTTTGAAGGTTTTAGAGCTATATTTTTGTAATACTTTACATAGTTATTCGAAGTTTTCTGATTAGTAAGTGAGAATGAACCCTTTCCCTGAAACCTGGCTTGATAACTCCATTGAGTCCAGGCAGGAGTGTCGCTGGAAACAATTGGCCCTCCATTATCTGAGGTGACCCACTTACGGTAATCCCTAATCTTGCTCCCAACACGGTTCGTCAACCGGAGTGCCGCCGTGCGCGCGCACCCATTCACCTAACTGCGGGGGGAGGGGGCAACACGAGGGGAGCTTCAGGCTCCAACTTCGGAGATATTCGGGCGCATTCGCTCGCGACCGTCGCGTCGGACGGTAGTGCGGCAGCTCCGATGTGCCGCCACCACGGCCGACCAAGACGCGATCCCATTGGTGGTCCGCAGTGGCCACCACCTGCCGCCATGTCGTAACATCATGGGGTACAACAACCAAGGGCACGGGTACAACAAGTTGTTTACACAGGTGCGCGCGCAAGTGTTGTGTTGTTGCTTCAGTGTTGATTTGTGGATGTTGATGATAAGGCGGGCCATGTCCTTATGTTTACGTAATGATAATGTTGTTTGTTTACCGACGTCATCTCGCTGCGAGTGATGCACCGCCCTTACGCCGGTTGTCTATAAGTTGTGGTAGAGGCTGGTTATATGCAATTTGTGTCAGTGGTATTTGGGCCCTGCCCTGTTCGCTGTACATCCGTATTTAGCTTTATTGCCACGGGAACATGGCTATGAATAGGCTACACAGTGCTTGAGCTTTGTTATAGTTTGCGAACTTCTAAAACATGTCTGTAACATCTTTGTTGTTCTGAATGTAAATATTGACGGTAGTTGTAAATCAGCGTGTGCTGGCCAGTTCCGCGCAGGTGAGCAACGTGCATGTTTAATGTCCTGTGTCAGTCAGTACGTCTGTTCGCAGAAGACTCTATTTCTGAACGAGTACTGTTTTGTTTGTTTGTTTGTCCGTCGTTAATGTTAAGTCTATTATATTTGGACGCACGTTGTGTGTGTACATTGTATTCAACGAAACGATTAGCTGCTAATTGTTTGTAGACCATTTAGTTCGTGGTGTGTCGAATACTATGTGTTTTTATAGTGATAGAAGCTATAATATATTATGTTTTAGTGTACTGAAATAGTTTATAACACTGTTAATCGTATACGTTTAAGCTAAAACACAACTTTACACAGTATAATTTCACTGTTGTTAGGCACAGTTGCGGTCGTTCACAAGTTGTCATTTTATAAGTCCATTTTTTGGCGCCAGTTCCATATTTCCTCAAATAAATTAAATTATATTAGGTTCTAACCGTTCTCTTAAGTCTTGCTGATATAAACTGATGTAAACAAAACAAATGTTACCTACTCCGTGATAATGATGACGAGTCTATACTACCTAATATTAAAAAGACAACACTTTCTTTTGTTTGGTTGTACCTAATAAGCTCCGAAACTACTGACCCGATTTTAAAAATTCTTTCACTGTTGTCTTCCTGAGTAGCGTAGGCTGAATTGTATCCTGGTACATGTAGTAGTTTCCGCGGGACGCGAGGGAAATCGCGGGAAAATGGCTATAAACAATAACTAAGTGTATCAACATACATATTATTTATTTTATTTATTTATTTATTTAGGCACACCAACAACTTATTTACAAATACTTTCACATATGTAAGTTTACAATTGTAATAAGTTCTGCGTAAATATGTTAATTACAGGTGCGCACAACGTTCAAATTAAAAAATAACTTAAATTAAACTAAACCAAACTATGCATAACAAAAATAATAATAATAAAAAAAGAAGAAGAATCGATACAGGTAAATGACAAGGTACTATTCAAATTGGTCAATATATTACACTCACCTTTCGTATGAATTCAATATAATCGATAAAATTAACTTAATATATCTTATAGTTGCAGTCTATTAGCAGATTACCTTCGATACTGATAAGAATGATGAATTTAGAGCATCATCTCGCTTATCCATCTTAATTTATTATCTCTAGATACCTATATCTACACTAATGTAATAGGCTAAAGAGTATGTTTGCTTCAACACGAAATCCGTCCTGCTTTCCACCCTGAATGCCTGAGATCAACGCTTTTAACCTAACTACCATCCGTCCGTCGACCGTCTAGCTTTTCCGCGGTTTCGCCCGCGTGCAGTGGGAACTACTGCCCGTACGGGGATAAAATATAGCCTACATTCCTGGCAGGTAACTAAGGTTACTGTCTATCTAATGGTGAAAGAATTTTTTAAATCGGTCCAGTAGTTTTTGAGTTCATCCATTACAAACAAACCAACACTGTGTTCCGCTTTATATTTATTGGCGTATAAGGATAGATATAGTAAATTTTTTGCCAGGACGGCCTATGTATCTAAGGAGGCAATATACTAAGTTCAGCATGTTCCGTCTGTAGATTATTGTGTAATTTTATTTATTCTTTCATTTCAGGCAACTAGGACCTGTAGTAATACACAAAACTAATGACAAAATATGGATCTACCCACCTTTGGAATTCCTTTTAGGATTCCGCCGTAAGGTCTTCAAACAAAATACTTTGTCAGATTACATAATAATTGTTTTGTTATTTTCATACATTTTACGGTAGATAAAATTAAAACCATGTCAAATAGCTTTGATTGACGTATTCCCAAACAAATGAGTAATGGAACGAGTTCATACAAACAAAGCTCTGAATGAAATTATTATGTGTTTGCTTTGTTAATGGTAATTACAATGGGCTTTTTTATAGAACATCGGTCAAATAGAGTATATGTGCTGTCTTGTATAATAGGATTTTTGTATAAATATTACACGCTTTAGAATCTTACATCGGTCTGATCATGCTACTAAGTCCTGTGAAAAAATACAGTTCGCGTCAAATAATTTGCAATTTTGAAGTTAGCCACTAAGTCAACAACCATGTTCATGACACAATTTAATGTTGTACCCGGAATCGAACCTGCATGGAACCCTCAGTTCGGACGCCTGAAATAGTGACAATTGCACCAGAGTGGTGTCGATATTATATAATCAATGAGTCACAAAAGCGCCACAAGTATTTATAAAAGATAAATCAGATCTTTAAAGGTGTTTCAAGTTGCATAAAAAAGTAGTTTATTTAATGTTTTATGTAAGAATTTCTTTGAACTCTATTCTAGTAATATATCATACTGTTCTCTGTTAAACTTTTGATTGAAATAATTCGAATTATAGATTCTCAAAACTGGTATGTATTTCTAAGCTCGGAAAAAATTGCAAGCGTGAAAAATACAGACAACTATGTAGTTATAATATTTAAAATATGTGTCTGACTGAATCTTAACAAATTACGTTCTAAGAATCTTAAAACAAAGCATATGATAAACACTAGCTTCAGCCAATGGGTTAATCCACTCGCTGAAGAATCTTCTTCCCACACTTGGATAAGAAGTTACCTTTGCGAATATGTTATTCTGATATGTAAGTTATATAATAAAATAACAGTAACAAATATACACACTCACAAACTTTCGCCTTCAAGTATATTATTAGTGTGGTCGAAGGTTGATTCGTAGATCTTCATACTTCATACAGAAAGCAGTTATCTTTGCTAGAAGGTTCTTAAGACCTCGGATCCCTCTCTCAATGGTCTTTTGAATACATTTTATGGATATATTTGTGACGTAATCAAAGAACAATTTGCCAACTTAAGATCTCTGACATCATCAGATACGAATGCTTTCGCCAAAATATTTTCATTATCTGTTTTATGTGACCGTTATGCCAAATTCAAACGTGGAATGGGATAATTTTACTGCATTGTCATTGGTCAATAATGGGGTATCGTGTTGGCAACCGTTCTATAGTTTTATAAGCCGTAATTGTTCTCTTTGAAGTCGGTTTATTCAGTACTATTGACGTATTTCACGTATTGCGATGACGTATGTATTTCGCATTCGTTTGTCTATTGGTTCTTGTTTTAATTCTCGCCTATTAATGTTTTATGTGCAATTGTTTTAAAGCTTTTAAAGTCATGCGTTAGTCATTTGATTGAATGTTAATTTTAAAATTAGAATACTCATTGTTCAAGCTTTCGAATAGTTTTGTATGTTCATGTTGTCGATTTCGACCAAATTATACTTAAGAATCCTAGATAAGTTTCATCCAATATTCCGAAACTGATGCTTAGCGACTTTTGGATTCATTTTTGTTAAACTATTATGTTCAACTGGGTGTTGAACTACTTTTGAACTTTCAAAAAGTGAATTCTGGCGTTTGTGATGTTAAATACATAAAATAATGGACTTTTATTTCTGATTGGAATCACGGAAGTAACGTTATTCAGCAGCTTTTGTGGTTGTGCTCGTCGACTTTTGAGGATGACTGGACTTGAAAATCCATCTGGATAAGTACTGAGACTTAAATAGTTTAATGACTGTTCAACCATCTTTAAGCACACGTGCTCTCAAATCAGTTCATCTAGTCCACTCATCGAAAATAGACTAATAAAAACAAGTTACTATTATTGTATGCACGTCACTGGCTTTAGAATATCAGGGCGTTTGATGGCCGGATTTGACTAGGCACCTCGTGTAACATAGGCATTCCATCAGTTTTATATCAATCGTAAAAACATTGTTTTGACTGCATTTTCAATATGAAATAACATTCTTAGAGTACTTTCAGACTAGAGCATTTTCCGCGCGGCAACTTCTGGTTGAATTCATGTCTGAAAATGCGCGATATATTTTTTGTCGCGCATGGCAAAACCCGCTAGTGTGGAAGCGATCTTAATGAACAACCAGCTAACTATCTCTCTTTCGTTTGAAAAAAAGTTTTGTGGGCAGTCTCATTCTTATAAACCACGCCTTGACCAAACCAAGTAGTCAGTCTTACTAACGTAGGTAGGCAATTGTGTTTCAATCATATTCTTGTTTTTTTGTCTTAAATTAATGTGGATAGTATTATTGTCAATAGGGTATTTTAGTCTAGATGAGAAAAAAATTAAAAGTGTATTACAATGATTGTTTAGAGGAAAAGCAATCGGGAAATGTTAGTTTCACTTCGTAAGGTACATAAATATATTTTTTATTGCAGTTTAAAGTTTTTAGGTTTTTTTATCTGTCTTTGAACACTACGAAATGTCGCCGCCATGCTAATGACGTCATTACGGTAGTAAACAAAAGTGTATAACCTCTAAATATTATCCACATTTCCCAAAGTATTGATTCTTGAAGTAGTTAACCTATCATTAAAGAGTATATTTCATTAGATAGGTAATGTTAATACAGTTACTTACATCAAAGTGATCTTCACAAAAGTATAAACGAGATTTATCTGATAACAGTCCGGGATCTCGTCTCGCAACTTTTAACCAAGTGTTTCTCATATTTATATCCACTGGTACTTGAATCCATAATTTGTCTGGTGTTTTTACACTAGTGTTCTCACATTCAGAAACAACACACCAACGATACGGAGCATAATTACTCATTATTAAAATTTTCAATACATATCAAAATATGTATTACTGACAGCTGTAGTTTGTTTACTAACGTAATAACGTCATGACCAAAAAACAATCATGGCGTCCGTTGTGTGCCGCGTTTTCGCGAAATACGCGCGAAATTTGAAATTATGATAAAACAATTAATTTATATTCGTACATAACGTGAGAAAAAAAAATATTTTTAATTTTTTAGAGATATATTAAGACTAAAGAATTTATTTAAGATATATTTCAAAAATGCATGTAATACCCTATTACAATTAAATCGAGCCCTTGATTAAGTAGATACTCTTTTGATACATTAAGAATGACGTGACCTGTAGGCTGCAATTAAAAATCCATTATTCGACTAAATGCGAAATCAGGGAGCCTGCCAAGTTACACAAAAAATCCGTATAAAAGGAGTTTATACCAAATACCAAATACCTTTACAAAAACAGTAACGCTAGCCAAAACAGTGGTTGATAAATAAAAAATCCCCTGCTGGCGCTGCCCCAAAAACAAGGGCGTAAAGTATGCACAGTGGGGGTTATCGAGCCAGGCCTGGGGGTGGGGGGAGGTGCTGACGTCACTACTTCGACCCGCCAGACTGCCGCCGAAACCGACGAGCCAGTACAGTACAGACCATGATCAATCGCGGCCAGATAAAACCTCCTTCCTTGGCTGAATGGGCCCTTTCCTTAGTCTGTGAATGAAAGTTCTCCGTTCATATTTAGAACAATTTAAATTAATTCGAATTCCGTTCTTCATTCAATTAATTCTTTTTTCAAAATTACCGGCCACGTCTTGTAGTTTGTATGTAAAAAATGTTTGTAAGTGTGAAGACGATTTTTTTGTTTTATTTAAATATTTTTGGAAGCTTTGGCTAAGGTGAGCGTCGTCTGTAGTTTTTTTAGTTAATGTGGTTTGATCTAGATGCTTTTAGTTTCATGTATAATGCTAGAATTTGGTAGTTTCATCTCATTTGTCAGACTCACATACATCAGTCATACATTCATGTAACACTTGTACAAAATGTTTTGTAAATTCGTTTTAATTTGAAAAATATCTAATTATTTTCGTTATTTTATTATGTACAATCTGTATGTAATGTATTTCTTGTTTTTAATTTATTTATATATTTAAATTTTGTTCTACATTAAATTGGCTACAATCGAATTTGTGATAAATTGGTGAAAAAAAAAACAATTCTAAAAGGTTACTAAATTCCGAGATGACACTAACATGAAACAAACCACAGATTAAAGCATGAACTAATCGTTTTATTTTTTAGATTATGTGCCGACATTACTTTGTGTACAGTTAGCGCCACAAGTCTGAAATGCTGTGACTTCTATTAAATAATAACTCGAACAAAAGCAAAACTAAGAAAAGCCATTTTGTTCTATTTTCAAACATTTAAAAAACGAAAAAGGAACTGCCATTTTAATAAAAAAAAAAATGCCAGAAAAAAGTCCTGGCAGCGTTCTATTTTCAAATTCAAAAGAGGTTCAATCAACAAGAAGGTTCTATCTTCATTTTTTTTATTACTTAATGGGCTAAATGACTTTATCGAGTTATTATTTAAGTGGTGGCGCTACGTACTAGCCCCAAGCATGTCTGTCTGATTTCCGTCTGTTTGTGTCGCATTGCATGCAGTCGGCACGACTCACCATCGACAAATGACAAGCTACAAGCCCTTGGTAAGACACCTGTGTTTCTTTCTATATGCTTGTCACCTGTGCTGTACCTTAGTTTTCGTGTTACTTGGTAAAAAGAAAATTGTAACTAAAGCTTGGCTCCCCCATGGGATTGTCTTCAGCGTACATTTTTTCATTATTTTACACCAATGATAAAATTTTGATGGAGAAGAGACATTAAAAGAATGTTACAATTTCCTTGCCAGTTCCAGATGTTTTTTTCAAAAAGACGATTGATGTTTCCAAATTTTTCATACCTGAAAAACATTTGCTGACTATATTACTCTGTGTTGGTTTAGACACCACGTCGGACTCATAATCCTTTCACATAGTATTCTGAACTCTTTGTAAGTTTTGTCAAAATTAACACAAAATAAATAGGCTGGGATCAGGAAATGATTCTCAGATCAAACGAGGATTATTCAACTATCTGTCACTACTTTATGCAAAAACGATTGAACGGTTTTGGATGTAAAGCAACCCATACAAGTAGATGACAATTTCACTATTCCCTTAATCCATACTGCCGAGAATCTACAATTCATCAATTAAAAGGAAAGAAAACTTTATAAGATTAAATAGGTATTAAAATATAAAAAAAAACCTACTAGCTACACAACATGTTACTAATTCCGTTTTTCTTCGTAAAAAAATTATAGCAATAGTAGATAAAAACTGCATGATTGCTGCAAAGCATTGCGGGTATGCGCGCGCCGCTCGGCTCTCGTGCCAAAATACTTGCACTACTTATGGATTGGTTCAACTATAACTGACAGTTTTGTTTCACCAAACTTTGTTGGTTGTTTTGTAAACCTTATATTTATAACCGGTTGACGCATTTTGAATTTGCGTCAAGTTTAAAAATCCCTTCCACATAGCTCATTTTAAAAGTGTACAGCTTTTTAAACGTATGCGCACCTTTGTACCAGATCAATTATTATAGGTCTAATACGCTTTTGTAATGAGAACTATTTGTTTGGTCAGTAAGCAAGCAAATGTGGAAGTTTTCACGACTGCCTTTGATATAGGAAGACGTGAACGACTGAGCTAAAACACACGTTTGCTGGATCCGTAACATAAAACAGATTGATAGCATTTTCAAATGTGCAAAAATCTTTTCATTATATGCTGCATCTATTTTGTATGCAGGAGTAGAAGTAGGCCAAATATCTTTGCATTCTCGGACACGAAATCTCATTCAAGTTCTTTATGTTTTTTCGTTGTTTTTTCTGTCGTCCTTAGGGAATACTACGACATCCAGCAAACTACTACTAGCTAGGGGGAACCTGATAGTCTTCATGGTCCGCCCCTGGCTGGAGGCATTAAATTCTAGGCATCCACAGGGAAAAGGCCTGTTAAGCAGTACACGGAGTCCTATGCTGAACTGCGAGATGCCACACCAAAAAAAAAATAGTCTTCATGATCTTCACCTACATAATATATATTTAGCTATCTCCAAATCTTCAATTAATGGCTTATAGTTATAGGTACCAACCATGTAATAAATCAGAATCTGTCGGTACAGACTACTGCAGATATAAAACTCTGGAACCATTCCAAAAGTGTCAATGAGACCTTGACCTCTGGTAAACAAATTATGTGGAACTGCGGAGATAGGGTTGTAGATCGAATTACTGATACATAATGGATTTGAGCTGATGTTCTAGCTTTTGTCTGCATCTTGGCTTGCTAGGACTTTGAAGATTAGGGTAGAATATGCGAATACTTATGTGATTTGCTCTCAAAACTAAACAAAAGGTACATAAATGGGTGTAGTCACTTCTTTTCGCTGCGAGAAGAGCAGTTTGATGATTGCGTGAAACATCAAATGCTAGACTGTTGGTTTGGTTATATACTTACATTTGAAATTAATGCTGTGGAGGAAAAAGCACCCACTGCTAGGATGAAACTGTGTCACAGTTTTAAACATAACGTTTACTGTAAATACTTACAAGTAACTGGATTTACACGAATTTGAGTTCAACACTGTCATAGGTTAAGAGTAAAACATTCCGTTTACTTTGACGTACCTGCAAGTGACTGGATTTACACCAATTTTAGTTCAACATTTAGGCTAACGTTACTCCCATATATTTTCCGTAGTTTAACAGTCTCCATGTAAATGTTTCAGGGCTCAGCAGATTCGAACTATTCGCAACCATCGTCGGAGCTGTCGCTTGACGAAGACAAGGAGGCGCTGCGCCGCGAGAAGGAAGCGCAGGCTATCAAACAGCTGGACAAGGCACGGGTCAGTTAACAACATACGTATTGTAATGATTTGGGAAATATTAGTATATAGGAGTGCCAGTCAATCTATACTCATATTAGGTACTAGCTTGTGCCAGCGGTTTCCGCATCCCGTGGGAACCTCTGCATGAACCCTCAACATAAACTCATTATATTGCAAGACAAGAGTTCATGCAAAAAAGGTATACTTACTATTGAATTTTTCTTTTCTACTAGTCCGATTTTATTTCGAAGTCATGAAAAGCCATATGATTGGTTCCTGAAGAACACTTCTCCAATATGTTTTGGAGAGCAGAAACCTATATTTTCAGCATATCCTTTTGAATGTTACGCATATGACTCAGCAGCTAACTTGATTTGACTTAACAATGAGCAATTTAGAACGTTGCTTTCATGAGGGTAACTAAGTGTAATGGAGCAGCCACAGCCAATCATACGAAAATTTACGGAGCGCGTAACGAATATTAGTAAATATGCAAAAATATTATTACTATATGCAGACCCGAATGTGTGTAAAATGATGTATGTAAAAAACTTTAAGAAATTGGGATGATGGGGCAAGAGAAAGATAATGGCACTAGTATTCAAACATCATCATCATCTGCCTAGTCTACCAACTATGCTGAGATTGGCAACCAACCAGTGTAACACCAGTGTTTTCCATAGAACCACTGCCTAGCTGACCTTAGCCCAGTTACCCGTGTACCGACTTGTTGTGACTTGACGTGTAAAGACTTGTTGTCCTTCAGGCTAACAAACATGCATAACTGACACATCTTAACATTTCATACTGGAAGCTATAACGTCATGTTCCAGGAGAAGCCAGTGGCGTTCGCGGTGCGCACCAATGTGTCATACGATGGCACCGTGGACGACGACTCGCCGGTGCACGGCAGCGCCATCTCCTTCGAGGTGCGCGATTTTCTCCACATCAAGGTAAGTCGACTTGTTACTTGCAGTTTATTACAAATCACGAAAATCATTTTCTAAGGGCTTTTTGTATACCTAACTAGCTTTTGCCCGCGGCTTCGCTCCCGAAAACTGACTTTTCTACTTTACCCTATTTTTTTTTTCATAAGAACCTTCTCCTGACAATAACAAACACAACAAAAAAAGAATTAGCCAAATTGGTCCAGGCGTTGTTAAGTTATGCGCTTACCAACATATTTTGCGATTCATTTTTATATTATACATTGGTAAATTGGGATTGAAAAGTTTAGAGATTTTTACATTTGAAAGAACTAGGTTTCTTCGAATATTCCAGCTCACCCCACTTTTTTCAATCACTGTTGGTAAATACCTCCTTAAAATATGTAGTCAAACCAATAAATAAAAGTAATGATCATTTAACACTCTTGCCCACTATAAAACCCTTGAAGGTCTACAAGAATCAAATTGTTGTTCTCCACTGTAAAAATGATATGAGTGTGTGGGTTCGATTTCAGGTCAGGCAAATACCAATGCAACTTTTCTAAGTTTGTATGTACTTTCTAAGTATATGTTGGACACCAATGACTGATAAAAAGGTGAAGGAAAACATTTTGAGGAAACCTGGACTATTTAGTCTGAAATCACCAAGAACAAGCGTCTTAATTAACGCTGAATGCTTCTTCATGTGAGAGGAGGCCTGTGCCCAGCAGTGGGAAGATAAAAAGGCTGCAACGAACCAGCCTCATATTACCTCCACAGCGTCAGTGACCATGCATAACTGACACATCAATGTACATTTTCCAGGAGAAGTACGACAACAACTGGTGGATCGGGCGGCTCGTGAAGGAGGGCAGCGACGTGGGCTTCATCCCGTCGCCCGTGAAGCTGGAGGCGGTGCGGACGGGGCTGGGCGCGCGGCGCTACCCGCGGCCCGCGTCCGCCGCGCCGCCGCCGCACGCGCCGCCCCTCTCCCGAGGTAGCACCCCCCCCACGCCCGGTACGTCATCTGCCATACCCGCCGCGACACCTGCACACTGGTCAACGCTCGAACGCAAACTATCAATTTTGAATATAACATTTAAATTTTAAAAAGAAAAAAAAAAAGAATAATAGAATTCGATTTTGACATTAGTCGAATCGTTAGATTGTTTAGTCGATTCAAAATCGATAGTGGCTGATTCGAGACGAAGCTGTTGCAATGAAAATCTAAACATTTCGAGTTAAAAGAAGTTTGGGTTTTCATTGGTTTATTTAAATATCCCAATAGTCATTATTTAATGGTTTGTTTTGAAACGTGTTTTGCATTTAAATTAGAATTTAGCAAATATGACATTTTTCATCTTAAATGATTAATTGGGATATTGTAAACAAGAGTGACCATCTGCCTAAAGCTTTTTCATGCACTGAATAAAAAGGCATACACAACATTTTTATTTTTTTAAATCTAAGGGGTTCAAGGTTCAGGTCTGAAGATTCAAGGTTTTGATGAATAATAATTAAGTTTAACAGATTTTTATTATTTTTTCAAAAATATTGGTCTTTTATGTTTAGTCGTATGAAAATTTATTTAGATATAAGATAAAAAATAAAAATATGTTTACATGTATTTGACTGTACCAGTAAATGTTTTGTTGATACTAATATAACAACTTATTTATTTATATTTTGTGTTGTATGTCGTTTTATCTAGTGTCTGTAACGTACAACGCAGTTGTTTGTCTCTCTCTTTTTACATCGTCTTGCTCTTTCTAACACTCTGGACTCGCTGTTTCGAAAATAATGGGCTTTTAACCGAAAATCTTCAAAATTAACATTTATATTAAAAAGCAAGACGGTAATTTTTCTGTAGTTCGTGATTCGGTGTTTCAATTGACACCTTGTTTGTAAATATTAATTACTAAAATTATTTAACATAACTGCAGTTCGCCGCGAAATATTCTTCTTCTACCTATACCTACATTATTTATTTCTTATTTACACCACATTTATTTTACATATATAAATTAGCAGAAACTCTCAATGAAAATCCAATTTAAAATTTTACATTACACTTCTTTTATTATAACTATTGGCAACGGTTATGTAATAAGGCGCACAAAATTCGTTATTTATCTAGCAACAAAATTATAACTTTCAATACAAACAAATGTTTACTATATTACTAGTATATGGTATGTATAACTGCTTTGTACTAGCCATTCATGATCACTCATCAATTCGGTGGAATTTGCCGGAATTTCCTGGTCTTAGAGATGTACCGATTATTGACTCCTAGTCGATTAGTCGACTATTCTCTACTTTATTCGATGGTTAGTCAATTCGCTCAACACAAAGCAAGTATATAACCTATATCTATTTAATAATAATCACAAATTATTCTAAAATATCTTATTGTATATTTGTTATTCTAAGATCGAAGCGACTAATCTGTTGACGTTTAAATATCGAAGCGTTTTTGTACTCGAGATCGAATAATTCGAATACTCGGCCAGCACAATAGTCGATACATCGAATAATGTGTATTTCGCACTCACGTTTGCCACATTTTCAGATGTGCCTTCGTTCGATCGAGGTAAGCTCACGCACTCATCGCTCGACACCAGGAAATGTCGTAAATTTTCACCTCTATTAATATATCTAGATGTTATCCAAGCTCGTTTGTATTATAAATGTTTTATTATTTTATGGAACACCCCAATTTGAGTCCAGTAAATCGATTTTCGCCCCTACTTAAATGACCCGGTACCAAGTAATTTTTAAAATTAATTCCAAACTTATAAATTAATGTTGGTAGAAATATTGAGAATAAGGTTCTTAATACAACTGACTACTCAATATATTTTTTCAATATTTGCTACTTTATCCCTGTCTTTGTTAACAGAATTCTAAAATTAAAAAGTCCTAGTACTTTTGCTCGTACACCGTTGCCATCCCACATTACATTATGCATGGAATCTCTATTATTAATTTATCTATTTTAATATTTTTCTTTAATATCTCTTGGTGTTTTACAGGAACGTTATAGCTATGTTATGTTTTATTTGTTTATGGTATGGTTATTGGTTATATTTTGGGCAGTTACTCGTGAGATGACGCTTTTGAATGTGGTCCAAAAGTCTTGATTATTTTCTGTGTTTAAATACACAGTAGAGGAAAAATCAGGTCTAGGATAATGCGAAAAGAGATGACTTTGAAGAATCTGTTCCTTAACTAAAAGTACGACACGACAAAATAAATGCCTTGGTTAAAAAAAGCCACAAAGAGATGCAACTTAACCACAATGGCAATGCAAGGTGAATAATGTCACCTAATCCTAATTATGGCTATTTTACGAATACAATATTCTGAGGCATACTTATGAAAAAATATACTCGTTATGCCTGTCCCTCAGGGTTTTAAGTCTATAACATTTCAATTCTACTAGGAATAATCTTTTTCTTACTTCATCTAGTTAAAATTGAGTTCTTTTCCTCTACTTTGTAACCTGGGATGTCTTCAATTATTGGTGTTGTCTATGTGTATCGTAGCAGATATTTTTCAAAGTATGTGTTGTGTACCTTGAATGAAAACTTTGATTTGCTCCTTATTGCTACAGTCCCAAAATATATAGACCTTGTTGTATCGAAGAGAGCATGTTAGCTTTAAAGTATTTATTTGAGGGTTACGAAATCGCAGTAAGTAATTTTAATGTATCGGTGTTTAATGAATGGTCCGTAAAAGCAAACGTAAAAAGGATGGTATACAAT
Organism: Helicoverpa zea; assembly: GCF_022581195.2. Classification (NCBI taxonomy): domain Eukaryota; kingdom Metazoa; phylum Arthropoda; class Insecta; order Lepidoptera; family Noctuidae; genus Helicoverpa; species Helicoverpa zea. Next base: position 13,901,962 of record NC_061454.1, read on the forward strand.
AAAACAGAAACTTAGGTTGTCAATTTTGAAATGACGTCAGTCACTGACTATTCCCCTGGCTCGGCAGGCGAGGAGTCGGACGGGGCGGGCCGCGGGCGGGGCGCGGGGGGCAAGGAGAAGCGCAAGCCGTTCTTCAAGAAGGCGGAGGCGAGCACGCCGTACGACGTGGTGCCGTCCATGCGGCCCGTCGTCATCGTGGGGCCCAGCCTCAAGGGGTACGAGGTCACCGACATGATGCAGAAGGCTTTGTTTGATTTTCTCAAAAGACGCTTTGAAGGCAGGTGAGGGTGGTATCTTTTTTGTATTATTTGTTATCAGGTGGTATATTTAGTTTTCGAGTTTTTTATGAGCACTGTGAGTGCTCGAGGCCTCGATGCAATTGGCTCGGATCGCAAGATTGGATCCGTTTTGAAAATTAATTGGCACGTTTAAACTTAATTTGTAACTTAAATATTTGCTTTGCCAATGACTGATCAGTAAAAAGAATTTTCAAAATTAACAAACCTAATTGGCATAAAATTTTCAAACCTGAATAATCCAAATTCTAAATTGACTAAACCCGTTCGGTACCGAGTACCAGCCCAGAGGCCGCCACAATCGGCCGCTAACAGTTTATTTCAGAGACCGGCACCGACCTAAAGCTAACACAACTAACAACTAACAGTTGACCAAACGGGACTAACATTGCAGGATAATAATAACGCGCGTGATGGCCGACATATCTCTCGCGAAGCGCTCTCTGCTCAACAACCCGTCGAAACGAGCCATCATGGAGCGTTCCAACTCGCGGTCCACTTGCCTCGCTGAAGTGCAGGTATGTCGTGTTGCAGGATCATCATCACCCGCGTGCAGTCTGATATATCATTGGCCAAACGGACGCAAAACGCGCCAAAGAAACCGTTCGTAGAGAGGGCCGGTAACAGGACCAACTGTTTAGCCGAGGTCCAGGTGCGATTTCATTAGTAGGTAGCTGTGGTGTTGTGGTTTGAGGCACGTGATGTCGTGGGCGTGTTTGGAATGAGTGGACCCGAGGCTAGGTCGGCCGCCTCTCAGTTACGGTACGAAGCTGAGCTTAGGAGCACCTAGAGTTTAGGGGACCTCCGCGACTTTTAGGGAGCGTCTTTTCGATATGGAGCAAAATTTTAGATTTTGTAAAACACCAATTTTCTCAAGCAGTTTAAGGGTCATGGCACATTATACCGGCACCGCAACAGCACCGCTCCACACCAGCATTTAACTTGTCATTCAATGTAGAGCATTAAATCGTGTATAGTATAGTATATTTCATAATGTCAATATGAAAAAGCCAACGGCGGGCAGTCAGTGCGCTTGCCGCTACCACACAACTCGACTCGCCGCCCGCGTGCTTATGCGTACAGCGCGCCGACGGCATGCTCAATACGCGCCGACTCCGAGTCGGCAGCGAAGCAATCAATGTTCAATCATAACTGCCCTTTGAAATTTTGTACGCCATCATAAGGCAAAACATGAGTTGATACTACTTATTATAACACCTATGCTTTGTACCATGTTTTACAAAATAAAGTATCTTTATCTTTAAAACAATATTGAGTTTGCGGTGACAGCAAGCTTACACCTCGCGGCCGGCGCGCGGACGGCGAGCTGGCACCTTGCGGACAACGCGTAGTTAGCGCGCTAGCAGTTAGCCGTAGTCTAAATTCGAGACGACGCCGTGCCGCTGCTGTGCAGTTGCGGTGCTGGTATAATGTGCCATGACCCTAAGTCCTTTGTCGGTCTTACGCAGTTGTAAAGTTTAGTCCACAAATATATTTTTATAAAAGCCTCTGATCAAATTCCTGCAAAACGAAGTGTTTTTGATCAATCTAGACGAGTCACTTAACAACTTGGCACTAGTTAAAATAATATAATAGTTTCGCTTTTTTACATGCCACTTATAAAATATTCTTTCATTTCTCTACATTTAGTCACATTTAGAATAACTTAGTCAATTTTAGTACTACACTCGCTCGATCCAAACATGCTCATATGGTATTTATTACAATAATAGTTGATTAGAAACTAACAAATACACTCCTTAACTCATCCATTTAGTTAGCTGAATTAGTTCTAAAACCAAGTAACTAGTCAAACTTAGGTAAATAAATAAATAAAGGTAAAAATAGTCCTACTTTAGACAGTTATAGAAAAATATTTAACCGTTGCATCCTATCCTATTGTAGTCTACAGGTAAAGAGTAATAGAAACAGACCTGATGTTTGAAGTTTAGAAATGTAATTTGGTGTTTCGAAGTATAAAATGGTTATTCAATCTGAAGGGATTCCGCATCTCTATTTGACTATTCTGCGGATTAAAAAAAAAATACCTACTTATTATACCTTCTTAATGTCTGTCAACTGGAATTATTTCAGATGTTTCAATTTTGCTTCAGAGATATAATCGGAAAGCACTGATATTTTTCCTGTAAAATGTCTGACTTATGGATATTTCTTTAAACAACTTCATATAAAACGGTATTTGAACTAATTGTTGTTAAAAAAAAAAATTGTTTACAGTATATTTGCAATCAACGTGGGCGTAGTATAAATTAGTATATCAATATTGCCTGCAATGAGCTACGACTGACTGACAGACAGTCTCAACATAGGGGTTCCTATTAACACTTTTTTGCAGAATCCCAAATATTAAGTAGACGAGTTGATCCTCTCCTAATAACCATAAAACGTTAAGTATGTACTTTACGAGGAGTGTTGCATGAAATTATTAATATTACAAAGTCGCTAAAAATGTTATCATTTGCATTGCCATGCCTCTGCGCTTTGACAATTTTAACGCTGACTCCACTAACCAAAGGAAATCGCATCACTAGGTACTCCTAAAAAATATCGTAGTTTTAGATGAGTAGATTCAAAATTCTTTGATTGGTCAAAGTGTGGAGGTACACTCGCGAGCAAAAGTGTTTATGCTCCAATAATATCTGACCATCTAACGATATTATATTTCTGCGCTTACATGTTAGGGGCTCACTTTTATCTTTGAAGGTACTTTGGACAGCAAAGGTATTCGGTACCTATTTTGGTTCAGAAGTACCTATGTAATAGGCATTATTTAAGATCGCGACTTTGGTTAGATATTATTGTCCGTGCCTACAAGCTTTTGACTGCCGCTGGTTATTCGTACAAAATGTAAAATGGTAAAAAAAAAAATCGTGAATGTTCAATGTTTAGCGTGTTGTAGTTATTGAAATACAATAAAATAAATAGGATAGTTTGTTATGATCTAAGGAAGCATGACTCAATTGGAAATTAATTAATAGTTAGGTACAGAATGTCGTGTTAAAGAATGTATTTTTTTTTTAATCAAATGCATTCTTTAGAATGTATTTTTTTTATTTGTAGGTAGTTTGATGTTAGAACGTTTTTAGACGTATTTAGTGTCAGCTTCGACCACATTTGTAAACTTATTAAAATTAGAAGTTCTATATTGTCTTTCGTTGTTTAATACTTAGTCACTCGAGCGTCCCTTTGCAAATAATAATTATGAAATTAAACCAGATTACTATTATTTACCTAGATGATGTTTTAGTATTAAATAATATGATGTAAGATGATATTTGGGACGTTCCGAGTAGAGTTTTGTGAACGTCCATTATTATCAGGAAATAACGCGCCTATTGTGAGAGCTGAAAAATGCTGCTTAGCAATATCAATAACTGCATATTTGTATGTGTAAAATCTTGACGCGCTTATGTGCCCAATTTTCGATCTAAGATAGATAAGATTATTTTTGTTAAAGCAAGATAAAAGTTTACTCAAAATATTCCCATATCGTTTTATGTACATAAAGGTTTTCATTTTAACAATTAAGAGCAAAAACATTTTTATGTGCAGGTAGGTGTAGGTGCCTCTGCTTAGCCCCTCAGGAAGAGAAGATACCATATAACTAAAATAACACCTCATTTTTCATCAACTAATTCATCGTAGACATATTAACAAAAAACAATGAATAAAGCGGTTTTTGTTTCTATCCAGGCTGAAATCGAGAGGATATTCGAGCTGGCTCGGACCCTTCAACTCGTGGTGCTGGACTGTGACACCATCAACCATCCTTCACAGCTGGCCAAGACTTCACTGGCTCCCACCATCGTGTACCTGAAAATCTCCAGTCCCAAGGTTGTATTACTTGAGTATATCAATACTTGCGCCATCCTCTCTGAACTTACTTCAATACCACAAGAAAAAATATTAATTATTATCCTTTATTGCACACACAATGTATTTAAATACACACAGTAAACAGAGGTTATGTACAAAGGTGAGCTTAACTCAGAGATGGATTCTCTAACAAACCTTAGAGCGATAGAGAGATGCAATATAAAAATCTTAAAAGCAAAAATATATCATCCGCTCAGTATGTCGTGAGTGATAACAGTATGCCGTAAACCGAACCTTATACAGTCTCTCAATCACCATTGACACCTAGGTATCCGTACATTCTGATATCTACTTTACTCTCAATCAAATAAGTCTCAAAATAAATAAACGTATTATACCGATGTATTTATGTGGATGACCTAATGAAAGGGAATGTTTTGTGACTGCAGTTATCCTAGTCTAATGATAGTAGTTTGTGGTCTATTTCTTTCTGGCTTAAGATGTGTGCCGCTGGTACACCAGTCTTTAACCAGGTGTGTTTCTGATGCTGCAGGTGCTACAACGGCTGATCAAGTCGCGAGGGAAGGGGCAGACCAAGAACCTGTCGGTGCAGATGGTGGCCGCCGAGAAGTTGGCGCAGTGCCCGCCTGACATGTTCGACGTCATCCTCGATGAGAACCAGCTCGAGGACGCTTGCGAACATATTGCTGAATATTTAGAGGTCAGATTATGATTCTTTATGGTCCTTAGGTCTTTAAAAGAATAATTGCAATTCCCAGCATAAGGATGAGGGAATTACTAGCTGAACTTATTTTAGACCTGCAATTTAACTTTTAATTAGTCTTAATGCTCGCAATTCATTTTATAGGAAAAAAGGGTGTACATGCAGGATTTGTATCTCACAGGATACTATGAGATAGATAGTTCTAGAGGATGTAGCTACTCATAACAAGCAATAAAAAAACCTGTGACATCCCCTACGTGACTTGTTTTCAAAATATTTTCTCGGTGTACTAACCTTGCGTGCGTAACTGCACGCGGTCCCGGGATCGATTCCCGGGTCGGGCCGAAATCGCTTTGTGGGTTTACAAAGCAACCCGGAGCTTGGAAGTTGGTGATTGATACACCCGTGCATCGGAGAGCACGTAAATGTCGGTCCTGCGCCTGATCTCTCTCCGGTCGTGTCGGATTACCGTCCCATCGGGCTATGAGAGTGAAGGAATAGTGAGTGCAGAAGTGTCTGCGCAAATGCTTGTGCACTATAATATGTCCTGCGAAGTTGGCTAATCTTCTTACATGATCCATGAGCCACCGTAGCCTATAATAGACTAGGTCATCATGCTGTGTGTCCGCAGGCGTACTGGCGCGCGACGCACCCGCCGGTGGCGGCGGAGGCGGCGCCCGCGCGCGCGCTGGCCCGCGCGCACAACGCGCACGCCGTGCCTGGTGAGCGGGGACAGCTCGTCTGAGCTGTGATGCACCCCATACCGCATTACTAGGCGTTTCAATTTTTAAAGTAAAAAGTTGTTTTAAGGAAACTGACGTTTATGTTGTCGGTGAACTTAGGCCTAAGGCTGTGCACTGTAACTGCGGTATTGGGGCGCATCATTTCAGTTCAGATGAACCATACAATATACACTGTTCACACACTCTTAACACGACTAGCTGACTGAGCTATTGCAATTCTATTTTATGAGTATAACTTACGCAAAATTGAAACTTTTCGATGTTGTACGAGTAACAATATTAATATTGCTTAATTCTGTTTAGGTTATTATTTCGTGTCTAAATAGATATTCCGGTTAGGACAATATTATGATGTTTGTTCGTGCTTACTTATTCTGATTTGATCCATCGATCAGTCTATGATTCGATCCTCATAAATGTAGCTTATATTTATTCTTCGTATACTAAAAACTTGTTTCAACAAATAACTATCAACACTCAAAACACACACAAACACACAAATCTCATCCTCTCCCAAGCCTTTTCCCAACTATGTTGAGGTCGGCTTCCAGTCTAACCAGATTCAGCTGAGTACCAGTGTTTTACAAGGAGCGTCTGCCTATCTGACCTCCTCAACCCAGTTACCCGGGCAACCCGATACCCCTTGGTTAGACTGGCTTCCACACATACAAATCTGTATAAAATAAATATACCTATACTATTTAAAAATATTGAATACACCGCGTGTAACCGAGTACTGCGATATTTTGATCCCCCCGCTAACACTGGAGGACACCGGGAGAGGTCCGACTCCTATAGCTACGAGAGAGAAAGAGGTAACTAATAAACATAATACAATGGAGTATATTATATAGATATGTTATGGACCAAGTGATAAATTGAGCAGTATACATAATGCCCGGTCATTATGAAAAATGCCCAATTTGAGAGTGCAATTTGATAATAATTATTCAAATAATCAAATTGACCGGGCACTATACATATTGCCCATGACCTTTTGGGCAAAGTAATACAAGCAACGTAATAACATATTTATATTCAATTTTTTATTGTTATTGCCATTTAATTTAAAATTAACTAAATATTAAACCACTTAAATAATCAACCTCATGATTTGGATTAATTATGAAGGACTTCTGCCTTAAAAATCCACTAGTTTTTGCATTTAAAAGTTAAGGAAAGTCATATTTAAAGGGTGCTTATTAAACAGGCTCCTTTTTAATATAATTATTCGCCCCGAATAATGTATGTTGCCTTCTTAATTACTAAGTCAGCCACAATTAACGAGCATCTAAATAATACTATCTCAGCCACTCGTTATCTTCTAAGTAAACCACTCTAAATACAACTCCGCATGATGGTTATTTTTTAGCATCTAAATTTGTAGCATGCATTCTAACAGTAAACTTCTAAAATACTATTAAATGACATCATAAAATTTATTTATTTAGCTTCTAATTTTTTTAACTCAGTACGTTTAAAATGTAAGCAAGCAACATGCAGCAAGCATGGCTTCTGTCACGGCTCCGGTGCTGCGGGGCTCCGGCGGTCCCATGCGAGCTTATCGTCGCAGATGGTTTTCACGCTCACCGCCGCAGCTTCGGCTTGCTGGCCGGCTCAGCCGGCCAGCCTCAGCCGCGTCGGCGAGCGTTAAAACTACCTGCGCCTCAGCTCGCAGGCCGCCTCGCTCCTCCACACTTACGCGGTTTTGAATTGCACTCTAGGGGTAGGACAGACAAGACTACGTGGAGTCGGTTTTGCAGCGATACGTTTTCGTCACATCATCCTCCGAGCCTTTTTCCCAAACTATGTTGGGGTCGGCTTCCAGTCTAACCGGATGTAGCTGAGTACCAGTGCTTTACAAGGAGCGACTGCCCTATCTGACCTCCTCAACCCAGTTACCCGGGCAACCGTTACGTGGGATACGTTTTCGTCACTAACTTCAATTTTTTGCTTTATTATCAAATTGCCCAACTGTCATGTAGCAATATAATAATGCCCGTGTAGTGTGATAAATAATGAAGTTAAGATAGTTATTAATCACTTGGCCCGATAAAGCTAGACATTATTCATAATGCTCGGGCATTATTTATAATGCCCGAATTAATCACATGGTCCATAACAGATATACTGAATAAACACACCTATATTTTATAGTAGAAAAGTTGTACAAGTATATTTGAATCCAAACAGTTATCGGAAAAAAATACTTTTTCATTTTGGTCTTCCGACATCTTTTGGATTCAATGTACAATCTATTTATTTGCTATTGAACTGTGCTTTTTATATTACAGATGTTTATATAGTTATTTTATTTAGTAGACAGCATACCTATATTTTTCATGCTCATAGTCATTTTTCACATTATCAATCTATTTTCAATGTCTACTAATAACAGAGGTACAGTCACAGACTAAATTCGGAAAACCAATCTATCTACTTAATTTTACGATGCCCAAAAATGGGAAGCGGGCCATTTTAATGAAGTCTGTCACTGTACCTGGTAGTTTGTATTTCACCGATGCCGTGGTAGGATAGCGGCATTCGTGGTGAAGTACCTAGATGTCGTGGTAGATGTTGTCCCCTCCCGCAAGTGGACCGCACACTGACCCTCCTGTTCATTTCAGTACAAGCGTCGGGGCAGGCCCACTAACACCAGGCGAGGACTAAATTCCAGGTGTTTATAGTCACGCACCGGCCCCGTCCAGGTTGCATACAATTTCTAGCGGCCCCCACCCTTCTAACCGCTTCATCGCTTGAGGGTGACGCTTCACTAACATCCCCAGAATCTAGCAGCTGCAACCAGCTGTGACCAGCTGCTGGATTCCGCCAGCTAACAAGTAACTGCGGTTCAGAATGACGCTAACTGTATGCGTTTTAATAAGTGGAAACTAGGGGCGTTGGAATATTCAATTCATGGGGCCCTCTGTACAAAATTTCGGGAGTGGCGAAGGAGGTTTCTTTTTTGAAAAGAAATGTTTACTGAATGAAACTTTTTACTCTTTCGTCGAAGACTGCAGAACTTCATCATTGAATTAGTTTGTCCTAAGACCACGGTACATGGCCATCTCATCTACGATTTCTCCTTTCATCGCAACCCGGTCCGCCTAACAAGTCGTCTCGATCGAGCATAAAGCAGCAAATCCATCAAGCAGTAGACCTTCTCAAAGGCAGTAAGCCATAACTCAGGCCAATAGTCTACAGCCACTGAAGTGAAGTGTTCCGCAGCGTCGCCGATCCCCGCCGCGGCTCAGGTAGTCATCCCGGTCCCGGGTAAAGTGCGCACTGGCGGGGTCATCATGCAGATGTCTCTCGGCCTAGTGTCGTAGCCGTAAGTGTGGGTGCCCCTTCTCGCCCCGAAACTCGTTCCCACTAAGTCCCCCGTGTGGTGTGTGTGCTCTTCGGTCCTAGAAAACCTGGTCGATGCAAAGGCAGGATGGATTTCCAGGGCCGTCATCCTCCTCATGTTTTCAGTTTTTTTGTGTTCGAGTGCGTGTTGGTTTTGAAGGGTTTTGTTTTATTTTGATATCATGTCGGTATCTTAAGATCCCTTTACATGTGTACGTTACGGTCGACAGGCGGCAGGTCCCGCGCGGCGCGGCCGGAGCGCCTGGAGGAGGAGTACTACCCGCGCGGCGAGCGCTGCGAGCGGTACGAGCGCGGCTACCCGCGCGACTACCACGACTACGGGCCGGAGTACCCGCGGGAGCGAGCCCACACCGCGCATGCGCCGGCGCCGCACGACGCGTACGGACACGACTACACGCGCGACGCGTACGCGCGCGACGAGTACGGGCGCGAGTACGCGCGCGACGAGCGCGAGCGGCGCCGCGACCGCGACCCGCCCGACGACTACGGGCCCTCGCGCCGCGCGCTCAACGCTGTGTAGTGCCGCGCCGCCCGCCTCGCGCCGCACGCCGTGCTGCGCCGTGCCGCGCTGTGCCATGCCGTGCCGCATCGTGCCGCATCGTGCCGCACCGTGCCGCACTGTGCCGGGACGCACCGCGCCGCACGCCGTGCCGCGTCCCGCTGCGCCGCCGCTGCTTGCGGCAATTGTATAAATTTTACATACAGAACGTAAGAGGGGCTAAGTTTAGTACCGTTAGATATTATCCGTTTCCCATTTTTTGAACATACTCTGTAATTATATTGCATCGTCTGTACTTCATTGTTGCAATCATTTGTAAATAAAATACTTTATATCGATGACTGAATTTTACTTGTTTCTTTGAAAAAAGCCTTGTCCCACGTACTTACATATGATAAATCTGTAGAAATGTAATTTTTGTACATTGAAGAAAGTGACAAAAAAAATAGCCAGCGTGTTAAAGGATAACTAACAGAACCCATTACCATCATTTTTGAAATTTTTGTCTGTTTGTTTGTACGTGCATCACGTAAAATCTACGAATTCAATGCAGACAATGCTTATACACAAAAATTTTACGTAACTTGGGGTATTACTTAGTTTTTGTTTCATCGAAATCGGTTCACTCTATCAAAAGATATGATTAATTTGGTGAATTCAAGAAGTAAAATATTACGACACGCAATCTGTTTACTTTTGAAATCTGTACATTTGAATTTTGTTCTTACACGTACATTTGAATATATGTATATATTAGTTGACCGGCCTATTATTATCAATCTTTACACAGAAAATCACACCTTTATAAGTAACTTCGGAAGAAAAATAAAATTTTATGAAAATTGTGTTTAGCCAGGGTTAAAGTAGCTCCATCTGTGGTAAATAAAATACATCAAATTTGTCAAAGGAGCGAGGTGGTAACAATTAATTACCATTTACATTCATAGCTGGAGTTGTGCATTTTCCGTAATTCACCTAATTTAAACAGGGGTGTAATTTTTCGATAGACATTTAAATAGTGTTCGTCAGTTTGCCGTGCACATCAAAATCCTTACCTTGATGAAAGGAAAATTAATAATTCTTAGCCAAATTTAAAATGGTGCCATCTAAATTGTTTTTTGAACATTTATGTCAAAAATGATGACATTAGTGGAACAATTAATTATCATTAATTAGATGGAGTTGTGCATTTTTTCATAAACGTAGTTTAGCTTATCTTCTATCAATGTGGTGGCCTTAAAACAAATTACTTTGAATGGGTAGTATTAAGTAGACCTTCATTATTTTTTGGTGATGCAAAATATGTAAACTTAATCCTAGAAGAAATGAGGATCTATCTCTCGCAAGTGCTGCTAAGCGTGAGGTAATGTAGGCTTCTACTCGTATAGCGCACGTAAAATGCTTTATCGCCTCTGAAAACGTACAACATACGCGTCGCATACCAGAGACATGCTTACTTTCAACTTCTGATCGCAAATACACTGTTAACGATTACGAACAGTCTCAGTAAGACCCGAGCCAAGTCTAAAAAAAACACCTTTTATAAATAATATACAAAACTATGTTTGAAATCATTCAATTACAAAGACAGAATTGTTCTCTGTTGCAAATCCTATCCACCTATATCCTATCCTAATCCACCTGCAATGCATGCTGCATTGTACAAAAACCAATGTTATCCTATTCGAGAAGTCAAAAGAGTCGGCCTTCCAACGACAGCTTTTGCGCTAACATAGTGTCAGTACCTTCAGAATTACATTCATCGTTGAATGACTGAATACATCGTAAACGTCCTCCGCAAGAGAACGAACGTTTGTGCTATACATAAAGGCGAAATTTTCCCGGTGTGCGGTAGTAACAAACAGTATACAACACTTATGTTTCTTTTGATTTGCTGGCTCCACCAAGAACTGACAAATTGCGAGCTTACATTTTGAAAATCTTGACAAAACTGTAGGTTTCAAGTACAAATACATGAATTGGACTCTCACAGATACGTACATTTTGCCTATTCGTGAACTAATGCAAATATTTCGGTGTCCCGCCATAGTGAGTGAGTGCACATAAAATCCCCGCCATACAAGTGTTTCTCCTCTGTACTGAAATTATCCTATCCTATGCGCCAGCCTGATGACTCATGTCATCATTCATCCAGCTATTCCCCAACTATGTTGGTGTTGGCTTCCAGTCACCGAATCTGATTGAGTACCAATATTTTGCTTGGAGCGACTACCTATCTGATCTCTTCAATCCAGTCAACTACACAACACGTTATCCATGGTAAGACTGACAGACTTTCTGGCTTCTGATTAGTCGCAGCAGCTACAGAAAATGTACAAATGACAGCTTTGTCAGACTCAAAGCATATATACCTATGAAGATTATACCTGTTTCCTGTGAGAATTACTTACGTACCATACGAATTAATTTTCCAAATTGGCTAACTACATAGATCCAGAGATTTCACAACGTCACAAACTTTAGATAGTTCTTTTGTTAAATAGATAAATGGTCACACATCCTCAACACAACCTTGATCAATGAATCTTTGCGGCTGCTAAGTAGTAATCCTAATCATACTGTCACGTGAAAGAATGCACCTACGGGATAAGTAGTATTTTGACGATTCTGTATTGCCGACGCAGACGAAGTTGCGGGCAACAGCTAGTACTTACCTAATTTAAATGTTTAAAGTTTTTTTAATCTGTAAACTTCCGTTTGTCTCATGTCGTGCAGGTGGAAGAAATAAAACTTCTTATATTCAAAAACATATCGCAGTTTATTACAGACGTGTTTGAAGTAAATTCGATGACTCAACATATCGAGATGGCGCACACCAATGTTGCCATATCAAATAAATTAAACATTAAATCGTGTAACAGTTGTTAAATAAATCTAATTCTTCATAATATTATCGCTCGCGTGCCTCTTTGGTGTCTACTAGCTAAATAATACAATAATTATATACATTCTCATAGAATTACATTTTAATAGTTGCAATATTGTGGACGTTAATACAAGAGAAATTGTTCCAACACCTTCCAAAATATTAACAGAAAATCATACTCCATACAGTTATCCCAAATAGTTTTCGTGCACCCACTGAAACTTGTGACAATACATTGGAAGGGAAACAGTTTTCTTCACGGCTTTAAGCATCATTATCGGCTTTGACTTATTTACCATAGCATTTACATTAGGCTATTCATTAATGTTGCCACAAAACATTAAAATAGCAAAAGCTATAATGATCTTCAACTCACTTGTGACTTCTCAATTTCATAGCCTTTTGACTTTCTTACTACAAAAATATATCTTCAAAATATTCTGGGTCCTTCAGTGACTTACAATTAGGCCTATTATTGCCTCGTTAGGGTAATTTACAATCGTTATTGCAACAACTCTTTGGTTTCACACTCACTGAGAACCCTGACTGACAGGCTTTCGGAGTACTATTTCGTTATTTTAATCCTTACGGCTTATGAAGACGTGGTATTTTTATTGTGATACAAAATAAAAATACCCAGCTATCAATCACCCTTCAATTCCCTCCACTCCATCAGTCAGGGCCCAAAGCTTACACCAAATACCTCAACAATCCATAATCCATATTTACACTTTACACAAAACTGAACCGTATTTACACTTCACAAGAGTCGCTTTCTCACTGTTCCATCTAGGTGCTTACGGCCTTTGGCACGGCACCGTAATCGTCTGAACCGGGCTAAGTACACGGCTAGTCAGATGTATAGATAGTCATTCTTTGTTTCCCTACAGTAGCTGATGCTGGGGAACTTGTAGACGGGGCTGTATCTTCTCTTCTCGCCTTCAGCTTCGAGGGAGAGAGCTGACAACGCTCTGGAAGGTTCCTCGTCTTCGGAGGGGGTTTCCTCGGGGACGGGCAGGGTGCGGGGCGGGAGGGGCGGCGCCCTCGGGTTCCTCCGCACCCTGAAGTGGCAGTCGCTGTCAGAAGGCCAGGCGCGCTGCACCATTAGGGGAAGGTCGTCAGGGTGTAATTTTCGCTCGTACTCCTGCGAGGGACTGACCTGAAATGGGAGAAAAGAGTGAACATTAAAAACATTGTTTAAAAAGTTATAACGTAAATTGAACTCAACATATTTATTAAAAATGAAAAAGATCTACACTTGCAACAGAACTGGACTACTTTTAGCATTTTATCCGAATTCAAGATACTCGTAGTACAGTCGACAAATTAATTAAAAAAGGTGCTTTGAATTTAATTCTGCTACTTACTACAGGTACTAGGGAATCATAAGTGCATTGAAACCAGATATTATGCATAAGCGACTTTACTACTTTAGCTAAATAACAAATTTACAACAAAAATAATGGTACCTATTGAAATTGTTTGTCATTGTTTGTCACAAGTACTAGGGTAACAGAACCTTGCAGAAGATATTCGCATTACTAAGTAATGTCTAATGCAAATCTAACAACTAGTGATCTAATTTCAAATGTCGATACACACCTCATAGAGCGAGAACCTCTCAACACCCTCGTTGGAGTCGTAGCAATGGAGTAGGATGGCCAGCACCTCGTCAGCCGTGGTCCTCTCGCTGGTGAGCAAGCACTTGTACTGCGAGGAAGACATCAGCGCCGAGTCGTAGATCTTGATCAGACCGCCAGGACGCATCTGTAGTGAGAACCTGAAAGTTACAGGGAAATTATTAGATTATGGTCTTTTGGCTTAGGATCCTACAGATTACGTAACAATGAGCAAAATGGGGATTGTAATTACTCTCTCAAATGGGGAAAGTTTCGGTTAGTTTCTTATTGTGTATATTTGTGTCTTTTTTGTTTGTCCTAAAACACGATACATCTATCGGTCTATCTAGGTGCCTTTTTGCAAAAAAAGTAAGTAAGTTGTTTTTGAAGTCAATCCTAGATTCTCAGTTTTTGATTTATCAAAAATATGTCCAAGGTATAAACATAATAAAATTAAAAATAACAACTAAAATTGTCTACTCTTTGTTTACCAATTCATAGTCACTATAATGAACCTTGCTTACTGAATAGTTCATTCTCACGGTTTGTCTTGACTAACGAGCAATATGTATACATTTTTTCTCAGTCTCGGAGGCCGTTCCAGCTCTAAAGATAAATATAATTTATTACTTTTGCTAATTATTTCGGTGGGTTGAAGTCTGCATAAATGAAAATTAACTATTGCATATTTTTTATAGTTTAGGCGTCGAACGCCTACTTATAACACGAATAATACATAATATAGGTACTACAACAATAATAATCCTTGATTTAGTACCTGCACAAAAAACTACCCCTTGTTTATTTCAATATAACGCACTCATAAAATATTTCCAAAACGCCTATAAACCTACTAAGACCCACGTCTAACTATACGAATGGCCCATTTAATACTCCATAACAACTCAAGTTAATCCAACAGTATGTACTTTAACTGTCAACACAGAGTAACACGATACATATGGTCAATAAACGCTAAGAGACGTCTTTTCGTAGTTTTTATAATTTTTATTGCCGCCATGTTTACGGAACGAGAATAGACCGCGTGCCGGAAGGGACATAAGTAGATTCTTTTTTGGTACACCGGGACCACCGGCCCGGTGCAACGGCGATGGCCGAAGGGTTCTGTTGACCGATGCCGGGTTAAAAATATAATTCTAAGGAAAAGGGGTCTTGCTGATTTCGTTGCGGGCTATGTCAATTGTTTTTGTGAAAAATGGGTTTGTTAAGGAGTGATTTAATTATGACATAATAGAAGTAAATGCATAAGTACATAATAAATACATAGTAGCAATGTTGCATTAATGACGTGGTTACATTGCATCATTATTTGTTCTTCAATGAAATAAAAAAACTAGACGCCATGGGACTTAGATCTAAATAGGAATCATCACCTTCATTCATAGAGACCTAATTCCACACTATCGGTCTTTATTAACAGTCACGCTAAAACTGAACAGTAAACAAGGTTGACCAGTCACGCACACTACATAAAAAAAATCAATCACAGAAAAATACTTACTTGGAATACCCCTTCGGATGGCACGCCTGCAGAGCCGCAGGTCTGGCATCGTCATCCAGCACGAGTGTGGTCCTGAGGCCCGCAGCCCTCACTCTGACCTCCATGCTGAGGTAGAACAGCCTCGGGTCTCTGTGCCTCATGCGGAACTTGCTCAGGAGTGTGCCGACCACCTCCTGCGCGCGAGTGCCCCACGTCACAGACAGGGTCTTATACTCAATGTCTGGTCGGAGACAACGCGCGTATACTTTGATTGTCGTCTGTGGACAAAGAGATTTTATTTATTAGTAACTTGCAATATGCTGTCAACGTCACAGAACATATTTGCTCATAGTCTTAGGACTGATTGCAAATTAAAAGCAGTTTTTTTCTGCATATTCATTTCTTGCCAGCAGTTGTAGTGCAATTCAAAGGAACCAATTATTTTTATAGGTTATTCGAAAGTTATAGTGCGTAGTCGGTTAAACATTGTCAACTGGATGATTTCCACTGTTGAATGGCCTCCCTTAGTTAGGGTGACGCAGGTGTATATTGCCACGGTTGGCTGGGAGGGTGGTGTCATAATATTAGCAACCCTATTAAAATATGGGGCAGGTATTTGGGACATAACGACATTGACAAAATGTAGAAATGTAATGTAACCTTGAATCGTATAATTCTGCGGAATTAGAAGGCACAGGTCATTTAGCTCCCCTATAGGTAACCAATTTAACCAGTGCTTTACCAGACTGTTTTAGAAATGAAATAGCTTTAAAAACTGATTGAACAAATCCGCATTTTCACGATAAATATTGTCGCTGTTGGAGAGATAATCGTTTTTTGCCCGGAGCTTGCGCTGATAAAATTCAAATTTTAGGTCATACATGTAATTTTGAGCTGTTATTGATAAGCAAGGCAAACATAACGGACTTCCGTTTTTAAGGAGCAAACTGTGTGAACTGCTAATATTTATCTGTGTAAACAAAAGATAAATTATACAAAAAGAAATCTTGCAAATAAAATTTGACCTCGTCGGTAGAGTTCATGTGAGAAAACCCCTGTCAAATAATGTAATCGACGTTTTGAATTACGTATCATAAAACAAATAATAATTGAGGAACGTGTAAGGTATTCAATTCCTCAAGGTTTATGAGCTTCAGGTAACACAATAGATGTGCAAAATTCAAGGTATCTACATAAAACCGGGTATAGCACAATGCGTGATTCTGAACACTTAAAACTCCGGATTGAAAGACTCAGTAATACGCCTTTCGAAACTTCGCAAAACCGCTAAACAAATCGCAGGCAAAACAAGATAGTCAAGTACAGTAACTAACAACCAATAAAGTTATTATTCCGTGTAACAGAATGCAAAGATTGCAGAATATCCAGTTCCCACGCGAGTCGTTCTCACCGCACAATAAGAACAGAATTGCACAAAAAATATGAATTAAAAGCACATCGGATGATTTTGATAGTGATAGATTTAGTGTTATAGGTGACTCACATGAATGTTATGGGGGTGCAGCGCTAGGCGCATGCGCGGAGCCGGGACCGGCGCGAGCGCAGACATGACGTGCGTGCGAGGCGACGCGCGGGACACACTGAGCCTTGAGCACAGAACTGCGCTCTACAGGGGGTTACATTGCAACCAGCTGTCGTTTACTTCCTCATTTTATTGATGGAGGCAGGGAATGTCGAGATTTCTATAGATTCAGGATGTTGGATCGACATTGATTGGAATCTGTGTTTCATTACCAAATGTGTTCATGACTTCCGATGGAGCTTCCGATGAATGATGGAGCTTTGATGGGTAAATGTTCTGATAAGCTAGCATTATGTTATTGTACCACAACAGATAAAATTGGCGAAAATTAAACTGAATAAGGCTGAGCTTAACTACAATTCTTGAAATCGAAAAGTGCACGTGAGAAGCTTTTCTCAAGCTTAATTGCGATTCAGTCAATCTCACAATGATTTTTAAAATTACAACTTCAAAATAAATGAAAAATCCATTAAAACAAGCAGTATAAAACATAGAACTTGCAACAAGACCTGACTTGGCGCCGGAAGCTCCCACCCCCATACAAAGGGTAAGTCGACACCTGTCCCTTCACGGAAACCAAACCGAGGCCCGATCGATGGAACCGAACGCGTACTATTGGGACCGTGTGAATCTTCCAACACATTTCGCAAGTGGCCAGGTGCTTCAAAACCCAAAGATTTGTTAAACGTGGGAGAATTTCCGAAATGATTTAGGACCTCTTCAATTTCGAAATGTTCGGTTTTTTCGAAGGTTTTTGTAAGGAGCAAGATGTTATCAGAAACCAATTTGGAATGGAAAAGTTCATCGAACTGCATTTTATTATAACAATAAAAAGATGACAGTGCAAAATTATTATTCATAAAAAATGGGCTAACGTGAACCAATTCATTGTGAGATATCTTCAACTGAACGTGAATCCTATGTGCTATTGTGCTAAATACCACGTCCTAAGTTCGCAATATCCTGACAATTTACATACAATACCATGCCGAAGTCGATATTTTGAAAAAACCTCGTTCATGAAAGTTCTACAGCTTAATCAAAGAAAGCACCGGTAAAAGTGGTCATCTTTCGTCTCCACTGAACTTGAACTGGTGACTCGACGAAGGAAACGCAAAAACTATCACCGGACGGCCCAGGAATGCGGTACTGGCAGCCAAACTTAACCACCATAAGTCTAACCACGGAAAAAAATTGAACTAAATACGCAGTAACAACTTAGAAGGGTGTACTTGACAACTAGCGCCTCGGTGCGGGTCAACTTACGTTGGTCAATGACAGGTTAGAAAATGTGATAAAAAGTTTTATACCTTGCATTAGACATCCTTGTCACAAGGCTATCGGTTATGGCCATTTGTTAGCGCATGCTTTAGTTTTAACGAGCATGCTGTTCAAGTTGTTCGTTCCAATCTCCTGTTCCGTTCCAAACGTAAGAACATGTCAAAACATCCGTTCTTCTTTTTCTTTTGTCGGGTAGTATTATTAGTGTAATCAGGCAATCGACTTTTCTCCGTCATCGTCATATACAGTAATTATTACATCGACTTCAATAAATCGGTCACTGGTTTAAAAAAAATGCTTCAAATTCTGAATACCTGCACCACTGTGATAGCTCATTCCGCTCAGCAAAGATTGGTAATTTCTCTATCGTTCTTAAAATAGACATAAAGTAGCACCTATTATAAAACAATAAGTCTAAAAGACCAATAATGGTCCTATGCCTCAAATTGCTTGTAATGTGACCACATCGCCGCTGCAACTCCCGCGCGTACAGCGTCAGACACATACATGCGTTCTGCACGATACTTTAACATTGTTGTGGTAGTTCATTTGTTAACATGTAGATGGCGTTGTGTGCTTCATATTTGTTTTATGAATGTTGATGCTTAGATAAATTAAAAGATATGTACTAATTGATATGATATCTTTGTTATTACCGTGAGTTAAGGGAATTCAAGTTTAGAGACGTAATTAAATTAACAGATACCTTTATTTCCAATGCAGGCAACTTAAGTATACCCACATACTGATAATGGTAACTGGCCTTTACAAAACGATCGGTAACCACCATAATATCTATTCGTGACAAGAGCACGTGTTGCTAATGAAACAGTTTGTTCTGCCCACGCGCAGGTTGCTGGGTTAACACCTGCAGTAGGCGTTTTATTGTATCTACAGTTGTTAGGCCGAGTTGAAGGTGTTCCTAGTAATGTAATGTCCACCTACGTATAATGAATACACATGTTTCAATGTTGCCGACTTGCCGACAAAAGATGAACAACTGAACATCACGTCCCTACCTAAAGCTTTGCGATTTGCCAAAATTACCCAGAAATCTCAAAAGAATTTAATGAAATTGAAGTAAAGACCTATTTCAACATAGTATCCAAAAATACAATATTAAAAGACGGTTTTGTGGGTATCCATACCTACAATCAAATGGTTAGACTATCTATTTTTGCCAACTGTACTAACTTATGACTAATCACCTCACAACATATTTTTCAGGCTTGTAGGTATACAACAGAAAAGTAAATGTAACAAGTTTTCTTTTAAAAACCAATTCTATTGTCATCTCCACTTAATCCAAAATTCACTGTATCGCTAATCTGAGCTCCAAAAATATCCAGTACTTTACAATCCGTATTGTAAGCAAGTTATCAGATGTTCTACTTATTCGTTACGGTAACGGTACTAAGTTGAGCAGTACCCTCGGGCCAAACAATCTAATTTAAACAAGAACTGCAAACAAGCAGGATAATACTTAGTTTTACCGTTAATAGTAATTCGGTGGATGTAATCGGCGACATCGTTAAAGTGAGGTAATAGCAATTTTGTTTGAACGCAGCTTTTTTTGTAACATAATAGTTGTCGAGATGTTCGAATATAAATGAGATGCTTGTCGATGACTTGATTTCTTTGATGAAAAAACTTGCTTGCTTTTTGAAAAAAAATACAGTATCTTCTGAATTAGCTTCCAAAGTTACAATAAAAGTGTAACTCCTGTAACCATTTCATCAAAAAAAAAATTGCTTTGGCATGAAGTTACCGCCATTGAGTTTAATTATGTACTCATTCAGCTTCATTTATTTAATTAGTCCAGCAGACACACTAATTTTATTTTACGTAAATACATAATCATTAAAAGAGATAATCATTGTACCCAAAGGTCAGTGACACTCACTAAGTATCCCAACTCACCCCAGAACTCACTCTCACCACTGGCAATCGGCTACTGTGGTAGCTCGGTAAGTGAGCAAACATCCGCTGCGCAGGCGCAGCCGGGCGCCGCACGCGCCGTCGCCGCCTCAATTAACACGGACAGACGCTTTTGATACTTTGAATATTTTTTTAAGGGTTTCAATCAGTGACTCGTTGGGTCGAAAGACTCTCATACAGAAAGGTAACGTAGTATAATAAAATACTAGCAAAAGTATCCGCAGTGCTTCTTTTAAAAATAAGAAAATATCAAAGGGTGTCATTTCCCGCTAATGTCGTTTAGTAATTTCGTGATAAAATATGCGCGTTTGAATTAAAGTGACAGTCTAATGTGGGAAATTGGGCGAAATGTTTTCCTGTCCATTACTCCGTCTGGGCGATCGTAAATATGCAAACGGACGGACGGACGGACGGCGGCGGCTAAACTTCATTGAAAACATCACAGTAGCACGCGTTATGGAATTAAACGATGAGGCCATGAAAACAGCGGTTTGTAACTTATGTTTGAAACAAATAGCCCGCATGATACAATCAGTAAAATTTTTTGGCCGTACTTAATCATCACTCAAAAAAAAGTTAGAACAGTTTAAAAGTTAGAACCATAGATATCAGACTCAAAACCAAACTTACAGACATCCTCTTACGCATCGATCAATTAAAATGGAGATGGACCGGACATATGATCCGATGCAAGAAGGAAAAATGGAGTAAACAGGTAACAGTCTGGTACCCAAGAGACGGGCTTAGGAAGTGAGGTCGCCAAGTGAGAAGATGGGAGGATGAGCTAAGAACGACCCTGGGTCCTCTTTGGATGAGAGTGGCGGAGGATAGAAAACAGTGGAAGGAGTTGGAGGAGGCCTATGTCGAAAGGCACACCGAGCGAAGAGACATACTGTAAATGTTATGAGTGTTGCATGAATAGTTTTAAGTAGAAAGTATTGTATCTTAGTTCGGAATAAAGGGCTTATTATCTAATCATCACTCTTTAGAAATAATTAAAAATCTAAAACGTTGTGTTAGTCCTTCGGTACATAGTTTTTTACATATGTAAATTGACTTTAACGATATCCTTTCTTTCTAACTTTACCAATGATCAATCTCAAAATCACAATTTAAATTCATACAAGCACAAGTTAAGACTTAGAAAATGTACTAACATTAGATTATCGTATAACTCTTGTGTAAACCGCTGACTTCGTGTCTCGTACCACAGGACGCCGCTAAATTGGGCTGAATGAGGTGTGACGTTAACAGCAGGAAATTAGGAAATGGGAAGCACGGCCGATCGTGACGGTTTTTGTCCGACCCGGTTATAGACCGGAGCGGCGCGCGTATCCGCCGGACCGGGTCTTACCTAATTATAATTGATTGCACCGATTTGTGGATTACCCGGTGATGCGGGCGAGTGAGCGCACTTGAATCGTGTAAGTTCGGATTATGTTCAGTAATGTTTATAAATAAGTAATTAGTTGTGCGATACATTGATTGATTGATTTTTGGAGAAAGGAATCATTCGAAGTCTTCAGAGTAGCACAGCGGTAATGGATTTGATGGAATGGCATGACTACGGTATAATTGCACCATTCGATAAGAAGCTAGATCTGAAATTATTTCAACCTTGAACGACATAAGTCAACCCGCAAACATTACCATGCTATACTATATCCAAAAGCTTATCACAAACTTAAAAAAAACTAAGATAAAACATCGATAAAACTAATAATAGATTCCAACGTGCACCAAACGCCCACATCTCTACAACATTTCACGAACCCATTTTAACCCGTAAATTGCTTCAAAACTAATACAGTACGAATTTAAGCATTAAGTTCAGATAATGATAACAGAGCAGTGACAGGTTAATGGCCCATCTTACGGGTTACGCCCACACTGGCCATAGTTAACCCACTTCTTGCAATTGAGTTTACACGCAATGGTCGATACGGTATAGATAAGTTTTAACTTTTAGATATACGAAGTTGCGCTGAAATGGTGATGGTTGAGATTAGAAAAACGCAATAGTTTTTTGGAGGAAAAGTGACCGATTTGCTACCATTTTGTGTCTTGAGTATTACGTTTAGGTAAGTTTTGGTTTAAATCACAGTTTAAATACGTCAACATTATGATTGAAATCGCAGTAAATGACATAAAATAGTACAATTATTTCAAAAGATGCGATGATCTCAATAAAAAAATCAATCTCAATCTCAGCAGAATGATGATGTATGAGGTATACAATATGATGTACAAGTTTCTTCATATTACAAAACGCAATACATTCTTACTAGGAAAATCAAACATTACCATTTTAATGACGAAACAGAAAGTACACACAACTAAAACATTGGTTCAGCACCATCGGTCACATGCGTAGGAAATTAGCGAGGCCATTACAATTACTACAATAAACGCTAGAAATTGCAGGAAAATGGCACTGGACAGGAAACGCACAATTATTCCATACTTACTTAATTATATTGTTATTATATTGCATGATGTCTGTGAAAGTATGTTACGATATTCGGAACTGAACAATATAATATTTTGCTTATATTTCCGAATGTTGAAACGATTAATATACAGCGAGCACCTAAAAATTAAAAATAATAAAGAAGAAAAGCATGAATTGACATTAGAAATGCAGTGTGTTAGTAAAAATGCAGAATTTCAATACGAATACAAGAAACGGCTCTGCAAAATATATTGAAATTACAAATAACATAAAAAAGAAAACTGTAAACTGACTCCCCACAAAAAAAAATATTTAACACTTTATCTAGAAAACCGTTCCAAAATGAACGCAATCTAAAGTGCCATCACCCGACATTTAACCCCTGTAACTTTGTCCCATCGACAATTTTACCATCATATTCAAAAACACTGAAAAACCAACTCTATTCCCTTGTAATATGGCATAAGTAAACTGAATAATATAAGGTGGTATTTCACTGCAGTGTCGCAAGACTGCTTCAAAGAAAATGGTCGTGATCTAAGCAGTAATGGGATTTGATATGCTCTCGAAGACTCGATGTTAATCCGTGGCAATCCTTTTAATCCTATTAAGTTCAGTTTAAATGATTACAGGAGTTTAACCCGTTATGATGCACCAACTCATAACACCAATTCTTAGTTTACTTCTTTCTTCTACTCTATCTTTCACTATTAAACTTCATCTTAACATGGCAAAAAGTCAAGCAAAACATTGGCACATTTTCGTCTTTTTAATTTATTAGAATCACACCTGGATTTCGAATTCCTTTCATTAAACAAAAACTACGAACTAAATTCAATGACCTATTCATTCACAAACGTCCCAATTCATTCAACCTTTAAAACAATTGAGAGCTAAACCAGACGAATGCGCAAAAAGCATTGCCCGCTTTCAAACAAATGGTTAAAACATTGACTTACGAAACTTCAACGTTCGGGTCATAAAAACAATTGAATATAAATATAAAAAGCTCTCTTACGAAAGAAGGGACCACTTGAGACCTGACCTAATCTATAGCATATGTAGTTAAAATACAGATACAGAATTTAAGCAGAAGGATCATTCTTCCAAAAAGTTTCTTAAGAATTTACAAGAATGAAAGTGGTATATAATTTGGGATGTCGTGGTCCAGGCTCTCCAAGATTTTGCAGTAAATTGAGCAAACTTTAGAATAATTCATAGTGGTCATAGTGAATTGTTGGCAGATATCATTATAAAACATCTCCATTTCGTATACCAGAAAACTAAAAATTAAAAAACACCTTTAAATGATTGCTAAAATGTGTTCTTCGCTATGTTTTACTATATTCTTTTTGCTAGAGCTGGTCCTTCTGCCCACATCACATTCTTACATATCTATTTAAGTTTTATAGCTCGTCCGTCACATACGACAGACAACTGGATCAACATTGAGGTGCGAGCCCACCGGGGCGTTCTCCTAAATGCCATAAACCAGCCCCTTTGATGATAAGTGCTTTGGTAACAAGAGCATATGGGTCTTGCTAAGAGGACTCTTATGTGAGGAGCTGAAATAGATCAGACAGCTGATGCAAGCTAGTTTTTCGTGGTGTAGGTAAGTGAAGACTTTACAATCCGATTTAATGATCGTGGAGAGGGAAAAGAAATAAATCACCTAACTAAAGGAAAATAAAAGTTACTTGTAACTACCAAATTGTTTGATGTAGACGTGTGCTTTATGCTATAATGGATTGGAAAGCACAAAAAAATATTGTTCTGTATGTGAATACATATTTTCCATTCGCGCTACAATTAAGTTAAAGCTACAGACACCATCAACACAACAAACACATTTATCTACAGTTAACTCAGGATGTCATCACACAAACGTATCATTAATATCATTAAACAGACGTCTGTCCTCAACCTAGTAGTTGAAACAACAATAATAATTATTCTGAAACAAAGCCGCCATTACCTTCAGCTGGCTCACCTGCACCAGACACCATTATTACCAGACATATGCTGACAGCCCTTTATAAACCGCAGAGCAAAAACTCCTTGGTCCTTACAACACTAGGGCTGGCTGGTTGTGATCTGTGAAAGTTTCGGCTGAGGAATAGAGCGAGCGGTGTGATTTATTGTGTTTTTCGTGACAGGGTTATGAAGGTTTAGAAGCGTCTAATTTTAAGGTTTCAATTGTAATAAGTACTTCCAAAAATTTTAAAGACACAACGAAGGTTAAATATTGATCTTACTCGTAAGTATAATTTTCTTGATTAATTGCAAAAAATAAAATAAAGTAAGCCGTAAAAAAAGTAAGTTTTGACAGAGAGGCTTAGTTATGATTCAAAAAAGCTATAAAATATTAAAAATTAAATAATATAGGCATATAACTGGAGCTTAACTTTAAAAAAACCTACCCTTTATCCAAACCACTACCTCAAAAGCTCAACCCTACATCATAAAGAGTATAAAGACAGCCATTTAACAAAGCGGCGCGGGCGCAAAAAACAAGAAGCGCGCGCGCAGCACGTGCGCCGCGCCAGGTGCGCAGGAAGTCATGCTCAATCACTAACATCACAATCTCGGCTTCCGTAGCTTGACGCGGGGTTGAGTAAATGTATCAAAGGGCCAAAAAGGAATCAACTTAACTTAATATGAAGAAGATACTGAAACATAGAGAACTGATAAAATATGAAGTAGAATATATATGATGGTTCAGAAATCAGATTTGTTTTTAAATTAATTAACCTATTGGCCCTCCGCCTATGATTCAATAATTTGTAAAAAAGAAAAATATTAATTGGATTTTATTTAAACACGTGCTAATGTTAACAACGATCAAATATAAAACAGTATTGTCAGCACCCTCGTGTCTTCATGTTTTGACAGTTAAGGGTGGTAAGTACCCATGAACCACGAATCGTTGTTTTAAAATAGCTGTAAAAGATTGTCAGTCAGCTGCCTCTCCTGTCTACCATGTGTCGTTCAATGAAGTTTCAAAAATTACCAGATTACGTCGAACTTTTTACTTAGATTAACTTTTATTCAGAGCAATATACCGTTTAATTTTTTACCCACAAATAATCACCGTTCAATGATTTTCACGAAAAAACATATTACTATCGTCCTACTTAATAGTAGTGGCGAAAAACTTAATAATTTTTGTAACATGAAAATTCAAGCAAAAACACTTTTTTTGCATTAAATACCAGGAAGTTGGACAGTTATAAATGTTATGAGACGCAAGCTTTGAAAAAATATTGAGGAAAAACTTACAGTTTATAGAGAGCATATCCATTAACCTGAATTCTGGAAATCACATTCCATCACGGGTTATATAATAATTGTTAAAAAGTACCCATCTTACTTAAATTTATGGTGATCATCAGCCAAAATATACACTGGCCACGAAAAGACCAACACGGCGTTACGTAGCTCGCCCGAAGCGAATTCCATCAACCAACACAAGGTTACTGTTCTACGACGTCTATGATAGATAACGCACTAATTACATGTTTATGGAATAACCACTGTTATGTAATACTGAATGGACTGGATCACTCCTCATCTGTATTTAGAATAGATTAAATACTCCCAAAAGAGGAGAAAAAAATAGTCAGACGTACTTATAGCGCCCAGTTACGAAACTTCTACATCTGGCTACAGCACTATGTTAACTGTGTTTTCATGCACTGACCATTATAATATCTGCTAACGACATAATGGACAAACGATTTATTGCCACAACAGTTATGCTGGGCCCGTGCAGCTCATTCATCTATATTGGCATTAATGGCACTTTGTACGCATGCCTTTGCCTCGTAGAATGCAATTGAAAACCTATTCGTTTCAACTGTCAAACTCGAATTCAACTGTCAATTGAGATTGACAGTTAATGGCTTCTGTCGTTGACTTTTGATCGTATACAAAGACCAATGATGATACTTTGCTTAGTTTATCGAACATTGATTACATTGTTCAAGTATTTAGATAAGAGCTTCCTAGAAACACGTCATGTAATAACGCTTCTACAGTTTACTATTTTGATGAACAGATCTAAGATAAAAACTCTTTTTATTATTTTAATGACCACTTCAGTAGTTCAGTCGAAATGTTTTCTGTCATTTAATGTTCTAACACTTCTCGTAAATTCTTTGGCAATACTAATTGGATGATCCGCTCTTCCATTTAGTTATATATAAAAATACATGGAAACGCAAAAATAATTGAGTTATAAAAAAGATGAAAGCATAAAAAGCTGTGTCCCACGCCTACCCGAACCTACTCGTAGCTACCGCAGCGACAAAATGGAAATGATGCGTGCAAGCTTAAGATCTTAACTTTAAACTTTTTTATTGAGAAGAAATATATTTCAAATAGTTTTTTAAATGCCACTAGTGAAGTTAAGATATGCTAATCTCTTACTTTAATGTCTGTTGTACATCACACAATTGTACAACTTTTATGTAAGCTACCAAAATCGTCAATAACATGGACGATCCTAGTTTAGGAAAAATCCTTACCTATACAAAAACCACGGTACCTATGCTCTTTTAATTCCTCAATCTTTGCCTGTTCAAAAAATCCAAAACAATTAACACAACTGTGCCTATATTGCACCAAATAGTCGCAGCGCTTTTGCGAAATCAAGGAAATATAGAGACATTATAATCGTACGACCACAACCCAGATGCTTGAAAGTGCGACTAATCGCAAATCAACATGTTCCGAGCTTCAACTTGTGACCACTTGAGGTAATTTGTATTGCATTGTGTAAACTCGGTTTATTTACACAGGTATAAGATAGTAGATATTTAATTCTTGGACTTTTTAAATATCAATGTGTCAATATTGCATCGGTTATTTACTGTAAGAATGTAAAAAAAAAAAACAAATAAACATCGTTATGAGATACGGAATACTTGAAAGAAACAAATCGTCTCAGTGATTTAACCGCGAAAGCCTGACTTCAGCTGGACAAAAGTCCAAATAAAAAATGTACTTTTTTTTGGGAAAAATGTACTTTCGCGTATGTACTTATTATTCATTCTAAGATTAAATTAATATTGAAAAATACATGAACGGTTTAAGAGTTAAAAGTCTTAACCAATCACAATGATTTCACACAGGCCCGCCGCTAGCTGTTTGTTCGCCCGCGTGCAAAACTGATTATGCCGCCCTACGACTACATACGTTTTGTCAAAAAATATGCCGGATCCAGGGGGTCCGGATCCCCCTCCGCCCATTCATATCCATCTTACAGTCCAACAGAAAAAAATATGTACATGCACCGCTCTGATTGCAGAAAACCCACCTACTTTTGGATAAATAACTATTGCAATACATAACATATATTACACATAACTTTTTATTTACTTGAAATGTTCAGAGTAACCTAAGCAGTCCTGGGTTAGCCCATAAGCAAACTAAGCAATTGCTTAGGGCATCAATGCAGTGCAATCATTACCCAAGTGGCCCCTATGTATTGAAATATTGTGATTAACGCACTTAAATATTTATAACAATGTTTAAAGTCAGTAAAATATGTTATTTGGTGGATTTCCCGTTGAAAAGTCAACTTATAAGACACATGTCATATGTAGGGAAGCGCGAGCGGAGCGAGCGCGAAAATTTTTTAGTCTAAGGACACAAAACTAATAAAAACCACTGTAAATTAACAAAGCAAAGTCAAAAAGTAAGATATGCACAGAAGTGAAGTGCAAAAGCCGCGAGCGAAGCGAGCGCGATTTTTTCCTTAGAGTTTTCTTGAAGTAAACATATCATAAAAAAACCATAACGGACGTGCGCGAAAATTGTTTTTTCGGAATTGAATGCCTCAATAATTAAACAAAGATAAAATGCGATATTTGACATGGAGCCGCGAGCGCAGCGAGCGCGAATTTTTTTGGGGATGCAAAGGGTGAAACAGTCAAAATTGATAGGAGACGACCAAAGCTAGGGCGGCTTTTTCTGAAATTTTATTGGTTTAATTTTGCCGCCCCCGAAATAGCATTTGCCGCACGCTACGCCACTGGTTAAGAATCTTTAATTTTGAAAATGTCCTTACAACAGATGTACCTAACTGAAACCGGCAGTGTAAGTAATACTCTTAGCGCTATTGCTGAGTTCGGAAATATTGAAATCAAATCATAAGTAAAAAGATATTGTATTTTTAAACGGTTTTTTAAACGGTTTTATTTAGCTTACCCCGTTTGTTTTATTTATTATTTATTCATTCTTGGGTCAAATTTAGTAATTCAAATTTCACCCTCTTCCTGTCAACCGATTAATCTGAAATTTTGTATACACCTTTAATTCCGATGACAATTTAATATAGTAATATCAATAACATTGTAAATCAAATATGGCCGCCGGCACAAAATGGCGGATAACGTAGATTTTATCAATCCCATCAATATGGGTATCAAATGAAAGGGCTCAACAAGCAGAATACAATATACTATAAAAAATTGAAATCCAAGATGGCGGCCGCTACAAAATGGCGGATAACGTAGGTTTTATCAATCCCATCAACATGGGTATCAAATGAAAGGACTCAACAAGTAGAATACAATTTACTATAAAAAATGAAATCCAAGATGGCGGCCGCTACAAAATGGCGGATAACAATTTTTTATCAATCCCACCAATACGGGTATCAAATGAAAGGGCTTCACAAGTAGAAAACTGTCAGTAACTCCAGCGGGGCCCAACAGGGCCAAGGCCTGCCTGGGCTGCGAGATTGTTCGAAAGAGTTACCGCGGCCCTGGTACATAAAAGGCCTACGACGGAACAAAACGGTTTCTAGTCAAGAGTCTGACACTCCCTCACCGCTGCTGACCCACAGCAGGAGAGGTCATGTGATGATTTTTGGGGTTGTTAAAAAAAAAAGTATCTGGAAGGGCTACGTATTGAGGAATTAGATTGTAATAAATTGTCAGGTAAGAGACCGTGTAATAATGATACACTAAATGAATTAGATAGAATGAGGAATATTCGGTACGCATTTTCATTAAATACTAAAAACTAGAAAATAAAAAGTCGGTAAAAAAACTTTTAAGTTAAACGGTTTTATCTTATGTGCACTGAAAACTAGAAAATAAAAAAATAGTTACTTACCTGTCAACCTACGTAGGTGGTCCCGGTCATATTAAACTAAAATAAAAACGTGGGGCCCCTGTGAAATCCTACCTATGGCAAAGCATATCTTTATACTTTGGTAGATCATGAGCTCGGCGTTCGCTGGTGAAGCCGCTACGGCTGATTATTGATTCTCAAAATCTCCAGTTACGATTATAGTAAGTCGATGCAATCCACACCTATTATACCTCTAGAAGAAAGTACTACAGCAATAGTTAATGGGCCCCACGTTTTTATTTTAGTTTAATATGACCGGGACCACCTACGTAGGTTGACAGGTAAGTAACTATTTTTTTATTTTCTAGTTTTCAGTGCACATAAGATAAAACCGTTTAACTTAAAAGTTTTTTAAATATTACGTGATAACTCGCTAGATTTGCCGCCCCCTAGGACGTGCCGCCCGCGTGCTGTGCACGCGCTGCACGCCCGCTTACGGCGGGCCTGATTTCACATTATTTGTTTTTCAATAAAAGCCTTTTATATGCTCAACAATGTAAACCGGCTCCCTTCAAGCTGCGGTAAAGCCTCTCAACACATAAGTATATGTAGTGTTTGATCAACGAACTGACAGATGTGCGTTAATTGACGCGCATGCGTACAGAGACCGGCGCGAGCGCAGCATTGTGCGAGTTTCAGGTATAACACTAGTGATGTGATGTGCGCGGGACTTTCAACAAAATATAAAATTTATTTATATCTATACTTCTTAATCTGCCATATTTTATATCTATACTTACTAATATTATAAAGCTGAAGAGTTTGTTTGTTTGTTTGAACGCGCTAATCTCAGGAACTACTGGTCCGATTTGAAAAAATCTTTCAGTATTAGATAGCCCATTTAGCGAGGAAGGCTATAGGCTACTTTTTATGCGGGTTCGTGCCGAGATTCCCACGGGATGCGGGTGAAACCGCTGGCACGAGCTAGTTATGTATATGTATAAAGTGCAAGAGTGCTTGAGGCAAAGTGAATGCATTAAATAAAATGACCTTCACAACACCGTTCTAGGTAATGAATGACAATTTATAACATTAATCAAATATCTATTACAATCACATTATAAGCTTTTGAAAGGTAGTATTGCAACTAATGTTTCCTTTATATGACACATTAAATAAAAATAACGTAAACGGGCAGTGGATTTGGATCACAAGCACAAGACTAATATTATTATAATCCCGTAAACCATCTATTTCATACTCATCACTACCGGTCCGGTTTGTGCCCGGTCCGGTCTTCGTACCAGTACGATTGTGTTTTGTCCCAACAATTATCAACTGATAAACTATAAATGTGACTTTAAGCTCATAGTGTTTGTCTTAACAGTATCTTTATAAATGGTCAACTAAATCAATAAGACTAATGATATAAAACCAGATATGATGTCACCATAACTGCACCTTTCTGCAACCAATGCCAAACTTAAAAGTACATTTTGAGAAATCGTTTATTCGACTACCAAAATTGGAAATAGCGGCAACAAACTAGTTAATTTTGGTAAATGCCTACGTAATTAAATTGGGACAATGTTGTACATACAAACACAATTTATTCATTGTGCGTTAATTTGTACAAACCATAAGTTATTTCTACAGTTCGTCAAAAGGTCATATTCTGAGAATTAAAACAATTACAGTCTCTGACATTGAACTTATCATACGAACACACAAACAAGCTCTTTACGAATACTTTTACTAATGGTGGTAGGTATAGTATTGTTTATAGAACCAACTTTGTTCATAGACTTACTAAAATATTGTGTTTTAAACAATATTAGAATTATATATGTCGGCTCTTCGTTACCAACATCAGAAATCTCCATCGTTTACTCTAGCCGCAGACGCTTAGTTTATAATGAATAATAATGCCAGCACTGTCTTGAGTACACTTTATAGTAAGAAATAACAATTATGGTGATAAACAAACAATAAACTAAATTACGACGTCGAATTGAGACGATTCGCCTGGTGAGGGCGCGCGGGCCTTTTTCTTTATGTCAAAGTTCCCGCGCTGCTCCCAACTTGACGCTCCGTCAGAGTGACACTTCCTCAGCTGTCACTCTAATCCGACGTATTCTCATATTCTCTACGGCGGCGCCGACACGGCCAGACTGACAATCGTCCGTCCTCGGACGTAGTAGTTTAATGGCGTCCTGGAAAGATCAAAACAGTACACGGCTAATGATCCGCTCGTCCACCCTGACGAACATAATGCCATAATGTCTACCATAATACAGAAGCAACATTTTGCCCACACAACAACTTTACACACGGCGACTTTACATACTACAACTTTACACACCATAACTTCATACACCATAACATTACACACCACAACGTGGACCGGACGAGTGCGTCCCTTCGACCAGCCACCAAAGCGACATGGACCGGACAACACTGTCCCTTCGACCAGTTGTATAACACAAAACCACAAACATGGACCGGACGAGTGCGTCCCTTCGACCAACCGCCAAAGCGACATGGACCGGACGACACTGCCCCTTCGACCAGTTTGTCACAAGCATGGACCGGACGAGTGCGTCCCTTCGACCAGCCGCCAAAGCGACATGGACCGGACGACACTGCCCCTTCGACCAGCCTGTATAACACAACCACAAACATGGACCGGACGAGTGCGTCCCTTCGACCAGCCGCCAAAGCGACATGGACCGGACGACACTGCCCCTTCGACCAGTTTGTCACAAGTATGGACCGGACGAGTGCGTCCCTTCGACCAGCCGCCAAAGCGACATGGACCGGACGACACTGCCCCTTCGACCAGCCTGTATAACACAACCACAAACATGGACCGGACGAGTGCGTCCCTTCGACCAGCCGCCAAAGCGACATGGACCGGACGACACTGCCCCTTCGACCAGTTTGTCACAAGCATGGACCGGACGAGTGCGTCCCTTCGACCAGCCGCCAAAGCGACATGGACCGGACGACACTGTCCCTTCGACCAGCTTGTGTAACACAACATCCCAAACATAGACCGGACTGCACTGTCTCTCAACCTTGATCTATCACACATACTCATTCATAATACATAACACAGTAACTAACCTTTCTGTTATGGACAATCCTGCTCAGTATGAACTTCGACTTCATATTGTACATCTAAGGTGTCAGAGTCATAGAGGCTAAGCGTATCTGACCACGCAGTGAACGTTTCAGAATCAGCTGAAGCAGTGACCGAGTCTGCACGCAACATATCCCCGAAATTTGGAGTATCACCGAAATCATTACAGTTTTGTGTCAATTCATCCGACGCCGACACGGTCTCCTCTTCATTCAATAGGCTGTCAGTGATTTCAAGTAAACCGGTATGTCCCTTAGGTACTGGACGCAAGTTCTCATGAGCATATTTGTAAACGCGATTTGAACCGTTAATATTTTTCAGTTCGTAGCGATCATTTTCTAATACCGATGTTATTATGAATGGCCCTTTAAACTTCTTGTCTAATTTAGTTTGGTTTCGTTCACCGGTTTTGAGAAAAACAAAGTCACCCTTGGTGAATGGTTTGATATTAGCGCGACCACGATTAAACCGACGAGTGTCTGCTAATGCAGCCTTTTCGATATTATTTGACGCATTCTCTCTAACGGATTCTAAATCTAACCTTTTAATCTCCTCGTCCGATTGTGCGATAGAAATTTTAGACATACCCAATGATTGTGCGCGAATCCCGAACATTAATTCTGTTGGTGAGTATTTAGTCACTGTGGATTTCGTACTATTTAGCGCTAACTGAATATTGCCTAGTTCGTCACGCCATGTTTTGTTCTGTTCATTTTCTACTATCGTAAGCAAGCTTTTCAACGTTCTCATGACTCTCTCTACTTGACCATTCGCTCTACTAGAACCTGTTGCAATGAAATGAAGACTGATTTTATGCTCAGTACAAAATTTCTTGAATTCGGCACTAATATAGCATCGAGCCTGATCTGCAATAACACGTTTAGGGGCCCCAAAGAGATGGACAGCTTTTTCTAGAGCACGCACCGCACTAGTGGCGTCGAGTGACGCCGTATGCTCGAGAAGAACGTATTTACTAAACGCATCTATGATAACCGAGCAATATTCTTTGCGATCGCTTTTACCACTCAATTTCCCAGTGAAATCTATATGGATCGTATGCCATGGCACGGGTACTTTAGGGATAGAGTGCAAGCGAACTGATTGAGCTCCCGAAGGCCCTTTAGACGCTTTACAAACTATGCACGAATCAACAAATTGTCGCAAACTTTTAGACATTTGGGGAAACCAATATTGTTCATAAAGTTTGTCTAACGTTTTGTCACTACCGAGATGTTGTATTTCGTTATGAACATGGTTAATTAGTGTCCAAATAAGGGATCGGGGAACAACAGGTAACCACACAGTAGCTTTATTTCGTTCGACTTTCCTATATAAAATACCATCTCTAACGTCATACGTGCGAGCTACCGAATCAGGCATATCATTGTTGTTGTGCTTGTTTATTAGGTCTTGGATTTCGCTATCTCGTTTCTGTTCCACGGAAAGCCAACCTTGATGTAGTTCTACAAATTTAACTTCTTTCCTAATAGGAGATATGTTAGAAGAGGCACCTTCTTCGGGTTGTAGATTACGGGAGAGATAATCAGCATGTTCCATTCCGCGACCTTTGCGATAGACAATGTCAAAATCATACGCTTGCAAAATTGCCCACCAGCGATGTACACGTGGAGTGAGGTCAACTTTTGACTTTGATGCCTTTAGCGAATTACAATCTGTATAAACAGTGAATCGCCTGCCATACAAGTAATGCCTAAAATGTTCTACCGCTCGTACGACGGCTAAAGTCTCTAATTCATACGAGTGATAGCGAGATTCTACTTCAGATGTACGTTTGCTATAATATTCTATTACGTGAGGCAAGAGGTTTTTCCTTTGAATGAGAATTGCTCCGTAGCCATCAGCGCTGGCGTCTGTATGTAATTCAACAGGCAATTCTGGGTCGAAAATTGTTAAAACTGGTTCGGAAGTCAGAATCTCAACTATCTTGCTACGGATATCTTCATGTTTGTCAGTCCATTTAATCGGTCCCTTCAATTTAGTTAAAGGATAAAGAGGTCCAATGACATTTGTAAAACTGGGAATAAATTTTCTGAAGTAAGACGCGAGTCCAATAAACTGACGAACGTGTGTGCCTGTTTTTGGAGGAGGTGCATCTGCCAAAGCTTGAATCTTAAGTGAGTTTGGTCTAATTTCGCCAGCTTGTATTGAATAACCCAGATAATTGATTTTAACTTTCATGAATTTACATTTTTTGGGGTTTAGGGAAAAACCAGCATCTGTCAAGGCATACAAGGTATCATCTAAGCGTTGCAGGCCTTGAGAAATATCAGGGGAATAGCAGAGAACGTCATCCATATAAATTAGAGGCTTGTCGTTGAGATTTTGCAAGGCTTTATTGATGCATCTTTGATAAACGGATGGAGCGTTACGTAAACCAAAGGGCATAGTGAGGTATTCATATTGCCCTTCAGGAGTTACAAAGGCTGTCATTTCAATTGAATCCGGATGAATAGGGATCTGGTGGAAGCCGCTAGCCATATCAAGTGATGAGAAAAAGTTAGCGCAAGTCAGTTGATCTATCTGTTCCTCTATGCGAGGCAATGGATAATGTTCTGGATGAGTGTTTGAGTTAAGCTCCCTGTAGTCGACGCACATTCTATCCGTATTGTCTTTCTTTTTTACAAGAAGTATAGGACTTGAAAAGGGGGAGGAGCTGTCACGAATAATTCCTGCATCAAGAAGATCTTGTATTTTTTCACGAACTATCTGTTTTTCTACCGGTGCTAAACGATAAGGTGACCTATGAACTACTTTATGGGGGTCTATCAACTTAATCTCTAACTGCCCTGTTTTAACGCGCCTTGTTGGTACACCATCAACAAAATAATCAGAATATTTGTTCAGTATTCTTAAAAGTGCTTCTTTATCTTCATTTACTAAGTCCGTGTCAACCTCAGAAACAAAGTACGCATTAAATTTGCTTATGCAAAAGTTAGCCTCCTGTTTCATATTAAGCACAACTTTGTTATTATCAATTGTTGCATAAAAACCCTTGTCCAAAATATCTCTACCTATAATAATCGGCACAGAAATATCGGAATCAGGCACGATGTGAAATGTAATGTCAACCGGAACATCACCAATCGTAACTGTGCTTAACATTTGACTAGAGCATTTGACGTCGTTACCGCCAAGACCAGTAAGGTAAACTAAATCGTTGCGTACAGTACCCGGAAACCGCTTAGAGAGACTTTCAGTTATGAGTGAACAAGATGATCCACTATCGAATAGAAAAGGAAACCGCTCACCGGAAGATGTCTCCAGCGAGGATCTGGAGGGGTCATGGCCGCAGAGGTTGAC
This sequence comes from Helicoverpa zea, assembly GCF_022581195.2. Taxonomy (NCBI): domain Eukaryota; kingdom Metazoa; phylum Arthropoda; class Insecta; order Lepidoptera; family Noctuidae; genus Helicoverpa; species Helicoverpa zea. The sequence continues at coordinate 13,938,194 of NC_061454.1, forward strand.
TTCTTTGTTCGCTAACCCACCGGGCCTCTTCTTGTCGGGACAAGTTGGTGATGTGTGTCCAGTCTTTCCGCACGAAAAGCAGGTAATGGTTTTGTCTTGCTTGTTGGTGGAAGTTGAATAATCTGAAGGCTTCGATACTTGATCTTCCTTACGCGATTTGCATTCAAACTGTTTGTGACCCCTTACGCCACAACGATGACATTTGCCAAGAAACCTCGTATCTGTCACCCGCGGTCGCTTCACATCAGGGTCTTGACACCCGTCCGTATTATCCGTCCGGCGTTTCAGCGAGATGCCATTAAGAATTCGAAATAGCTGAGCGCGAGTAGTAACGACATGGGATGTTAGCTCTCTACGTATCAAGTTATCCTTCTGGCATAAAACAGATATGACAAACCCAGTAATAACCTCTTCGGATAATTCTGCTTTTGGAATTTGCTCGATCATGCTCCATAAGCGCAACGCAGACTCAGATGCAGTTTCTTTAGCCTCGATTTGAAATCGCAATATCTCATCAAAATGATCTTGAATCAGTTTCGGTTTGGCAAATCTAGCCAATAACAATTGTTTAATACTACACCAGGATATGTTCTTCAAGTTTAATTTGGTTAAACAGGTAGCGGCACGACCTTTGAGTGCTCTAGTGAGTGCCATTAGTAAGTCGACACCATCGAGATTTTTGTTCTCTACTATGACTTCGGTTAGTGCACACCAATCTTCAATATCTGCGGCCTTATCGTCAGGATCGTATGGGATGAGTTTTGGTGTCACATTAGAACTTACTGCTGCCTGGGGCGGTGGGATTGAGACCAACCGGGATAAGAGCAACTCCATGCTTGACAATAGTTGCGTTGCAGGGTCGCTTTTTGATGGCTGCGTATCCACGGCATGACCTCTCTTCGATCCCACTTCTGATGTCGGCTCTTCGTTACCAACATCAGAAATCTCCATCGTTTACTCTAGCCGCAGACGCTTAGTTTATAATGAATAATAATGCCAGCACTGTCTTGAGTACACTTTATAGTAAGAAATAACAATTATGGTGATAAACAAACAATAAACTAAATTACGACGTCGAATTGAGACGATTCGCCTGGTGAGGGCGCGCGGGCCTTTTTCTTTATGTCAAAGTTCCCGCGCTGCTCCCAACTTGACGCTCCGTCAGAGTGACACTTCCTCAGCTGTCACTCTAATCCGACGTATTCTCATATTCTCTACGGCGGCGCCGACATATATTTGATATTATCTCATAAAATGGCGAGATATGATTTTCGGGTTTGAAAATTATTGTCCTATAAACAATTTTTTATTAAATATTGAAAGCAAACTTTATTTTATCTCAATCAATCTTTATTTGTGAACACAGGTACAAATAGGTCTTATATAAATTTCTTATCAAAGATCATTCAATTTTAAACATAAGCCTTACGCTAAAATCCCAAAACAAATACTAAAACCACTCTAATTAGCAAAAGAATTAAAAAAAGGTAGATCGCTAAATAAAGAACAAACACGGCTCCACGGAAGGTCGGTATCGATTGCCTGCGCGGGCGCATCCATGCAATATGACGCCTGCGCACGACGCACGGAGTCGTTATGAGCTGCAGTAATATGAGAACTGTCTTATGCTCGTAGCTCAGAGGCGGACATTGTTCTTTGAAGATCCTTAGGGCTGGTCCTTTTGATATTTTGGTCCTTTTATACGTTTTGGATGTATTATAAAAAAAAAAATGAGATGGAGGTATCAACTAGGTAATTGTAGTTTCTTATTGCTTGTGTGATTCCAGTTCTAAAATGTTTTTTGAGAACTGTAGATAATTGTTCAGGATACAAGCTGTTAGTAAAACAAGAGAAAGGTTTATATAAAAATGAAAGTTTATTTTTTTACCAAAAAAACGAAACGAGTGTGCAAAAGTGTTTTAAAAACAATTCGTTTTTTTTTAATAAATACAATTACGATACGGATATCAGTTTCCGCCAATCGAATCGTTGTTAATTTTAAAACGGCAATCTATACGAAATTGTCGATGATACAGGATCAAACTTAATTGATAGAAATGCAACAGATAGAGTGGTTAAATTAAATAGTTGGTACAAAACAAATTGCATTTAATAACAGGTCTGTTTGTTAAAAAGGAAACATAAAGTCTTTGCCGGATGCTTCATCGCAAGATTATTGCAAAAAAAATAACTGGTATGCTAAATGCCAAAAATCGCAATAGGATACATTAATTACTAAGTACGTCATTTTTGTTAAATGGTTAAAGGCAAATAAATCATTTAGGCATATTAACGTATTTGTTGCTATCTAGATTTCTATATAGAAATAGGTTGTTCTAGTTTTTGCCTTTAACTGACTTCAACAAAAGGCAGTGCTCAGTTTGATTTGTACGCGTACGATTATCTCACGTTTAGCGGAATCGATTTTGATAGGTACGGATTTCGGTACAGTATTTTTCAAACTTAGAAGAAGGTTGTAGGTGTAATATTTAAACCGCTTTTTTTTTGTCAAATTTTGGTAGTAAACTATTTTCCTGGGCAACCCTATTCCATAAACAGCGTGTAGTCAAAGCAGCCGCATGCACCGATACGGTCACGACCGCCTCCCGACCTGCCCTCACGACCTTTCTGAGAATCTGTAATTATTACACCACCCTGTTAATGATTTATCTCGCCATTTACTCGACTCGACTTTGTATGTATTGTATGAATGGTGAGATGAATAATTATTATGATGTAATTTATGACGCAGATGGAATTGAGTATCTTCAGTTTTGGGTAAATAATTTTTTATGAGATGATTTTTAATACATTCACTTTGTTTTTAAATATTTTTAATACTTTTAGTTTTTTTTTACAACTGAAGCTCAGAAGTAAATAAAATTCCCGGAATGCCCGGAAACGAGACATACTTACCGAAAACTTAAATTAATAAGTACATGCATCCATCATATTAAAAATGTTACCAGACGCAAGACACACCAAAAACACTTAAGTAAATTAATACATCCTGAAAGCACATTCATAATTAAAGTCCCAAATTAAATGGACTGCACCCAAAAAGAGTTACAACAATGGTTCATTGGTGCACTCACCATATGCGCGACTGGGTGCGCCCGCGCCGGCGCACGCATCTCATCGAGCGAATCGCACTCACTGGCCATGTTCATGTAAAACATATGTTACGATATCGCGAAACAACGCGTAAGGTTTCATACAAAACGGTTTGGTGTTGAATTTCAAGTCTGTGTAGTAAATTAAGAGAACAAAATACGATTTCAAACAAATGAGGATCACATTGTCTTAAGAAAGGTTACATTGTTGATAGAAATGAAAGTATAACATGCTTGGAAAGTAAATCAAATAATAAACCACGTAATAAACAAAGAGATACAATCTACCACATAAATAAACTCCCCATATAAAACTATGAAGCGTAAAAATCCGGCAGACATCATAATAATGTATACTGCATTACCATACAATAGTACGCAACTATGCACTCAACCGCGGAAATATATTTGTTTGAGGAGGAACAGTTTAGCGTACTGCAGTTCCGGGGAGCGTCAACAAACCCTGAAATATATGCAGAGAACAGCTAAGTATAGCAAAAGCCTCCTCAAAATCATCTCACGTTTAATTGTCGACCTTAAGGACCATTTTGAGCCGTTAGCAAAAAACTGGTCCTTCCATACGACCACACAGCCACGTTGACGTTATCAGAGAGATCACAAAGTAAACACTCCTTTCCAATTTACTTTATCCAATTATCATGATGTGAAACGTTGGACAAATAACGAGAATACAAGCCTTGCGCCCACGGTTCGCCTACGTGAGGAACCGAGGTCTTATGTGATGTTGAATAACCTGGCTTTGTGTTGGTGCAGTTATACCATATGTTTAGAACTTACTATAACAGTTTATGTGTTAATATATTGTCAATGAAGAAATAGGCTGTTTGATTTTTTAAGTAATACACAGTCTTAAATTACAATATCCAAACAGGTTTTGAAGACCTTGACTGCAGCCAATATCTTGAATTCTTTGACTGTTAATTGCAAGGTCTTACGTTGCATTATCCTTATTTGTATTATCAGGGTTATCCTTAACTGACTGCCGAGTCCATTTCAATATAAAATCACTGTAAATCTGGCTTTTTTAATAGATCGACGAACTTATTCATATACATTAATCGGTGGATCATCGTTAAATTGCAATAACATAAATATAGAATATCCCAATCACATTTAATTAAAAGAAATATAAGAACCAGTGAGTTCAGTCTATTTATTAACTGGTCCTTGTATTCGCCAATCAGGGCTGCCCTCAATACCAGTCGTGTGTGTCTCTCGCTTGATCGCGTCTCCTGCAAGCCCTACAGATCTCGGTGACATTCCGCGCGGTAGCCAGACCGTGACTATGACCGAAATACTGAGATATTACTGATGAATAATAAGCATGTAATAAATTCTCCTACCCACGAAACGTATACAGAAACATAATAATCTGTTACAATGATTGATCGATACTAGAAACGGCATCTTGGTTGTATTGTACAGTATAAAAGGTTTGGTCCTAATATGGTCCTACGAACCATTCAGCGATTTCCTTCAATTAAGCCAAGAACTTTGCATGCAATCTTTTTCTCTTCCATATAGGTTGGAATTCAAGATATTTTCTTGTGTGTACCGTAAGTATAAAAACTTGTTTCCTATTGTAGATGTTAATTATGTAGCATCCAATTACTTGAAGCAGTGAACTTAGGTATGCTTACAACCTTCAGAACCGGTTGAGATGTGGCCTATGAGACTATAAGGAACAAATTGATCTACACAGTTTCAATAATTAGTTATTTACGTAGGTAGGTAGTACCTAATATGCTTTTTGATAAGGTAAGATTGAGATTTAACAAGATCTACTACACTACATGGATCAGTAGACTATTTCGGAAAACTCAAAGGCTTTTAAAAGATAATGTGCAGAGGTCTGAGATATTTTTCATGTAACATACATCAGCCAAAATCTATAGTGTTTGACATGTTATATTATTGGCGTTCCAAAGCACAAATTTACTAGCACACGATGTGTATAAGAAACTGCGGCATTTCAGCAATTACTTGCGCCTATTACAGTAACATGTCTATCGAAGCAATTAGTCGTCATCGTCACTGTGTAATCGCGTCGGCAGCTTCAATAACACATCTGCTGACAATATGACGATGCAAGATTGCTTAATAGGTACTCTCGATTTATTAGGATTGATCGAAGACAATATTATATTAAATTTTTCAGGACCCATTGACTGAGGTCCTTTGATACGATCGTTCTAAATGGAGGGCTCTTTCTTTTTAAATTACGTATCGAAAGACCATTATCCACCACTTTTGAGTTCATCACTAGGGTAGTGTAGTGTCGGGTAGTGTAGATCTTCTTGTAATAATAAAACTGCATGTCGATTCTATAAAATATCACAACTCACTTCGACATCACTCTCACTTCGACTTCGATCTAAAGGTAGAATTCCGTGGACGCGACAATAGTCAACCTTTGAAAATGTATGGCACCGTTGTCGAGGCCCGTGACAGTCGCGCGCGGCCGACGAATTTCGTAAGCTGCTCGCGGCATTGTCAAAAATTTAATTCTGGTTTTACTAAAATTCTATAGATGTTATTAAGCGCTAGACCATGTTGAGAAGCGTACGGCCGCGAGCGGCTCACGAAATTCGTCGTCCGCGCGCGACTGTCGCAGCCCTCGGCAGCGGTGCCATACATTTTCATAGGTTGACTTTTGTCGCGCGCGGCTGCGACAATCGCGACCCACGGAATTCTACCTTAAAGTTTCGTGATTGACATTGTCAAACTACACTAGCGCTTCACTATCGAGCGTGTTGACAAGTTGAACTAAATCAAAGTCGAGATTTTGACAGATTTGTCAAAATCTGTCTATCTATAGGGGAGGTAGGGGAGAGATGGGCAGTTGGGAGACATGATCAAATCAGAATAAAAGGGGGGTCCTTTTATTCTGATTTCTGATCATAGTTTTGTTTTTTTTTAATTGGGTAGTTTACGTTACCGACTGGTAACGGTGTTCATCCATAGACTATCTGTCATTTCTGTGAGTTGTCAAGAACAAACACTCGTAAAAGTACTTAAATATTTTGTTGCGGTTTCGGATCGTTATAAAGAGAAAACTAATGAAAGGTATGTGTATTTTCTATTATTAATTATTGATTGTCAAAATCTCCAGTTACAATTATAGTAAGTCGATGCAATCCACACCTATTATACCTTTAGAAGAGAGTACTACAGCAATAGTTAATGGGCCCCACGTTTTTATTTTAGTCTAATATGACCGGGACCACCTACGTAGGTTGACAGGTAAGTAACTATTTTTTATTTTCTAGTTTTCAGTGCACATAAGATAAAACCGTTTAACTTAAAAGTTTTTTTACCGATTTTTTTTTCATAAACTAAGTCAAAAGTGTCCAATGCTCTCTATGGTAGGGAGGCTTTTCTTCGTCAGTGAAAATTTGTGAGGTTATAAATCTGCGCGAAAAATCCTTTATAGAATCTTGTTTCAGGTACCGTTGCCAACTTGATCTAGAGACTATTATATTTAAAATAGTGTTTAAATAAAGTTCTAAGTGTTTTAAAGTGATTAAGTGCCTACATTTAAGAATATAAGAAATGGCAATAAAAGTTGATAATGATCTGTAAAATCTGATTTTTTATGCAATAAATTGTGAAAAAGTGCCCATCCCTCCCCTACCTCCCCTAAAGTATGAAATGACATTACGAATCGAAGTGAAATGCGAGTTGTTGATCGAGTTTTATAGAATCCCAGTACTGCTCACCGTTTGTTTAAACCTAAACCATTTAAAATCACGAATTTCAATGCCTCACAGTCCCGGACAAGCACCTCAATTTTGTCCTTATTGGCTACATCATGCCTAAACATAGCAATATCGACATTTTAGGTAATACTTCAGTTCTGAGAACAACTTATTATCATGCTTTAGACCTCTCGGGGCGCTTGCGACATTACAGTTCCCAGAACCACTGACGTTTAGAGGTCGCCACTCGCGTCGCGGAAACTCGTGCGCAATGCGCGAGCGCAGCGCGTGGAGTTGATTAATGTATCGAAATGTCAATCGGTGCTTAATGAATGTAGATAGTGGTAGTTAAATTTAACTTGATGGTATGTGTATGTGGGCAATCGTATTGTATCGCATTGTAGCATTGAATTTGAATTGTAATGCATTGTTAATGTGCATTAAATGAGGCTTGCGGTTTATGAGCTGTTATTTACAAGACGTTAAGGTGCTTATTAAGCATTATCAAAATAAAACAAATTGGACCCTTACTAAACTTACATAGGGATTCATTCATCAAAATATTTGAAAAGCTTGATAAAACATTGCAGAATTCATCATACACTTTTATATTATAGTCTAGCAAACTAATAAGTAATTATAACAAAAAAGTTCAATAGTACAAAACACACCGTTACCATACACATGACAGGCAGTCAGTGACTGAGAGTCACACGACCAAAGTCTCGATGATTCACCCGCGAACTTCCTTATATGTCGATTAGCTAAATAAAGACAGATCGCTTAATGACGTCACATGACAATTAGTGCCCCTACATCTGGCTATCACAAGATCTGTGGCTCAAAGTGGCCAAAAGTGGCTCAATTGTCTCCAAGTCGTTGTCGGATGAGTTGAGTGCATGAGGTTTGTTTAATTTAAGTTGTCAAGGTTTGGTCTGAAAGAAGCTTGTTGTGTGAGTCATTTTATGGTCACTGCATTTTCCGCAATTTCGCCAGCTAAGAGACTGTGGGTCAGTCAGTCATCCCTTTTCCAGATTTTTTGTAAGTTTCAGCAAAGTTTCGTAAAATATGTACAAACAATCATTTATTTTACCAAATCGTATTTAAGCATCGTCAATACACATAAAATAGGAAAAAACTAACAACTACCTACACAATAATGGTTGACAATCCAACATTTCTATAAACAGGACATTGTTACATACATTAAATCGATTGAATGTAAGTCAGTGTCAGTCATTCATTTATAACTGATAGTTGTAACATTGGCATAAAACAAAGGACAATGTTAACCAAGTAGCAATAATATCGGAGAACGACGCAGTTACTGCCATAACTAACTGCTTACTGATTAATTAGCTCGTAAATCTGCGCCAGCGCCGTTTACACGGTAGGCGCCACACGACGCGAGACATATTCCGTAAATAGTGATTTTAATTACAATTTAATTTTATGATCGAGTAAATAAACAATTACTATGTTATTTATAGCACTATCCACGCTTAAAAAAGAAAAACAATTTAAAATTGACAAGCCATTATTTTGAATTTTATTGGAAAAAACACATAAGTAGAATTTCCCCAAGATAGTTACCACATAAAAATCCGATTCCTAGTCGATTTCGGTAAAACCGAGATGAGGAAATGTTATAAAATGAAGCAACCGATGACAGTATACTTTCTTGTGAAAACCCGACTATGTTGAAAAGAGGCTTTGTACGAACGACCCTGACTTGGAAGTCATGAGTTCAATACCGAGCACGTACATTTGTGACTGCAATCACCGATCACTAGGTTACTGCTTAAAACGGTGAAGGAAAATATGAGGAAAGAAGCTGGCGATGTTGAACCTTTCAATGATGAGTTGTTATGAAACTGCATAACATAATACATTTTCTAATGTGAAAAAGAAAGATTGCTGTTCAACTTGTAAATATATAGCTGTATAACTTTTTCAATGTGCATTTTCTTTTAAATATTTCAAGTAAAACCACCATACCACTTTATTTTCTTGTTATCTATCTTATGCTTAATTCCGACTATCGGTTACGGTTACAGATTTCATGTAAACTAGCTACCTTAATTCCATTATCTAATGTGCAATCCGTAATACCAGGACTGACCGACACGGATACACAGACGGACAAACACAAGGCCAGAACGTTTAATTATTACACGTTTTGTTACTGCGACACATGTCACTCTCCGTTGAGTAAAGAAGGAAGGAAGAGAGCTTACAAAGACATTTCCCTGTCATTGATATAACAATGATATTTCACACGTTGTTGTGTAATACGGAATTAAGTAACGAGAATTTATTGGTTCCTAGAAAATGACGTGCGTAATGAAAGTATGTATTTTATCACATAAAAGTTTTATGGAGTTTTCCGTGCTGAAAGTGCGATCGTGGTTCGAAGATTATGCCTCATTTATGGCAAGAGAAAATATTTATACTCTTATAAATAATTATAGTAATCTTTGAGGAAATCAGTCAAGGAATAATTAACGTAGATTTTTCATAGCTTATTTTGTTGTTTTTTTATTAACGCGTGCCAACACTGTTTGATATAGAGATAAGAAAATACATTTAGTAACAATGAACTATTTTACAATTGAAGTGATAGGTATTACTGCGTCACTGTTGCCAGTACAACTAAAGTACAAGGATACCTTTGACACTTCCTGCTCTGGTTATTCCGAGCGCACGAAGTAATATAGACGTCACCAACTTGTTTTGATGCTATTTTCTAGGAAAAGTACTATTTTAGATTTATTATTTATTACTAACGTATAATGAGTACTACTATTTGTAGATCATTCAAGAAATAGAATAATAAACTAGCATTGTGTTATATTTATTGAAATAGTGAGCTTTATAAGTAAACAATAACTTTCTTCACGTAGATATCAAATTGAAAGATGATGATTGGGCAGAAACGGGAGAGATGATCGATTTGCATACCCGATGATTGGTATTATAAGCCTGACAAGTTTCAAATACATATTTAAGAATCTATTCTTTACTAGCTTTTGCCCGCGGCTTCGCTCCCGTCAACTGACTTCTCTACTTTACAATAATTTTTTTTTCATAAGAACCTTCTCCTGACCATAACAAACACAACAAAAAAAGAATTAGCCAAATTGGTCCAGGCGTTGTTGAGTTATGCGCTTACCAACACATTTTGCGATTCATTTTTATATAATAGATGGATTAGGTACCTAATACTAAAACTCACAGTCTTTCGTTCTCTGAACACTATCTTTACAAGCAAGGTCGTTGATACATTCTACTATTGCAGACTCACGAGTGGATGTCATCGGTGTGATGATGACCGGCCGTACAAAAATGTGTCAATATTATGCGTTAGCATGACTCATCATACGGTGTGAAGTATTGAATGATTTAATAACTTCACTGTGGTTGCTTGCACGTGGCCCCGTGCGCATGCGTAGTGATAACAGTTCTTTGCTATAACTGTAGTCGTATAATATGTACCTTTACTTGTAATAATAAAGAATATGACTTTGTGAAGGCTATTCGTTGAGCAGTTACTCGTATTTCTAGGCTTTCTTTTTAAAACAATGACCTAAGGATTTTGTTACAGTTTTATATTTATTATGACTATGTTTTACAGGTAGACTTTGAGAAGCTAAAATATTTTTTTTATAAAATCAAGCGAATGAAGTAGGTAATTACCGTTTCTAATTATAAAATAATCAAGTTAATATCTTCCTGTTTAACTAAACGGCAAAGTTAACGTGAATTCACATTTAATTCATGCGTACCTTAATACTGAGGAAATATTTCCGTTTACTAAATACGTACAAATATACACGATAAATTAGTAATGTACACTTAGGTACAAAATTAGTTCCGCACACATATAAATCCAATAAATTATTCACACAAAGCGCATTAAATGCATACGCCTATTATACACCTAATGCCTTTACAATGCAACACAAAGGAACTATATTTCTATAGAAAAAACAACATAATAGGAACACTTAACATTACACGGTAGAGTAGTGGAGTTGTATGCGCACGCGCGGATCTACGCAACAAGTGCATATCCGGGTACAATGATCAACTTCCGGCCCTATATTGGGATCAATTGGGCCCTATTGGTCCCGGGGAAATGTAGGGCTCTTGCCCTTCGTCCGGTATCCGGCATTAGGGATGGGAAAATTTCGTTAACAGTTTTATCGATGTCGACATAAACTTGTAGACTCATTTTACAAAAGTACAAAAAATAAACAAAAACTGACACAATTTTAACTTCAATCAAAATATAAAATGTCAGTAACAAAAACACAAAGTAGACATACTTAATCAAATCTATCACGCTCTGTACATATCGAGTACCAAACCGCCACAATGGACCACGTTGCACAATTATCGAGCACTAGCCGTTGTCCCGCGGTATCGCCCGCATCCCGTGGAAACAACTACTCGTACCTGGATAAAATATAGCCTATGTTACTCGGAAGAGTCTAGCTTTCCAACATCGAAAATATTTTCAGTAGGTTTAGCAAACAGCTCCAGTATTTTTGGAGCTTTTGGGAACAAACAAACAAAAATGTTTCTCATGTGTTATATTAGTATAGATTACGAGCAACAGTTTACACAATAGACCATGCATAAAGGATAAACAAGCATGCATTCGACCGACATGTAGCTACTGGCCATGATACACTGTTAGATAATATCGTACATGCACGATGTTTGTATTTAGCAATAGCTATTATCTGTTATATAAGTATTGGATAAAAATCTGTATGGATTTACTTTATGAGACGTGAAATATTTTAAAGATACAAAGGCAGCTTAACAAAACACTTTAAAACATGTAAGTACCTCTATACATAAATATAAAAACATGGTATTTGCAAGATTATTTCATTATTTTTTTGTTATAACTTACTGCAAATCTAAAACCCGCGATGTCTTCAAGTGTGACATTAGTCATTTTGAATGACTCAATTGCAACCATTAAATCAGACGACCTTCAATGCATATCTAAAGTAATTTTATAACAAAGCCAAATCATCAAACTTGCATAACATACTATCGATGAAACACATCGATAAGTACCCCATCCCTAGTCCCAGTTACACCGCGTCGGCATACTACAATAGGTCGATAAAGTATTACATAAACAGTCGCAGGCGCAAGTCACAGGTTATCGATCTATTGGCCGTCATGCAATTTAATTAAATTATCGTTACTACATGCTAATTGGTCACAAATTGCGTGTGGGCATACATTGGGTACAGTCAACAAAAAACACGCAACTTAGAATAAATACAGCACATATAAAGATGTTTTTGCAGAATTTCGCAAAGACATCTTTAAGAGTCGAAAGAGTTACCATGGCATTTGTACATAAAGGGTTCCAGAAGGGACCATACGATGGGTTTGAGTCAGTAAGAGTCTGACACTCCTTCACGCTGCACCCGCAGCGGGATTTGATGATTTCTCACCAATAAAAAGTGTTTATTTTTGTAGTAGATGTGTTCTTTTTTGCGGACTGTACCTATTGATTACATCGATCGAGGTAATTGTTAGAGACAATAAAAGGAATCTTTATTGGGACAGGTCATGGACTAATTTGTTTACAAGTACTTGCTGGGCAATTGTTTTAACGGTGCTTTGTTCTCTGTCCTATTACCTAGGTACTTACATCCTTTGTTTTACAATTCATTAATATTTAAGAAGTCATTTAATATAAGGGTTTGTACGAAAGAGTAACTATGACTAAGGATTTAATGGCTTAGGGCTTTAATAACTAAAAATAAAGTAGAATAGATTATATAACATTGAGTCTGATAATTTCTCCGTAGAAATATACAAAAGCTTTACTTAACACTATCTGCAAGAAAAGGCTTCTTTCAAATGATCCGATGTCTATAAAGTTAGGTAAAGCATTGATGATCGAAGATTCAAAATGACCTAACACACCTTACCTGAGTCATCTCAACACAGTACAAATTGCTAACATCCTAGAGATCAGCACAAAGAAATACCTACATAATTGTAAATAAACTCATGCGTCACGGCCCTTAGACGATGACATCATTGGATCCTGCGCAGACGCATACATGTGACAAGTATAACACTGTTGGTACCACGTGTGTCTTAGCGTGACTCATTCCTGATTACACTCAGATGTCCTCAGATTGAGTTTAATTTTTGATTGCAATGATAAAGTAGTGAGACCCCCCGAGGTGGGGCTATGACCTAGATAAGTATAGAGTTGCTGAATTAGGGCAGGGTAGTGGCGACAATATTACGCTGATTTTGCACATACATATTTAATACATATTTAACTGGTGTTAGAACTTATTTTGTGTTAAATACTACTATTGGTTGGGCGTTTATTTTAATTTGGTAACAACAGACAATTAATAAGAATTCAATGTTCAGAAATATGTCAGCAATAAGTCCCAACGTTAACACTGGCTAATCTAACATTACTTCCAAGCTACCAGCTACCATAACAGCTACAGTTACAAATAAAAAATAAATCTTTCCTCACACAAAGCACACCCGACGCCTTCACAACAACCTGTATAAGCACCTGGCGCATCCGTGTCGCAGCGATTAATTCTGCGCGCGCGCATACCACCAGATTATTGTACAGAAAGGTCACGTACGATGCCTGCGCGCATCGCAAGTGTACTGAGGATATTTTTAGCCCATATCTAGATTATTGCTAGAGGATGTCTATGTCTAAGCTGACTGTTAAAAGCCCTGTTCCCAGATCTTTTGAAAGATTACTGCACAATACGGTTCGATGACTCAAAACAATAAAGGTTGGTATAGTGTCTACAGTATGATATTTTATCGGATGAAGTTATCGGTTTGTTAAGGCAGACATAAATAAAGGCTAAAGAAGATTATTTTTTAATTAAGGCCTACCTAATTAAAGATAATCTGACAATAAATTGCATCTTGGAAGAGATAAAGAACTTGTTAATCTTTTCTCCACGAAGTAATCAAAGAGTTATGTCGGCCAACAGAATTCCCATAGTGACTACAACCAATAGCCCAAACACTTATAGCCTACCAAAAACTGTACAAAAAAATCTCCTCTTTTGTAGAAGTCGGTTTAAAAATAGACATCAATTTCTGTACACGGTAGATTACTAAAAGGAGGTTCATCTCTTTATAACTGTTATATCTTGGACTTCATCTCCAATATCAGCACACTACACTTGCTTACAATAAAACCTAGTCTAAACAAACAGTATTACACTTAAGTCCATGAAACCTGATCACCTACAAGTGCAGATAGTTACATATAACTTGAGAAGGCGTTTCAACTTACTTGGCAGTTACGCACGGGCTCAAGTTGCTTCTCATCATGAGTTAATGATACGAAGATATAAGTAGTTTATTGTTTATGTAAGATATCATGTAATGTGATATTATAGTGGGCTATTGTGGGGGAGTATATGAGTTAAGTTTTTGCGCCTTGCGTATGTGGTTGTGATGGGTTTTGTAAGTGCTGAAGAAGATAGTTGAATAAGGGAGAGGATAAATATTGTACACTAAAATAAAATGTATGTCCCAAAAATCTATGGCATCTGAGTATCGTAATTAATATATAATTATTACAGGCAGAAAAAATAACAAGTAAACGAAAAGGTTTATTATATTCAATGGACATTGGACATAAGTATAAATTCTCTTAAAGGAGCGCAGGCAACTGAACGACTGAAATACATAATATTATAACAAACATTTCTGTGTTTATAATTCCTATCCATTCATTATGTCTAGGAATAGTTTAACAATGGCGTCTTATATAATTTTTATTTAATAATATTTTTTTATTTAATTACACGCTTATGCTCATAAAAGGTTTGAAAAAAAATCGGTACTTAATTAAAAAAAAAGCTTTGTTTAAATAACATATTAAAAAAACGAATTAAACAAAATGGCATCAAAATCCGACGATATATTTAAGAATTACAATGCTATACCAACATCTTACAGCGTCGAAGTAATTAAATAAGATTCATCTAAGTTTTTCAACCTATAAACTACGACCTAAGTACATTCAAACCTACATAGCAAATATTACTTCACAAGTTAATTATGTCAAGTCCGGGTTGACTGTCAGCCAAAAGGCTGTTGTTATCAGAAACTGTATTTCTTGGCACTGCTATCGTGGTCCCCAACATTCATTTGTTTTCACATGCTCTGGTAAAGAGGACTTACTAAAAGCCTGTTTATCATTTTATCTAGATTTACCGTGTGTATGTTTGTTTATGTTAAATGTTATTGTACCTGAAGTAAGTGTTTGTTTAGTTTATAGGTAAGATCTCTTCGAAGAATTACTGTCATGAGTAGGCACGTCTACATTTGTTTTGTTTTGAGTTTGATTGGCCCTGTTGACACTACATAAATATGTAAACAATTCTCGTTATGCCGCTAAGTTAAGGCGAGTTTAAAGCTCTGTACAATCTTAACACAATATGAAAAATATTCGTGCCTCATCTTAAAGTTAGGAAATTATAAACCGACCACCAAAAGTTTGTCTCTTCTATTTAGTGGTGATATAACATCTAGGTTTTATCTTATACCTTTTCCTTAATAACTTCCTCCTTATCTCGTCTCTTAGCCCTACATTCAGTCTGGTCTGTAAGGCCTGGGTGACAGACAATTTCACCGGTAGAAAGCCTGTAATGGCAGGAAGTGACGGCTCGTGACCTACCGCTGCGTTTGCGCAATACCCACCGGATATCAGCGTGATAATACCGGAGTGGAATTATGATTGGGCAACTGTGATAGATCGGTTGTAAGTGAAATATGGGTAAAAGAATAATGGAGATGCAATCATAGAAAAAAGTAATTTAATAAGACAAATGCTACTTACTTTCACACTTCAATGTAACTAAGATTCGATTTTTTGTAAGCTTAAGCAAAAATATTAAGTGAAGCCAGTGCCTAATCTATCTATACTAATATTATAAAGAGGAAAACTTTGTTTGTTTGTTTGGTTGTAATGGATAAACTCAAAAACTACTGGACCGATTTTAAATATTCTTTCACCATTAGAAAGCTCTATAATCTGCGAGTTATATTTTATCCCAGTGTGGGCAGTAGCTCCCACGGGACGCGGATGAAACCGCGGGAAAACGGCTTGGCATAAATAATAAGGTACAGATTTTAAACCGACAAAATCTGTTTAACAAAAGAGTTGTGAAGAGAGTAGAGTATGTAAGTATCTTCCAAAATTAAAACAAATAACTTCAAAGCAGTACCGATACGATAAACTATAAACACCCCAGTGCACAGAAATTGGGCCAGTCGCACGCGCAATTAAACAAATGTGGCGACCATCAATATCGCGCTAAACGGTTATATGCTGCAAGATGACGCGCTTACTTGTGTATTAGTACTTCTTAGAACTTAACTTGATAAGAAGATGCAGAAGTATCACAAAACAAATGTGTATGATGAAATGGATTATAAGTGTAACGGTGATCGCGAAAGACATGAAATAGATAATCGTGACCCTCCTTCTCTTGCAGCCAGATCATACCGTAAATGACAGACAGCTCTTCAAGATATCGAGAGCTTTAGTAGTTTTTTTTTTAATATTCAGGTGTCAAATCACAGACCAGAAGATTGTCTTATCGGCACAAAATACCTCATTCTGATTTATGTTAAGACCTGCTTCAAACTTGGACGTTTCTACTTACAGATTTATTTCTAAGCGCATATCCTATTGGTACTTCTCCATGAATCCATGATTGTCCAATAAGTCCATGATTAGCGTCAAGCCTGCGTTCCCACGGCGTGACATGTGTGCCCGAATGCATGCGTGCATTGTCTTGTTCCAAATATAAAACGATTAATTTTTCGTTACAATATGGCGGCCGGTATTTCGCGGTTTTTGTTCAATGTTTTTATTGGATTAATTGTGGTTTGTTTAATACTGCTGTGATGTGTAAATAACATTTATTTACAAAACTCAACGAATAAAACAATTATGTTATTTTCTTAACAATTGCACATTCGCTCAATAAAATACCCACGACAATACATAGGTTAGTATAATTAATAAAGTTTATCATAGCGAAAAACAAGGAAAACCACATATTGACACCATATCAATACAATTCACATCATACTATTACAACGTCACCAACCACTTTCATACGCAAACCATTTTAAGTTACAATTTATTAACATTTCCATAATTGGCAAACAACGACAACACAATTATTGTAAACCATTTGCATCATGCAGTCACCATAAATCTGTATTCATTTATATCATAAATGCGAAAGTTACTCTATTTGTCTGTATGTCCGGCTTTCACGCTAAAACTTCTGAACTGATGTAAATAAAATTCAGTTGTCAGTTAGACAGACAGTCTAGCTAGAGCCTGAGAAAAGGCACAGCTACTTTTAAGAGCACAAGAACAGAAGATTTTTGAAACATGTCGGTATGTAAATAAGCTAAAGTGAAGAAAGCATTTCCACAAAGATTACTCCAATCATATGGGTGGTTCCATAAACAATAACAAAAGACAAACAAAAACAATAGACAGGACAGATACAGTTACGAGGGCGTGTCTATCTATTGTATGCCTGTCTGTAAACCTATAATATTGCATGTGTAGAACAAATTAACAATTAAATGAGGTTCCCAAGTCGGGCATCGGAAACGTCTGTTAAAGAGTGATCATTATGCTCACCACAATCGATATGAGGACACAGTAACGGTATAAAGATACATAATAACAATAAACTATGTGAAACTTAATCTAAACTTAATATTATAAAGCTTAAAAAAATTGTTTGCTTGAACGCGCTAATCTCAAGTAGGTACTTACTGTTGTAGGTCCGATAAAAAAATGATCTCTGTGTTAGACAGTCCATTTATTGGAGAAGGCTATTGGCTACAATTTACCCGGGTGTACGAAGAAGTTCCCACGGGATGCGAGTTTAACTGCTAGCGGAAACTAATTGTTTATATTTGCTAAGCATTAAAATCTAGGCCAAGGTTATTTATTAGCATAGAATCTAAAACATCAAAGATTTTGGAGAACACATGTGTTGAACCTTAATCAATGATTCATCAATCGATTTGCATAATGTTGTAGAATCGGATCTCGTAAAAACTGATTATATAAATCCTAAATGAATCTACAGAATTAAATCATTTTATACAATATCTGTCTGACTTATTTATTTTACAAGTGATGCAACGATACATATTGTAAGCCATAAACAGGGATTTACACAGCATATGTTAATAGTAAATTATAACCACGTATTAAGTACGAAGGATAATAATAAAGTAAACAGTCTGCATATGGTGACCAGCTCTTAAAACTGGCTGATCATAAACACACAGAAAAAACAATTAAACTCTCATAGCCAGAATTGATGGTAAGCAATATGTAGTTTGAAAAAATAAATCGACTATTGGACAGCTCTATTAGACAGGCTGAATAAAATATAGTTCTTTAGTATTTTTTTAGCAGTTTAGCGGAGTCGTTAATGTTTTTTTATAATCTGGCTGGATTTATGTTTTTCTTAAAAATACAAATATTTTATGTAGCTTCCAGTTAAATAAACTACATATATAATACTAGTAATATAATAAAGAGGTAGTATTTTTTTTTGTTTGTATATTCCAAACTGATTTGCAAAAATTTTCTAAAATAGCGCGGGAAAACAGCTTTATAATAAAACCAGCTTGCAAGAATGTTTATTCAATATTTACTTATGCACTAATCGTGTCGTCTCCACTATGTTGCTGCATTGCTAATAAATAAATACTAAACAATGATATAGCACACAGGTATGTACATTAAATTCCTTATCGGTTACATTTGCGTTATTGTTTATTGGACCTGAAACATTTAGTTTTATAGTCGGGAAATCCTGCGCAAATCAATTGCGGTTGAAAAAAATCCCGGATTATGAAATATTATTACGTAGCACGATGACTACATTCAATCAGATTATTGGCATAGTAATACCATTTTCCTTAAAGAATATTATTTAATTTGAAAATTTTGAATGTACCTTATTATAGTCAATCCTACTTATTCGCACAATGCATAAAAAGAAAGAAGGGAAATGTGAACAACGATTCATTAAACTGCTTCCCACAATGGTCTCCCAAAGTTTAACGACATCTGACAAGACGGTAACGCTCACAATGTCGGTCAAAACTAATTCGGATGCTCTCACCGTTCGAGAACTTTCCACAGAACAATACTTAACTCCTAAACCTAAGTTCACATGTCGCTAAACAATCGAGAAATCATCAGCTATCTCTATCGGCCATCAAAATGTCAGTGCCAAGCTTAATTAAAAAGCAGCGAGGTAATGAACGCATTGTCGAAATTGTCCCATTGTGCACAAATTCCCAGGATTTATGTTGGAAATATTTAGTTTGTTCACTCAAAACAGTTAGAGACCTTGCTTATGCAGAAACAAGTGAAGAATAAAGCATATGGCCAGATCATCTGTGTGGTGTACCTACCTAATTACAGACAATTGAAAAATGTATTTTTGCAACAGTATCCTTGTATAAAAAACGCAGTTGAGAATTGTCGCAAATATTTTTAAAGTTCTAAACGCAGTAAGAAGGTCGACGCAATTAATGTGGCATCGCGCAATACCTACGTCCGATTTCTCAACTGATAACTCAACGAGTAAGGGAATTGATCTCGATTGCATTGGCCGTCATAAACGTTACGTGACAACGATCTTTATACTTTTGGTAAAGTTAAAAATAAAAATAATAACTGTACGCCGAACATCAAGTTCCAATAAGAAATATAAACCCAGAAGCGTTTACGCATATTCAAATACAATTACAGATAACAGTATCTTCTATGTCCACAAAGTATTTCCTGTCGTTATAATATTTATACGGAGTTGTTCCCATGGGGTTATTATCTCATGGGAGACGGAGGAAATTCCGCCATTAGCTGGCAAGAAAGTGAAATCAGATGATGATGGCATCGCCGTCACTTTACATGTAATTAGAACATTTGAGAAGCACCGAATGATGGATGATGGTAATCAAGAGGTAAGAGTTGAAGATGCAAGGTTACGTTACTGATGTCAGAGTGCATTGCTAGTTTTATTGCAAAACTGAGTAAAAATAAACTATGTAGGTAAGTGTGGGAACTTAGGAAGTGTTTCTGTTATAGCAAAGGAATACGGAAAAGAAAGTAACAGATGTGAGACACAAAATGTATTTACGAGAGCTCCTAATGCCCCCAATGAAAACGTTAAATCTTGATTACCTTCAGCTATTGCTTCAGAGCTATTGGTCCTACATGATATTCTGTTAGACACACGCTTAATAGAGGCTGCAGGAATACACGAAGACGCAGAATTCAAATTAATAAGTAATGTTTAGACAGGATCTAGTACTCACCGTTCTATGGGACAGATCCGTGACGGAGTCGTGCCGATGCTCGAGGCTGCCGAGGCTGCAGCAAGAGGCAGAGGACGCGAGGCTCACGGAGTCTGCGCGCGCGCGGTGCGGCGACACGGCCACGTGTTTCAGCATGCCGGGCCCTGGAACAAGGGAAATTAGGGTTATTGGACCTCTTGTGGTAGTGTGTGAAACAATTGGTCTTGCTTCGGGAGTGAGAGAAAGATTTGTCTTGGGTAAATAGGTCATGAGTAAAGAATTTAGGACTATAAGTTTATACTATAATACATGTCAGTCGACTACGATACTCAAAGTTAAGTAAAGTAATACCTAAGTGAGCCTATTTTCCTAACTAGGCTGATAGAAAACAGACCCACACACAATGATGGTGACAAAACTGTAATAAAACAACAAAGAAAATTGCCTTCAAACCTAACGAAGCTGCATCTAATTCTATCACTTGTCGATCGCACGCCACTTGCGCACGCACAGCGCACATGTCAGCATCCCTTATATCGCCGGATGTATTGCAAGTACCTAAAGAGTCTACTTTACTACAATAGTACATTGTTGTTCCCGGAACATGGGCGGGGGCCAATTGTGGTGAAAGAAAAAATAGGCCAAAAAAAAGAGGTTCAATAGATCAACTTGATAGAAAAAAAACTGTTCTCTATTTGAATTTGGAATGAAGAATGTTATGCAGACTTTTTGTGGATAAATCAATGAACATCCTTGCTTCCTGGTTTGAATGCGAATCTAATTTTGTATGTCGGTCTGTCTATTATCACAAAATTAGCGTGAAAGTTATGATTGAAAATATTCGGATACATGCATTGCATCCTTAGTAGACTAAAGAAATTGTAGAATTCAAAATTTTGCAGTACCATTTATTTGACAAATATATACGAGCAAGTACATTGATGGTATCACCACAATTTATACGACTGACAACATATCCAGGAACTTGTAAATGCTTCCATTACAATAAATCGCTGATAAAGGTCTAAACGTTGCCACAGCTTTACGAATATTGCCTGAAGTCATGAACAACTTTTACTTGTGATTCTATGCTTACTTTAAGTTCCATTGCTGTATTTGTGCCTTATAGAGTTTTAAAGCTGGTTTCCAAATCAGCAATGGATTTTCTAGGGTCAACTAAATTATATGTGGGATGTTTTAGTTCTGTAGTTAAGCTTAAATTAAATATCCAATCCTAAACGTTCTATCATCCATTATATCGATATGATTTCTAACTAACGTAACTGTTATATATTCTTCTTTTATGTGTATCTTCTTCTAAATCAATATTGTTTTTGATTATACCAATTACATATAAAAAATATATAAAATTGCCCTTATTGAACTCAAATCTATCTGCTAACCCCAATTTGCTAATAACGATATACGCCGTTTCAAAGGTCGTGAGATTCGGTACAGACAACAAGACTGCAATAAAAGAAAGTTGATAGACAATAATAGTTACTTCATTGTGATTTGGAGTACACATCCTTTCTATGTTCTAGTAACCTTTTTGTCTAGATATTTTTAGGCTGAGATAGGAAGACAGATTAATTAAATCCGCTATTCAAAAGGTCTCTGCTATACTTTCATGGTGGGAGAGCCACCGAACCGAAGTAGATGAAAGGGAGATTAGATAGATTGGAACCTGAGAAACAACATGCTGGTTTTAATGAGGTCCACGAAATTCTTCTAAGTGGCATTTGGTCTAGATAAAAAAGTACTTAACCTTTTTTCAAATCTGGATCAAGGGAAAAATAAATATAAAATAGCTATGTTCATTCCAATTTTTGCGCCCACCACTTACAGTCTTAAATAGCACTAAAGTATTTCATGATTCGTGGGAAACTGCAACAATGAGCCCATAACTTAATAATTTAGTTTAGATACAATTGACAGTGGGGTTTTTGTTCGCACATGGATAACATCGTTAATGTTCTGCGCTTCTGCGAAGCATGTGCAAACCATAAAGTGGGTTTAGAAGGTTAACTCTATAAATATGTAATACAAGAAATATAAATTGCTATAAAACATCTGCAGATTCATCAGATTTCAATGTCAGGATTTAAGTAAATAAGTAATGCTCCATATTTGCTAAATTATTTTTCTCAAATTGAACTTAAATGGTTTAAGTACGTAACTCAATCTAGGTAAACAGCAGATGTTTAAACGACACCCTGAATTATATGGTAACAATTTACTCTACCAAACTCATCCAAACTGGCACTACTATAAAATTATCTCCTTAAGCCCCAGGCGTGGCCGACGCACGCGCATCCGCCGCGCCGTGGCATCTGTCGAACAATAATCCCGAGTTTTTGCGCCTCCCATTGTTTTTGCCAGCTTCCCAGAAGGCAGGGGAAATCTTGTGGGATCCAGCTACAATATGCAGCTTTCTACGTAAGTGCATCTCGTTCGAGAGTGATAAACGCTATCTAAGAGATTAAAAGTAAGTGATTTTTAATGTTTGTGCAGGCAATTGTGATTTTATCTCTGATAGAGGTGAAAATTGAAACAATCTTGTCACATTAAACGATGCAGTTTATACACAATAGCAAACTAGAGACTACACAAATGATATAGATACAAAGATAAAGCCTCAATTAATAAAACAAACCAATCAAATCGAATTAACAATATTAATTGTTGAATGAACGCACAAATTACGATTACCGCTCGTGACCGGCTACGTACTAAACAGGGCATTACGATTACGATAATCAATCAACATTATAAAGCAATTCATCAATTTTTAATGAAGCCAATCGATTGCTACTAGAGATAATGACTGGTGTACTGTAATTTGGAATATAATTTGGACATGCATATCCTCACACACGGGTATAATTGTCGGAGGAAGCACAATGTTCTGCTTCATCGGTTTATAAATGTTGATGCTTATCATATTCGTGCACACACACTGTAGTTTTTAAGTATATGAAGTTACTGTTTTTTGGACAGAGCTAACGTATTGTAAAAATCTTTATAGATCTTCCCAACATGATTCTTAAATAGCATCTAAATGAAACCTATGATGAAGAAGTGATAATGAGATAAGTTCTTAATCTTTCTAAAATGTTGGTTACCAAAATCTTTTAATGTGAATTAAAATACCAAACTTAAGAAATTTAGGCTAAGAACTCACGAAGCGATTTTCACCCGCGACCGCCGCGGCTGCGGGCCCGTAGCTTCTGTAGAATGCAGATATACATGTAAAAAATTAAAGCACATTTCACGACGCGTTTTACGCCCGCAGTCTGCGCGTTTGTTTGCGGGTCCCGCTGCACCGGCGGGCAACTAGTAGAATCGCGCGGGCCGCGGTCACCCGCAGCCTCGGCGGGTTGCGCCCGCACGCTCCGCGGTCGATTGGCCGGCGATCGTAGTGGCGCAGAGGCTGCACGCCTTGCGTCTTGCGATCATCGCCCGCCACGTTTGCGGGCGATAATCTCAACCGCGACGGCTGTGTAACCGCGCAAATAACCGGTCTCGTGAGTTTGGAAATAAAAACGAAGTTCCGCCACCGCGGCGGGCACGGTTCAAAATCGCTCCGTGAGTTTTTAGCCTAATAGTGACATCAATTAAACTTATAACGAAATTACTTATCTTCTATACAAATATGAGTACACGAGTCATTAATGATATCTTGTCTTTATTTGCTTATAACTCAATCGCTTCCGTTCTGTCTGGTTGTGCACTTAATATTTATTTTATGACCGTCTCATTAGCGTACATATCTACCAACCAAGTATTAAAAAGAAAGGCGCAGTTGTCAAAACATCTGCAGAAACTGGTTTCGGATTTTCTTCGAAGGCATCGTAGTCATAGGGTACCCTACTAAACCTTCTAAGAAAGATGGGCGGTCACCTGGTGAAATCTTTTGCTACCTTAAGTAGTTCCTATGCGGCTATGATCTATAGCTGATCTATCTTATTATAGCAAAAGCTATAATAAGATATATAGCTTATAGCAAAAGTCACTTCCTCCAAAAAATTACTTAAGCCTATACGGCTATAATGTTTTGCACTTCGTCTTTACAATATTTCGTCTAAACTTCTACCAATTTCAATGTCCGTATACTTAGCTACATAGATTTTGAGATCTAGCATTCCTCGACTTGCAAGATCATCCAAATATTTCGCAAACAGTTGAAGGTCATCAATATCGTATCTCACTTACGATTCGATTACACACATCAAATAAAACGATCTCTGTATTCGGACACTAATAAGCTGTTGCAGCAAGATCTCGAAAAACTAACGTTAACCGGATGAAACGCAGAGAGTGCCATTAAACAAGGAATGTGGATCAATTAATTAACCAATAAGTAGCAATTAATTATTTTCTTTAATTAAGTTGGCTCAATGTCATACAATTCCGTGTTTATGGGAAATTTTCTGTATTAGGAAATAACATCTTTAGAATATCGAAAACTCGATCCATTCAAAATTTCAATGAGTCCAAATATAAGAAATTAAGTAGATCAGTCATTTGGATTTTACAGAATAATTCAAA
Source organism: Helicoverpa zea (assembly GCF_022581195.2). Taxonomy (NCBI): domain Eukaryota; kingdom Metazoa; phylum Arthropoda; class Insecta; order Lepidoptera; family Noctuidae; genus Helicoverpa; species Helicoverpa zea. The sequence goes on from NC_061454.1 coordinate 13,962,978, forward strand.
TACTACAAACCATACAAAGAATAGCCATGATGAAGATGCTGATGATAACACAAAAGATATAATTCCTCCTTTTGGTAAGACCACACTATTAGCATAAGTATAAAGTATTGTTGGCAAATCGCAACAATAACGCCTACTGGCACCAACGTTGGCTCCAACATTCGTAACAACACAACCAAATGTGTAGCGTGAAGGATTTCTAGTTGGATTACGGAAACTGTTAATTCCAGACTTAAATTCCACTTGAAGTACCACGGAATAAGCGGATGCCACTAATGTACTAATTTGTATCTAACTGTTGTATGCACACGGAAGTTTTCAGGCATTTACCGTCTTACCACAAAAACTTTTTAACGTCAGTTTAATACTTGTCTAAAAAAATGTCAAATTATGACGTTGACATATGGTTCATTTTGGAGCCACATTTTTTTTAGACAAGTGTAAAACAGTGGTTAAAGTTTTTGTGGTAAGACGGTTTATGTCTTTATGACATTTACTGTGTATGAAAAGACTAGATATTCCAAACGTTATCCCACGAATGGCACCATCATGACCATCGCTATCAAGAATGAAATTTCATTTGGTTAATGTGCCTACATAGGTACTTAAGCGGATTTGGAAAAGCTCGGGCAATTGTTAAGCGATTAAACCTGCACTCAATAACTTATCTACATTGACCAAACGATCCCTCAAAAGAATTTTACGCTAACCACAAAACATTGGCCCAATATTCCAACCATGTTACTACACAATAATCGTGGGTCGATATTATAGTAATCGATCCCAATACGGCGGCACAGCTGGCCACCAAACAAAGCTTTACGTAACCCACACAATACTTGCAAATTACTCGAAAGGTCAGGTCCTGAGAGCTCCGGCTTTCAAATTATCGAGTGTGGCTTTGGATTTATTGCTATCATTGGATTTGTATGCGATATCTATGACCCTAAGAGATAAAGAGGTAATGCATAATGATTATGATGCATAATAAGCAGCAGAATTGAAGTGTTGTGGTTTAAGGCTATGTTATACTATGTTCACGAGTGATTTAGACCATGTACCTTGGCCTCAACATGAATTTGCTCCTGTATTTGCATTTCAAAGTTTTCTGTGTGTGTTAACTTGACTTTGTTAAAAGATTTGGTGGACCAAATTGTTTACGTGAAACTGACCGTTGAGTACAATAAATCACCTCTCATTCTCCGAAACAAGAACGGAAGTTTAAGTAAACCAAACACCAGCAAACGAAACATAAGTTCTTGTCAACAACAATGAATTATAAATCGGTAGTTTAATCCTTTTCCATAAATACGAAACGGTTCCTGTGAAATAGCACTGCAGTGGTAACCGAGGGCTATATTGTGTAAACATGTCCTATAAATTCGATTCTGACGTGTTTCCAAACAAACCCGGCCAATTTACCATTATCGGAATTAAAGCCGGAATGCGCAGGCGCAAGGCTCGGGCAAACAAACGCTTGGAGGTGGAATGTGTTTGGTTTACCTTTCGTGCACAAAGCACGATGCAGTAGCTACAGTTAAGCGACTTAGCGAGCCTTCAATACTGTACCATATGGTACATAAAATTTTATAAAAGAAAATCTGAAGAAGTAGAGGTAGAAATCATGTGGCTGAACACTACTTAATAATTAGTGTTGTTTCTGGAGTTATATTAGCAAGACTTGCTCACTAGTGAACTCATGTGTGTTTGCGTTTCTGTGTTTACTAGACCATTCTTCTTAACCCGTGCGGATGTTATGCTGTAATGTGCGAAAGGAAATAAAATTTTGCTCAAACTTTCTTTGTACTCTAGAATTCAATAAACAATAGTATTTGTTCTCAATTTCTTTAGCTAGAAAGTCATTAGCTGCGACCTATCCATCACCATGTCAGTTGTCCTCTACAACATTTTTAACACTTTGAATAAAAATATTTGGGTCAATTATTTTGTCAACAGGCTAAGCTTTGAATCATTAATTTTCTTGTTCTTCTGTTAACAAAATATTTATCTTGTTTAACATAAAATCGCCACCTATGAGGAGTCAACTAATAAAAATGTCACTCTGATTCACGGCAG